>NW_008825114.1:11431848-11484276 GCF_000699105.1 Pygoscelis adeliae
TATGTAAGATCTGAGCGTAGTCATCTGCTCTCAAGTTTTCCACCAGCCTTAGCATTCCAGATGGTGATCTATACATAGGCCTGGTTGGCTATCACCACAGCCTTTTTGGTATTGCCAACTAAAAATCATCTTTAGGCAAGAGGTGTTGAAAACCTCTAATTATCTCTGTGCATTTTGCTCCATATTCTGTTTTAGTGTTGACAAGGCATTGCTCTTGCACGTTTTCAGTTTAGCTTTTATTTTAGATCAGGCAGCTGCATCAGATCTTTCTCACTTGTCTCAATGCATTCTTTGCTCTTGGGGTTTGGTTTTGTTTAGATTTTTTTTACAGTTGATCTTGTTCTTAGCTTATTCCTGTTTACAATTTTTGGCTTTCTTACAGTTGCCACTTATGTACAAACATATACGCACACTACTTTTCTTAGTTTTGAGGGGATAACTTTTTATTTTAATTCCTTCAAATGTGTACTATATTTTGCATCATCTGTTGTTCTTTGTGAAGTTTCCAAACCTTTACACGATGTCGCATATGCAAATTTCAGATCCCTTAGCTATTCCTCTTCATCTGGTTGATTTGCATCTACTCTAGTCTGGAGTTCCTCCATATCACAATGGCTGATCATGGAGATGCAAACATGTACTCAAGTGTGCAAGCTTGCATGTGTACATCCCACACAGACCTGAAGATGCATCTGCTCCAGTTCAAAGTCTTATATCAACACTAATGAATCATTTTCAGTCATCTAAATGTTCACATATGTATATATTTTCCAGATTAGAAATTAACTTGACAAGTATTAATGTAAGTTATTTTCATCTCAAATATTATTTCAGACCCTTGAAATGAAATATTTGCCATTTTTGTTAATGTTTTACTATCTTTGTTATCTACAGAATTGGTTATTCCAAACGAAAAAATGGAAATTAATTTTTCTGAGAGGCTGTACATAGAGCATGATAAGAGTGAAAGACAGAGGAAGACAAATGTGAGGGTTCTATTAGCAGCTCTAACAGGGAGAGTGATAATTGTTCCCCTGCCTGTACTCAGCCTTCCATCTTTCTTTCCCCTCCATCTGGAGGTTTGCACCTCCCATATTGCTAGAAAAGCTGTTTATATGAATGTTCTGTAAACTGCTTGGGTCCAAATGCATCAGGTTAGCTAAAAGAGTACAAAGGGTAGCTCAAAAGGAGCTAATTTGATTCATTTTGGAAATGACGCATTAGGAAGCTCAGCTGGAAAATTTGAAGGGATAGTAACTTTCAGCGGGAGGAGGTGAGAGTCAACCAGGAGAAGCTGAGCACAGTAACTTCCCCTTCAGGCCCTCCCTGTGACTTAATGATCTCTCTTCTAAGAAAATACAACCTCATCGAAGCAGAATTGTTGTTTGTAATTTTTGTCATTTCCACAAATTCCCTTAAATTTCCAAAAAGAAAAAAAATAATTTAAGACTTGAGGAATGTTTTAGATAAAAATAGTGCACTGGGATTCTCAAAGATTAAAGAAATTAATAAGCTAGACCCCAAAGTTCCATGTGATAAATGTTGAGTAATTGACACTGGATTCTTTTTGTTTCTTTTCTGGTTTCTGTATTGTGGTGGTTGGGTTTGGGCATTTTTTTTAATTTCTTTTTTTTTTAGGACACTTCACCCATGTAAAAATAGGATTAGAAATTTATATTTCTCTTAAATGTGAGATGAGTTTTTATCCAGCGACTGGTGTTTAGATATGCTGACTTAAAAATCAAATCAAAAGAAGACAAAACAAAAAACCTCTGATTATCAAAGCAGTTTCTAGTCTGGACTCCTTTGGTAGAAAATGTGAAAACACAGAGCAATTGGTTGCATAACGTCTTGGCATCTGAGTCTCCAGTTCTTTTGATATAGGTATAATTAATAGCATAGCAATGGTGGTTCCATCAGTGTGAGATTTCTCCTCCCCTTAAGAAGTAGGAGGACATATTGTTAATTGTATGAGTCAGAATGCAGTGTTTGACTTTCCCAGTGCTGTGTGCATGTGGATACGGGGATCCTGTATGCTTTCTGGCCAGAAAGCTGAAAGAAGCTGAAAATGTGCATCTCAGTGTTATTAAATTCAATGGGATATTTCCTGTTGATCTGGTGAAAACAGGACTGGAGCTCTGTGTAAGCAATAATCTATGATATGTCAGTTTTCTGATGACAAAACAATCCTACTATGCAGCTATAAGTGCTTTCTAAAAGAGAAATAATATGACAAACATCAAAGGGTAAGCTGACACTGGTAAACAATCATCAATTATTTAAAATAATTCTGTGAAACACTGCAATACCTTATCAATTTCAAACATGAAATATGAGAAAATTAATTATTTCAAATCACCTTCACCTGAAATTCTATTTTGAGCAGTATTATTCCCATTTAAAATTGATCTTTGTGGAAGCTCTTCTCATTCAGTGCTAGTGGGTTTCTTTATTTTGAACTGACTTGGTAGGAATACAAAGGTTAGCCATCAGTCCTCTGCTTCTCCTAGAGAGTGCGGGTATGTACTTTGTTGTCTTGCATTTTTAACTATTCAGCCTTGTGCAACCTTACTTATGCAAGTTATACTTAAACAGGGACAGGCACAGAACAGATGTTTTTAGCTCATAGAGAGTCCACCCCATGCGACTCCAGTTCTGCAAAGGTGCTTTATGCATTGCATATTTGTTTTGAATTTAGGGGCACTGTGCGC
This sequence comes from Pygoscelis adeliae, assembly GCF_000699105.1. NCBI lineage: Eukaryota > Metazoa > Chordata > Aves > Sphenisciformes > Spheniscidae > Pygoscelis > Pygoscelis adeliae. Next base: position 11,434,560 of record NW_008825114.1, read on the forward strand.
GTGCCTGAGCAGACACACGAGTACATTGCTTAGGTTTGTCCTGATATGAGGCTTGATCCTGCTGTTACTTTCATGTGAGCGGCGCCAACGTTATAAGGCTCTCTTTAAACTCCAAATGAGTAAACGCTCCTTGTAAAAGTGTTTCCAGGACTCGACACGTGGAGTGTGTAACAGATACCCTGGTTTCAATCATATCTCCTGTACAGGGCAGCCATATAGCTAATGAAATGTACAGTAGCCAAGTACAGTAAATAAGCCTGGAGGTTTGATTCTACAGCCCTTCTCCTGCATATAGGACTGCAGCACAAAATGTTACACGCTTGAGATTTTAAGTCCTCAATACTGTGCTATTCCAGACACTAGCTTGCTTGATAGGATATGTGAAATAAATAAAATAAATAAATAAATAAACAGAGTAGCGTTACACAAGAATGAAATAGTATATTAGCCTTTCTCTCCTTTTCCTCAGGAGAAAATGTGCCTTAATGTAAATACCCTGCTGCTAAATTTCTAAAATATCTCTGGTTTTAATTCTGACACCCTATGAAAAGGAAAATAAATGAAAGGTTTATATATACTTTATATATTTTATGAAAGTATATTAAGTGCACTATTTTTTTATTCATGGTCTTGGTGTTTCTATGCACCTGATTGGCATAAGCAGTTCATGGGATAACATTAGTGCTGTAAACTAGTAAATTGAACTATGACAGGCAACTTCTGTCTTCTAATGCTGCTGCCGTTTGCTCTCTACAGCTGGTAGGAGGTGGAAAAAAGGCCAGGGGTTCTGGACAGTGCATAAACCCCAACGCCCACCCCCTCAAAATGCTTTGAGACAGACGATGGAGATATTCAGCTCTTCCGTAACGCTCGTCGTCCATGGAGCTAAAGCGCTTTGCAGTGTCAAGCTGGTGTGTGCGAAGCGTGGCTCCGCGGCGGAGTCATGCCTCCAGGGGTAACCGGGGTACGGCCCTCAAAGGAAAGGGGGCCTGTGTTTGCTTGGCATGAAGTGTAAACTGCATCACAGCTGTGAGGCTTTGGACACAGAGGGGTGGGAATGGTAGCCTAGGAAAAAAGATGCTGGGAGGGTAAGCCATGGCCACGGAAAAGAAGTCGTTTCCGAAACGTATAGCAAGCCCTTTCCAGTAGTGGATGGTGATGAGATCAGCTTGGCTCTGGCCTGGTCATATGAACAGCTGGAGAGCGATAATGGTACTATTTAAAAGATATTTATGCTAATGTTGCCTTCACAGTTAACAAGCTAAATCTGCAAACAACGAAGACTTTTAAATATTTACTACTTTGCTTCTAAAGCAATCATTTCTGACAAGCTAGGAAGTAGCATTAAAGCACTATGGAAAATGGTTTATAATCCGTTTATATTTATCACTCGTATTTCTGGGGTCAAAGATGATGTCATTTTTCAATGGTTGCCAGCAGCCATATGCTCTGAAATTACAAATAGTGCTAACGGAAACCTTCATTTGTCAAAAAATCCAGATTTTTTTTGCAAGTGATTTCTCTCTGTGATCTTCCAGAATACCATTGTGTCCCTCATAAAATAAATACTAAATGTTAATCCTTTTAGCCTTGTTAATCATTGCAGAGCTGTATAGTGCTACTGTTACTGTCCTTATTTAGTTTTTTTCCAAGCAGCATGACAAGAATGCTTTTAAAGGATGCACAGGCCCAATATTTTATCTATGTCAAGGATGTTTTGTTTATAATCATTCATTTTCACTGTTAAAAAGGAATGACAGAAATGAGAAAAGTATCTGAGTGTAAAACATTAGTGAGATATTCTTGTTCTTTGCAGAAATATAAGAAGTTGTGAGTCAGTGAAGCAGACAAACATAACTTCACTTGCAAAATCTCCATTCAGCATAGCACTTAAGCATGCACCTAAGACACTTTGCAGTCAATGCTTAAATTTAAACGGGCTCTAGTGTTTATTCAATCTGGTTCATGATACACACCCATGAGTATGTTTATTTAATGAATAATTTTTATTAATGCATGTTTTCCTTTTCTTTAGCTCACCAAGCCTCGTTCATTTTGGTTCCCTCTATTAAACATTTGCTCTTTTCCCAAATACTCTGTTTAAGGAAGGACAGGGCCTTTTCTCATACTGTGACTTCTTGATTGTGAGAACTTGGTTTCCATCTCAGCAAAATTTTTGAGAGCTTACAATGTTAGCTGCCATGTTTTCAGTCTTATCATTTTAACCTGCATCCAGTAAAAGCTGGCTCTATAGGTAAATTGGGTATGAAATAAAGGTGATCCTGAAGCAGAAGATAAATTGTAATTATAAACATCGTGACTGTTTGCACTACTTCGTGCACAGTAGGTAAACTGCTGCAAGGTAAAGAGTAATTTGTTTTGGAATTAATAATCCTAATTTTAAACAGCAATAAATAACATCAGTGTGTACCATTTTATACCAGGCTATCAATGCTGTATCAGCCATGGGGATATGAATTTCACCAATATGACAATATTTGTACAGAAATTCTCATTAGAGACAAATCCTTAGAGGCTGTCCTAAAAGTGGTGCGCAGCAGACTTGATAGGGATATATGACCCTTTGTAGGCTTGTGCACTGAAGGGAGGGTAGGTGGTTGGGGTGGGGGCACCACTGCTATATGGGTTGTAGAATCAGGACAGACTTGCAGTATATGACTGTAAACAACATTCCCTGGTGCTGACCGTTGCCCCTTCAGCTCTATCTGACCAGCGCATGGGATTGTGGAGAGGGGGAGAGGGCAGCCATGGCGCCGTCATGCAAAGGCACTGGTCTCCATCAGGGCTGCAGGGAAGTGGGCAAGAAAGAGGCCAGGTGCCTCCACAGTAGCTGGCCTCAGAGATGCATGGTCAACAGCATAGCTAATGCCCGCCACTTGAGGATGCAGCTGTGTGCCTGGAGCAATATGTTCTGCAGCTTTTCCCTGCTGGGTGCTTATCCCACTGCTTGTTCATACATCCCCAAAGGCTCTCAAACAGACAGAACATTGTCCACTTCCCACATAGCTTCAAAAAGGTCGACTTTCCCCTTTTTCTAGCAAAAAGTTTGGTTTTTTAAAAAATTGGGTTATTATTTCACACCAGATCAAAATATTAATCTTGGTTTTAATCCAGGTTTGTATAAACTACTTTTATATGCCCCCTAGCCTTCCATTAACATTCCTACATGTTTATGAGAAAGTTATTTTATTTGTAAGCTTTTAGGTAATCTCTGCCAGACTGTGAAAAAATGCGAACATCAAGAAAATTATTGGCTTGTGTAGTTCTGTTGTAAATGCTAGTGCTACACAGGGAAAGCATTGTATTCATCTATTAAATTTCAAGAAAATATATAGAGGTATAATTGCTTCTCACAAAATAAAATAAAAAATATATTTCCAGAAAGACAAATATGGAGTCCAGCTTTCCTGACAGCAATACTACAAAAGTAATTTCCTTTTTATTAATAGATATTGCAAAAAGTGCTGTTTCTTTATAGGAGGTAAATATTCATTAGTGAAAAGTGGGAAAACAATCTTGAAACATCAGTGTGTCTGTGTGTGATGTATGTCTACATATAAAGACTATTTTTACACTGCAACTTTACATAAAAGAAAATATAGAATGAAAAATAATGAAAATGAAACATTATCAGATGTATCATTAGAATTTATTAGACTAAATTCTGGCACTCTGAGTTCCATTTGAAACACACTTCTTACGACCAATTTATAAACTTCTCAAAAAATACTTAGAAGAGAAATGCTTGCAAACAGGTAGTCACTTCATTGAATCACTCTCTAATAAGTCTTACAGTTATTGTATTGCCATGCTTATTCAAAATCAATATTAGTGTTAAGTTCCATCCAATATACATTGGAAAAAAATACTATTGTTAATCTTTTTGTCAAACACTAATTGCCACAGATTATAAATCCTGTATTGCAGCACAGCATTTTAATACCAATGTAAAGGTGTTTTTGTCACTTTTGCCATTTTATTTATCACTTCTTTCAAATATGTGTTAAAAAATAAGAGATATAAGTCATGCAGACTGACACTTAACCTATGTTAAGGTTAAGTATCATATCATAAAATAAGAATATGGAGTTTTATATAATCCCAAATAAATTCAGCAATTTGGTGAATAAACACCATTGTGTGATTTAAAATAAGTCCCCACTCTGGAGTGTGTAAAAATCCCACTGCATTGATGTGCAGAGTAAATAAACTCAACTCCTCACTGCAATTCTTGTTTCATTGTTATTAAATACAACAGGAATTCCTGCTTTTCTGAACGGTGTTAGAAGCTCTTGTACTAAAATATGACATGGTTATCACTGCAGTAATCTTTCTCAGTGTACCCTGGAGCACTCTCTTTACCTTTGCACCCTTGGAAGTTGAATTTTCTGAATCACTGGAAGACAATTAACAGTGTTGGTTGCCTGCATGATGGGAGTGTTTCTTCACAGCTTGGGGTCTGAAGGACAGTGGTTTTAGCTTACCCATTGTCGTGGTTTAACCTCAGTCGGCAACTAAGCACCACGCAGCCGCTCGCTCACTCCCCCCACACCCGGTGGGATGGGGGAGAGAATTGGAAGAGCACAAGTGAGAAAAACTCATGGGTTGAGATAAAAACAGTTTAATAATTGAAATAAAATGATAATAATAATAATATGATAATAATAATAATACACAAAACAAGTGATGCACAGTACAATTGCTCACCACCCACCAACCGGTGCCCAGCCAGTCCCCGAGCAGCACCCCCCCCCGGCCAGCTTCCCCCAGTTTATGTACTGAGCATGACGGCACATGGTATGGAATGTTCCTTTGGCCAGTTGGGGTCAGCTGTCCTGGCTGTGCCCCCTCCCAGCTTCTTGTGCACCTCCAGCCTTCTCAGTTGGTAGAGCGTGGAAAACTAAAAAGTCCTTGGTTAGTGTAAACACTACCTAGCAACAACTAAAACATGGGTGCGTTAACATTGTTCTCACCCTAAATCCAAAACACAGCACTGTACCAGCTACTAGGAAGGAAATTAACTCTATCCCTGCTGAAACCAGGATACCCGTCATAGCAGAATCTGGTTCTATAGACTAAGCAATTTTTGAACTTGATGAATTCTTTGACCTGATAGTAAATGTTATGGCAGAATATTACCATTTCTGTCCAAAACTGTAGAGCCTTGAAGAAAGGACTGACAGGTGTATAACCTTGTTATGTGGATTAATCTATACAGGTAGTTTTGGTAAGATAAGTGATTTGCAATCCAATAGTTGAAATTTGGTCAGAGTTTGCTTCCTCTCTCAGGAAATATTAAGACCTCAGTGTAATCACTAAATGAGGTACAATAACTGGGGAAAGAGATACGGAATTGTATCTATCATTTAAACTACAGTATTGAGGATCCAACTTCATGAAAGAAATCCATTAAAACAAACCAAAATATTGAACTTTCTAATTATTAATAAGTAGGAGGTGAGCTACAGGAAATACATTGTTTCAGATATTCTGGTAATGTTAGTCTTACAGATTTGTTTCAGCAATGAATTGTAAGAATATGGTGCAAAACTAAAATGAAAGCTAAAGATATACCAATTTTCAGAAATGAAATAAAAACAGAGCAGAGAGTTAAGGAGAAGAAATGTGTGACAATATTTTAAAATTCCTTTTTGCAATTATTAGTATAAATGGAAACATTTTCCTTTACTTTTATGTGTCAAAATTGACTAAATATTAGAGAAATAATCTAGTCATGTTTTCAGTATTTCAGGAGAATGATTTGTTAAATTTGTGTTCCTTCATTATTTTGTAAACTGTAGAGCATCATTACTTAAGATTTGTTATTGTCAAAGGTGCATATATTTTAACTACTTCAGCTGAGTAGAAAGAACTACTGTTCTTTTGCTAAAAAGATCCCCTTGTGGACAATTTTCTTTCAATGCTAGTGCCTTATATAGATTTCAGAGTGAGTCTGATCCTTACTGACTTTTTAATTTTAACTGTATTTTCTTTTATTGAAATCCCCGAATTGTCTATTTATACAAGTAAGGCCATCACTAAGCGAAAAGACCTCATGCTGCACTGAGGGAGCTGATCTTCTCTGGAATCAGGTGTCCTATTGTATAGAGGGGGAGTCAGCTTAAATTCTTACGAACAACCAGTGAATTTGTTCATTCCTAATATACCTGTTTCAAATGCCTAGCGGATCTGTAAGTAATGAGAATGAACTGCAAATTTCTAAATTAAAAAAAACCCCAAAACAAACCTTAGAAGTGGCAATTTGTGCCATGGATTCAACTTTAATTACTAAATACAGAATATTCATTCTTGCCCTTTCAAGAGGTGTTACAGTTATTTCTGAGTGTGTGTTTTGTACACAAAAAGGGTATATTAATTGTCATGGAAAACTTTTTTTGTTTAAATCCACAGGAATCAGAACTCATTGTTTCTCTTCAGTGGATAAACAAGTTCCAGAAAAATTTGAAAACATTTGGTTTTTAACTATGTGAGTAACTTATTCTCTAAACCAAGCATTTAAAAACCGCACAATGGCATGAAACATGAATGTATTGTAGTCCAAAGAATAAGATTCAAGATTCTGTAACAACAAAGGAGGAATGACTTCTAAAAATTATGTCAGTTTTTTAGGTCAAGGTGACATCAAAGCTGTCGCAGAAGCTCAAGTTATGGTCTGTGAGTCATTGTTCACTCTTCTGTTCAAAATAGTTTTCTGTCTGGACTTATGCTCCTCAGTAACTGTAACAGAAAAGAAATAAAACGTAGCTATGAACTATGAATAGTTTCTTTTCCCTCTTTCTCCACTGATCTGTTAGATAATTAAGCTTCTCAAAATATCTTAAGGATTCTCTCAAAATATCTGTCTGACAAACTGATTTGAACAACTTGCATTTTGTTAATGACAAAATTATGTATGAGAGCTTTGAAAATTACAGTTTTTTATTTCCATTTGATTACAGGGAAAAACTGAGTTAAAAATCTGTGGCAGAATCTCAGCAGGATTATAGAACTGTCTTTCCAAATTAGGAAAATATTACTCTATTTTTGAGGATTGTCCAAGATGCAATAGATCAGTTATATTTTAGGCATCTTCTGTGTTGTGAGGTCTTCAGTTTTAATGGGCAAATAAAAGTTAAAACTTCTAAATGAGAAAATCATCCGATGCAGCAGATGAAGTGTGAGATCCATGTTATAACACTGAAGAATCAAACTGAGTTTGAAAATATGGCTGCAATGTGTTGATGTATGTGTCTCTGAAAAGTAGGCAAGTTAAACACTTCACTGACCTTCAGGGGATGGGTGGTGGTTCTACACTCTCCAGACAGTCAAACACATGAATAAAACAATTATCAGGGCTGAAAATCTATTTCTACATAGGCAACAAAACAATAATGCAGTTAATCAATGAAAAGGACTTTTACTATTGCATTTAGTTTAATTTATTGCCTCAACATAAATAGAACTTTTGGGTCTGGCTTGCTGAAATTACTGCTTACGTAGGTTTTGTGACCTGTTTTGGCTCAGCTCAAATACTGAGTTTTTCTTCATAATGAAAGGATTGTTTATATCTGTACCAAGCATGAGTGACAACTTGACTCATCTGCTATTTGTTGTGTAGTTCATAGGACAGTTGGGGGTCTGTAAGTCACATGTGTAGAAAGAGCTGAGAAATGCTGATGGATGTGGATCAGCCCTGGTCCCTATATTTTTAACTTGTTTCACCTGCCCCATTTCTGGAATAAACCCAACAAGGTTGCCGTGCCACAGGCAGCTCACACAGAGGGTAAGGCACCATCCGTCAGGGAGCAAATAAGCAGTGGAGAGCCTCCTGTTGAAAAACTGGGGTGGCAGAGAGGTACCCTCATCTTTTAGTCCCCTCTGAACCACTAGCTAAAACTTGTGCCACTGCAGTGATTCTCCCCAGGAATCACTGGGGAGATTTCCAGGGGATGGTGGAATGAGACTGTTCCTGCTTCACAGGGCAGGAGATCTTGAAGGCAGGGAGAGGCTGGAAAGCAAGCAACCAGTACCATTCAGTCTATTTCACTTTATCTATTGGAAACGCACTTTCCCAAATCTACTACCACAAGGTTGGTGGTTTTTTTTTTTTGTTTGTTTGTTTGTTTTGTTAAAATAAGTGGCATGGCCCTGGATTACTGCTAGAACTGGGATATAACATCCATTTTCAAAACTCATTTTGCATGCTATTTTAAATAGCTGACTGAAAAGTAAAGATGTATGAATGACATTCTCCGTGACAGCAGTGGTGAATCAAAACCGTAAGTGGGGTTGACATGAAAGAAGTAATGGACTTTGAATCAGACTGGGCATAACTCAGAAGCTTCATGACCCAAAAATTGGTGCAAATATTTTCCTTGATTTGTGGAGAAATGGATTTGCTTTCCCACATCTTACATGTTGAATGTCAAATCTGCCAGTGCTGAGTTTTATCCTCTCTCCCATTCAGGGGAAACTGTTACATCTGTATGATGTCAACATGAAATCATAGGTCAGGTTAGCTGCTTTTGTATGTGAAACATCTGAGAAGCTTGTAATAACCCATAAACCCAGTGATTTTCATGTTTGTTTTGCATGCTGTGAGCAAGTTTGTTATTCTCTTTAAGACTTTTTCTTGTGTACTGTGGTTGCAAATAATTTGTATTTCTTCCCACTCAAAAAACCACCTGGTATGGTAAAAACAAGCAATACAAACCTTCCATATTCTGATAATGCACCTTTGTTTCTGTTGGAACTTTTTTGTTTTGAAAGGGGTGAAAAACAGTAGGTCAAAACCTTTCATCAGTTTGGCAGAAAGAGGTAATAATTAGGCTACAAGAGCCTGGGAGAGAAATTCCTGCATAAGGAAATTTTATTTGATGACTCTTGGCCCTGGATTCTGACCCTTATTTGTACAATAGGGAATATTGTGTGAGAAAAGGCAAAACTTCACTCTTAAGCACTCATGGTTTAGGAAATACGAAGGTCTTCTTCCCAACAGCACAATTTAGTGGGGTATGTCAGCAGAGCGGAATGTGAAAGGAGGTGCAGAAAAGTGGAGGAGATCTGTTTCTCATAATCACAGAGCTGGAACTGGTCCACTGTTCTCTACCTCCTGCTGTGCCAGCCACTACAGACAACTTAGTTTGGTATAGATACCTTTTTGAAATGTTGCCCATATGTCCTGACACTGCAAGATATCAAGCACCTCCTGTCATTCAGGGTAGTCTATCAGTTGCTACTGGTGCCGTCAGTGTGAACCTTCTCACAGTGACGGCCTCTCTGTCATAGGCTGCATGTTTTTAGAAGAACCATGAATGATACTTCACCATATTCAAAGTAAGGAAGACTTTCTTCAAAAAGACTCATTATATTTAATGTAAAGTTTTTAAAAAATCCCATATTTGTTAACAGTCCTTTAGTGGGAAAGGGGGAGAGTAAGGAATGAATAAATAATTAAATTATGCTACTCCTCAGAACAGGTATCTTCATTTATATTGGATCAAAGGCAAATGCCCTGATAGTGGTATAGCCTTGAAGACTTAAAAAGCTAATATTTTTGCATTTATCAGAATAAATTAATTCCTGTCAGCTTGACAGAGGCAAACATCTCCAATCTCTTGCGTCTATAGTCCACACAGAATGAGATATCTTTAGCTGAAGGTTGTACAAAGCTCAGAATATTCAATGTTGGAGGCTCTTTATAACTGATGTACAAGGCTAAGTTCTTTTTGGCAGGGACTCTCATTTAACATGATTTAACATATCTTTGCTCGATGTCTAGGACATTTATATCTCAATCTAGTCCAGTCCTTTGGATGCTGATGTATAAATGATTAAAAATGTGACAGTTTCAGAAACATGGTGAAAGCCTATTCTCGTTAGTTAAGTGGAGTCTGGGTATAAAATAAAAAATTGCAAGAATTAGGAGTTTTGTTAGGCGGTCCTTTTATGTGAAAATGTATCCATACTAAATTTAAAGGAAGTTTTGCTTAAAAATATTGCCCTTAGTGTATAAGATACTGCTGAGGAAATATATCAACCGAATTTCCCTCCTTGATTACTTCATTTGAGTTTTTCACCAGAGAAATGAGATTTTGGAACAGGCTTTCCAACTGGAGTAATGGTACAAAAGTGGTTTTGACTGTATGATGGAACCTGATGAATTTATGAGTGGGGTTATATGTCAAGCTCTTTCTTGCCAGTAAAATATGGAACTGTTCCCTATCTTTACAATTGTGTAATACCCCGGAGTCTCATCTTTGTACCCATCAAAGAAATCATAATACCAAGCTACTGCAAGACCTAGTAACACAATTTGACACTTTTTATTTTGTTAAATGAAATAGTTGTTAAAAGAGAACATTGCACCATTTACAGTACTTTCAAACACTTTTGGATAAGGAAGTAACTATGGATATGTTTTGATATATTTCAGTCTTTCTAAGAACTTCACTTTGTATCACTACTCTGGAGGAGCCTAATTCTAAAGTATCCAGCCCATTGGTTTAATCTTTTCCTAGCATGGAAATTGCCACATAATTTCCTACATAGTGGTTTGGGTTTTTTTGGCTGGGTTTGGTTTTCCTCCTCCCCCAGAAAAGAAAGGTCAGCTAAACACTGGTAAGGGACAATGGATTCCTACTGACCTCCAGAGAGTTAGAGGACCACTTGACTATGAGTGGTACAATCCCTAAGCAACGTTCTCTTTATTGATCAAACACAATAAGTAGACAACTAAACAAGTAGAATGTGTGAATGTACGAGTCAAAGGGGTCCTGAAATAAGTGGTGAATTAAAACCTTAAAAAAAGGCTACAGAGGGCAGAACAGCACCTCGTTCACTGAGTAAATTTCACTTGCACTTTTAAGGGACATTTCAGTAGGCAAGGTCAAGAACAACATGTTCTTGTTGTTCTATTGGAACATTCTATGGACTATTGTTACATGTGAAACTGAGCCTAGTTTATTAGGAACAGTTTACAGAGTGTTCACAGATAAGCAACATGAAGACAGGCATATTCTTTCAAAAGAAGAAGTATATGAAAAAAAATTCTATTTCATGTCCTCAGGAGACCAAAAAAATGTCATCATAAAAGGGAGGTGTTCCAACTCAAGTAAAAGGAAAAATTAAATGTCTCAAAACTGATGTAAGCCAAATTGTTACCTTAGAAATATAACATCAAAGCTGTTGAATATTACTTAATAATGAAGGAGCAGCAACTTTTACCCTAACACATAGCTAAAGAGCTGAGAAATCTAATCGGTTGTTATTAGATTGTGGTCTTATTTTTCAAGTATTGTGAGAGATTATTATGTAAACAGTTGCATTCTTTTTGACAGTCAGTTTCTGTGGTCAGTTTATTATGATTAATAAAAGTTTGGAAGTAAATTCCAATAAATCATTCTCATTGCTTTCAAAAAGTGCACATTTTGTACTGCAAGATGTTTGCAATGTCAATACTCTGGGTAAAGCAATGACAATGATTTCTTGGTATTTTGCACAACCCTCTTGTATGCTGGCATCATTTCAGTTTAAACTGCTAGCCTTTTTTTTTTCCTGCTCAAACACTTCACTATCCCTATGGATTTCAGAACATTAAATAGAACTCTCAAGTACAGGGCATGATGAGAGGGAAACTGAATAGATTAACACTATTAATTATTTGTGAAGTTATTTGTGAAATTTGTAAAATCAATTGCAAGTCTCCCCACTGCTTGCTTATTTGTTTTTAAATAAAAAGTTGAGCACATTTCCTCCTGCAGTAGTTAGAATACTGCTCTCTGCATGGTCTTCAACTTCATCTTCATGACTGATGAAACACACCATAAAGAAAATCAACAAGTTTTCTGCCCTCGTCAGGCTAAGCCCCTAAAAGCACCAATGAATGAGTATCTTCTTCATTTAAGTGCAGTTTATCTGTGTTTATAAATGCATTATTTTATCTTTTAAAAATATCCCTATAGGTTGAAATCTTGCAATGTGACAGAAAGTAGGAGGAATTATTACTTAACCAAGTGTGCCTGATCTACAGAACACATATGGAGGGCAATAGACCATGTTGGACATGACGGGCTAGGTGAAGAAATATGTTCTGGGTTGCATTTCTTGGGTGTGGAGAGCATAGACTGAAGCAGGAATCCTTATTGCACCCACAGTACTGACAGCAGAACACCAGGTGTAAGTAAATTATCTGAAAGATGAATGAAATCATCACCAATGTGAATTTGTGAAACAGCTTATAGACAGCCAAAATCCTTGGCTCTAATTCAGCAAGTACCAGAATATGTATTTAACTTGAAACATGGGAACAGTCCACTTAGAACTGCATCATCATATAGAAACATGGTTTGAAAATGTTTACATCTACCCTCTTTCAGCTCTGGTGTTTAGGCAAGGGATTCTCACCCCAGCCAGACCCCTTGTAGCTTGCCAGTACCTCCTTTGCCAGGAGGTACCTTTTATTCTGGTCAATCAATATGTTATTTTCCAGCAAAGGACAGTGAAATACAGCCAAGGGTGGGCTGTGGTAAAAGTGTAAGAACTACCTCTGCAGCATAGCTCTTTGCAGAGTACATGTTAAGTCTGTGACTACATGTGACTGGGCCCTTTGTTCTGAACTGCAAAATGCAAAGGACGTAGGGATTAAATCACTATGCTTTCCACAGAAGAGTCTCGGCAGGAAAAAGTGTCTCCTAGGGAAGCCTTCTACACTATCAATCTGTTATTGGCAGGAAAAAGTGCCTCCTAGGGAAGCCTTCTACACTATCAATCTGTAATTGGCAGGAAGACTAGTAAAAATCAGCTTATTCAACATCCTCTTACATGAAATTCCCAGGTTACTGTTGCCAATCATGTACCAAAACAAAATAAGTTCCACTCAGTTTAAACGTGTGCTTATACATAGACAGATCTGGATTATTAAATGTGGCATCATTAAAATCTCTCTAGATGGGTAATTAACAGCATGAAGTAAATTAAGCAGAGACACGCTGTATCTAATTTGAGTTACTGTACACTAGTTCCTTAGTGCATACCTCCAGAAATTGGCATGATGGAATGTAGAAATAATTTTTCTTAATAAGAAAAATTAGTGGCAATGTCACAGAAGCTCATTGGAAGCTCATGCCATGAAATTACTGCAGATATTCAACACATTAGCATACATTTTGATACTTGCATTGCATTTTATAAACAGGATGTATGTACATTTTAGGGTGAAAAGCATATTGCTCCTCTTTTTCTGAAATGTTATTCTATAAAAGACAACATCTTATAATGCATTTTAGTTACATGATATATGTATTGTTAATGTCTTCAGTGTCTTAACTACTTGATGTGTGACAGCATCGGCAGAAGGCTGCAATATAAGCTTTCAGGATGAGTGTTACAGATGTGTAAACATCTAAAGCACTGTTCTAGAGAATGAATATCTACCATAGGCTGAATGCAGGACAGGTAGTGTAGCAGTGTGAGGATGTAAATCGGTGCCTCTGTCAGCCAAACACGTCACAAATTTTTGCAGGGAAAAGAAATAGTTTCTTCATAATTCACATCGCTTCTGCTTCTGTGGGTGACTGGGAAAGGCAAGCCAATTTGGATTCTTTCCCCACAGTGTAGTCAGAGGAGTTTGCTTTTATTTGTGCCAGTGTACAGTCTTGCAAAATTAGTTGTGTTTCTGTTGACACCTTCTCTACGGCAACAGCAAAATGGGACAGATGAGTATGATTGTCTAACACACAGTTTTCGCTCTTGGGGCAGTGTGATAGCATCCCTAAGTGGATGAGTCATATAAGTTCCTTTTTCAGTGGTTGCCTTACATGGCAAAGAAGTGTTTTACATGCAGATAACTACTATGCATTAACTGATTTGTGCCAAAAATATACTATAAACAGAGCACTTTCAGAGTTAGCACAAGGTCAATCAGATGAGGTCAACTGCAGGGGTAGGGTACAGGTCAGACCTTACCTGGGTACTTCACAGGAAACAGTGAACATGCTTTGTCTGCTGTTAGGATTTTTGAGTGAGATAACACTGGTTTTTTTGTTATCTAGTTATTAAAAAAACAATAGCTTTGAGTCAGTCCAGAGAAAGCCTTAGTGTTTGTGTTTACAAATTCCTCTCAGAGGAATATGCTGTTGAAATGTTTACTGCAAAAGTGATTTTTAAGCAAATACAAGAAGTGTTCATTGAAAAAAAGGAACACTGAGAAACACAATTCCCAATCCTGAGAGTTTTTACTAGAAACCTGTGGCTAAGTGTTACTTCCCATAATTGAAAGCCATGACACCTCTCTGTCCTGTTAACAAGGGTATCTCAGTCTCCAAGTATTCTGAGTGAGCAGCTCTGATCTATTTCAAGTTTAATCATTATTCTTAGAAATTATAATTTAGGAAAGAGATTTTAATGATTAATTAAACTAAGGCAACTATAAATTGGGGTGAGAATCAAAAGTTTTCACTCAAATGTGACAGAAACAGCAATCATATTGACTCTAGCAGTACTTTTCTCTTGAGAAGTTGTCATGATTATTTTGTCCATCTGCAGTTTATTTACCTCTGTCTTTTAATATCATTGCTTATTGGTTTTGTTAGAATAATGTCAACAAACCTCCTTTGTGAACCAGAACCCCATTCTGTTAGTCTGTGTATAAAAGCATTAGAAGTCATAAAATGGTGTGATGTGTATAAGAAAATTTACTTTTCTCAGTCTTGTTTCTGCTGGTGGAACACCCTGCAAAAGTAAGTACTTTGTAGAGTCTAGGTATGCACAGAAAGCTAATATGCTTGTATGCAACACTGTCATGCAGCACCGCTCCTAGGTTTTGTAAGACTGCAAAACTTTTTGTTTTAATCTTCTCTTACCTTGCACTAAGCATCCAGAGGTTCAGAGGAATAACGGCTATGAAGAAGGAAGGAAATTTAGCCTTTAAGTTTCTTCTTAAAATATTGTGGATCAAAACTCAGACCCGCCTTTCAGCTGAAGGAGGCAGATACATCAAATTAAGTTTATATCTGCCTTTTTCCTTAAGCAGAACAGCCACCCTGGACTTGAGACATTAAAACTTCATATCTGGACCCACTCTTTTCCCCGCTTCAGGAGGCAGGAAGCCATTACAAAACCTGTTTTCCATAGATCTGCTTTCACAGGCTAGCTGCAACACCATAAAAGCAGAGAAGAGGAAGTCTCTCTATAAAACAGCAGGCCAAAAATTATTTCAAATGGTTATTATTTGACTTCTAGCTCAGTCAACACTATACGGCATAATTCTGCCATGTGTTCTTTGATGCAGGAGACTTGCAAAATCACCTGGTTAACCAAATTACACGTTATTTCCAGATTCCAGCTACTCAATAACTGGCTACAGGGATTAAGGACAAAATTGGGAAGAACTTTGCAATAAAATTAAATTAAAATTCCAAAACATTCTGTCTCTGACAGCTAGGATCATGGGGGAAAGATTAGAGAGCAGCACAAGGAACTGCATAACATCTTTGTTAATTAAAAGCCATTTGTAAAATCAGTTGTAAGGAGTTAGGCCAACAAGCAATAGGCAGAGAACATGAGGCAAAACCAGGCATCTCTGCTCAAACACAATAGAAACATGTTTTGTTGTAATGTGAAAGAAATTAGAGCCTGTGGGCATGATTCTGCTCTCAGTCACACAAAGAGTAGAATGCACGTATATCTTAATTAACTGCACAACACTGTAAAGACGATCATAATCAGAAGCTATAAATCCACTAGACAGGTTGGGGCAAGCAACTGATGAACCAGGAGCCACTCTTATGTATGCAGGAAAGGACTTACAGAAGTAAAGATATTCACAGCTGTCAACTAATGGGTGTCAATGGCCATTGTAGCAGTGAGAGGTGGTGATCTAGGTGTATTAATCTATGAAAAGCAGCATACTTGCTGTTCATTTGTCTGCTTTTCCTTATTAGATAACGCCCTGAGCTCCGTTTCATCTGTCACATTCTGCAAAATTGTGTAATTGATTTCCCAGATTTTTTTCTCCTAGCTGGCTTTACCTTTCAAGATGATCTGTATGTTTGCTTTTCCTAAGTTGAAAGAGGACTCCTTGTTTATCAGACCGCAATATATTTTCAGGACTCATCTTAAAATATTTTACTTTGTTAATAGGTGTATATATATGAAAGCCATATGAGAAGATGATTCAGATTTCTTATTGGTCGTGTTAAAAACATTATATACTTATGCCACAGTTTCTAGAGGTTGCTGAGATGTCTTAAAGGCACCGTTACCTGAGAAATTATCTCCTTATAATCTTTCAGTTAAAAAATATATGCCAGTAAAGTATTTGCTTGGGAAGCTAGAAACTGGTTGTAAATGCCTTTGGATTAGCTCTGGTGTGGTTGCAAGGACTAAAGGATGTAGTTGACCTGTGCTTTTCTGGAACATATTTTCTCAGGAAGCTGCACCTCAAATTAATTTGGTTCATGTACTCAAAGACCACTCCATGGTGAAAGCCAGAGTGCAGGAGGTGGGGATGACTTCAGGGAACACATTCTTCGCCTCAGCTAAAACATCAATGCTTCTGTATTGATTAAAATCTTTCAAATATTATGTTCAATGAATGCAAAAGCTAAATATTCTTATGAGGTTCCTGATTAACATTCACCTTTACAAAAATAATATTTACATACATGCCTGGGTTTTTCAGACTGCTCTTCTGTCAACCACATTTGGATCCTTATTCAGCAATAGTTTAAGCTTAACTACACTGCTAGCAACAAATGCTAGAAAAAGATGGGTTTTTTTTTCTCTATTGGGCAAATTTTATTTTATGAAGAGAAGCCATTTGTCTACATTTTCCATTAAGCCATTATTTTTGATAGAAATTAATAAAAAAAGTATTTTGTCTGAAAGCCTGATATTTTGATTTGGGAATGTTGCCATAGTACCCTACAGGAGCTGTAGTTTGAGCCTTGCTAGTCTGCCAGTTCTGTTGGTGGCTCAGTTTCCCTGGTTAGATCACATTTCTCTTGATGTGTCTAGTTTCAGTTCCAAGATCCTCAGGTAAGTCTGTATCGCAGAAAGTGGTCAGTAGAGAAGAAAAAGTGATTTAGGATATTAAAGCTGCAATATTTGGAGACTGCACCAGGATTTCCAGATTTCCATTTCCAGTTTAAGTATTTTGGGACTGGGGTCTTTTCTGCTTGTTTGTATCTCCTGACTATATTTCTTTGTAATTTCCATGGCCAGTGGATTTATTTGTGGAAAATCTTTGTTTAGTTAAAAAATACTTTGTTACCCCAAAACAGTTTCAACGGAAGAATTGGTGTCAGCTCTGTGGCTATATTCTCACATGTAAAATCAGTGGTTTGCTTTAAGTACAGTGCAGTATTTCTCTGAGATACCTCCAAAAGCAGAAGTGAAATTAAATGAAGAGTTCACATCAACCACTTGAGTTATGAGACTTTGACATGATTTCAATTTTACACATCATTTTCCTCAGTCTGTTGAAATAGATAAGCAAAGTGGGCAGGGGGGTAAGATTTTTCAGGACTGGATTTGCAGCTAATGTGGTTGTCAGAGCTAAAGACACGCACATTCCCAGAAGTATTTCTATCTGTTATTTTTCCTTGAGGACTATCGTCTTTCTAAAATCACCTTTGCAAGGTAATCAGGTATTCACCAGCATGTGGCTGCTGGTGTTCCCAGGGCTGCACACTTTACGGCGTGCCTCCATCAGCCTTTGACATAGGACAGAAACTGTAATTTGGAGCCAGCAACGTAAACCCCGTGACAATGGAATAACTTTTAACTGACCTAAATCAAGCATAAACAATAGAGCAGTTTGAAAGGTTTGGTCTACAAAAAATGTCACAGTCTATGGAAGAATGCTTCTTCTGTTTGATCTGTCACTTGACTTCTCAAAACATGACACTCCTTGAACATAATATACTTTGATGATAAACTAGATTAACTTTCCCAGTACAAATGAAAGGCCACCTGTTGCCAGAATGCCCATATTCCTTGTTGGCTGTCTTGTAGCTGTCATCACTTCAATGCAATCTGCGCCCAACATGCTGGAATATAATGAATATGTCAGGAGTTGGAGGTCAGCCATCAAAGTACATGAAAACTTGGCTTGCATACAGTGTCAGCATGGAGGCCTCGCCTATCATCTTGTGCAAAGGATTTCTGCGCCACTTGATTTGTTTGCACAGGGTTTGTTTCTGTTGGATGGAACACATTTACTGAGAGGCTTTTTGACAGCCCATTCAAACATTTTCAGTTTGGAATACGGTGCTTCCTGTTCCAGGCTCTGTAACTGATGGGTGGTGTGAAATGCCACTGTAGGTGATCATGCTTTGTGTTTATTGTTATTATTTTAGCATGAAAAGAGCCATGACAGGCTTTGAAGTATTTTGATGAGAGAAAAAGATATAGCAGGGATACAGTGTATGCATCAAATCCTATCCCTTTTATGTACATTTAGTAGAACAAAGATCCTTACTTTTGTTTTATTCAGCCCTGCTGGAGATTATAGGTCTCTTTGGTGGCTTTGTAATTTGTCTGGATTAAAGATTTCAGGCTCTTACCTATGGTGAATTTAGTGGTTTAAAATACAATGGACATTCTAAGAAATGTCCATTCTCTTTTGTCTAAAGAATTCTTAAACTTCTGATGACCTCTTGTCCTGATGGTGTGACCTCTTGGGTGCTTTATTTCAATTTTTTTAAAGTGACCTCAAGCATATGAGAAAAGTTTGAATTCTCTTTTATGCCTTTTCTCCACATCCTTTCCCATCATGTTGAACCATTTACACATTAGGACCTCTCAGAACATAAGCATTAATTTCTTGGCATCAACTTTCTTCCTTCTCAGCTGCACAACATATCCTTTCTAAAGGTTCACACATTTTCTTGATTTTGTAGGTCAAGTTATCTCCACGTACACAAATTAAGACATTCTGGGTAAGCAACAATAATAGACCTAACCCTGGCCCAGCCTAAGGAGCCTCATCATTTCTGAAAGAGAAATTTCAAAATATTCTGGGTTAACAAATGTTAGGGGAATGTAATTTCTCCACTTTTAAAAATAAATTTGGATATCTTACTTATTACAGGCTAGCTTGTCAAGGCCTTCAGCAAAGATGTCCCTGACCACAGAACACAGAAGCATAGATCTGTAGAATCTCCAGAAGTATCTGTGGTTTAGTTTCTCTTTGTGGCCCCACCAACATCTCTGCATGTCCCTTTTATGTGTGAGACTCTTTACAATTAGCTCTACCTCCTCAACCACCCTCAACAACAGCAGTGAGGATAGCTGAGAAACTTAGGAAGGGCTTTGGGAAGATGGCAAAGTTAGCTGAGCCGTTTTTTTTTCACCTTTGATACATGAGAAGAATGGGGCCAGGCCGAGAAATTGGGATTTGGGGAGACCCATATCTGATTTCCAGCTTCATAGTCTAGGTATCCTGATTGTTTTGATTTCTTAAATGAACTGCTTCATAGTTACTTTTCAGTGTCATTCACTTCGCTTTTTATCACAGAGGTTACGTTTTTTGAACATCTTTTTTTTTTTTCTAACTGAAAAGGAAAAAGAAGGCAGTTTAGCTGTCCCCAAATTATTAGCAAACATGTGAAGTTGGCCATTTTGATAAGAATGAAAAAATGACAGTAACTTTTGGGGAAAACAAGAGATGCAGGATGAGTCCATCCTTGACTGAAGGGGTTTGGGTACTTACTTTTTCCCGAGATATTGCCCTAGCTCAAATTTCTAACTTGCTGGTCTGGATGGTCTATTTTGGCTTGATCACCTTCATCTAAAATATGATATATTCACAAAAATCCAAACATCCTGATGCCTGCAAGTAACAAGGAGCCACTGAGTCGCAGAACTTTCTACTCCCCATGTGCCCCTTGCATTTGATGCAAATGAAGCTGTGTCACCAGGAGAGTCTGAAAGACCCACTCCCCTTTCAATGTATGTTGGTTAGGAGCTTTCTTGCGAGATGTAGATTTGAATCTTTTAGGCAGATAAGAGATTTGAATCTGTATTTTTTGCCTCCTCTGTATTTTGCAAAATATTTTTTAGTATTGTGGGATATAGCTTAGGTATCTCATTGATGTACTTCCAAATTAAAACCATCATAAAATACAGTGAAGTCGAAGACAAAATGAGATGCTCCCTAAGAGAAAGAGGGAGCACTCACATTCCACAGTGTAAAATTTGTGCTTGCTTATACCTTTTAGATATCTTCAGAGTATTTGTTGTGTGTCTGGTTGTAACTGGGGAGTACATAGTCAAAAAGTAAAACCTTACAGTGAATGACAATGTACAGATTAATTATTTCTTCCAGTCACTTTATATGGATGCAAAGAATGTAGCAGTTGTGTGGTTGCTCTGAAGATCTTGTTTCAGGTAAGTGGAGCTTTACATATGGTAATATAAGAAAAGAAAGCCTATGCTGTGAATCACAAAGAGCATGCTAGAAGCAGAAATAAATTACAGAGACACTCCAACGGCCCTCACCCACTCCTGCCCCCAAATCCCCATCAGATTTAGATTTAAGTAAAATTTCCTAAGGGGATGTCTCTTCCTAAGGGGATGATAGGCTAAGATAGAATTTATCTCATGAAAAAAGAAAGGGTGACAACCTATAACAATATATCTCTGTACAGAGAATAGTCTTCAGAGCACTTGCATGTTACAAGGTAACTTGTGGCCAAATTATGTGCCTTTACTGTCGTACTCGCAAACAGACATAAACAGGATTGAAGTCTCAACCATTGGCAAGTCCTCCTTATTCCCACAGGGTTTGAGTTGCTAAATTTAGATGTGAGATGTGATTTTCCATAAAACCCTATCAGTATGTGATTTACAGATGAACTCATGAGCTTAACTGAGGAATGGAACTCCTTTTAGTTTTAGAATACTGTAACTCATAAGGCTTATCTTAGAGAAAGGTTTTTTTCCTTGGACTTTGACCCTTTCCATTGTCTCTTGCAATATGATAAACATCTGTCAAAAATGAATAAAAATGCTTTTGTGGAAGCTGACATTTTCATGTGTGAACTGAATACCTGGGGGGTGGGGGAATCCTAGCTAAATATTTAATACAATTAAGCTAGGATTTTTTCAGCAATTCAATATGTATGTGAAAATGTCAGTTTCCACAAAAACATTTGTGTTCATTGGCAATACACATGGTAAACAGTAATCCTTTATGCTTCCCTAGTACCTTTCTTTAAAGGTACTTGAGGTGCTTTATGAACATTCATTAATTAAGTCCATCAAGCCTTTGAAAGATAGGTGCATTTTGCTCGTCCAGCGTAAGAGAAAACCTAGAGCACCAGGACTTCACCCAGAGCCAGGGAGCAGCTGCACTAGAAAGTATGTCTTTGTCATTCAGACACTGCACTGGGACTTTGTGTAACTGTGCACCGTTTCGGTCTCTGCCATGGGCTCACTATAATGTCTTGAGCAAATTGTTTGTTTTTCCTGGGTAAATCCTGAACATATTGTGATGAAATAAGTGACGAAATTCTATTGCATTCAGCTAGGTCAAGATCTTATGTCCTGCAAATGTACTTACATTAAGAGAGGAATTACATTTCCTTATCAAACAAATTTTGATACCCCTCTAGATTGTTAGAAATATTGATACTGGTGAGTTGTTTGTTTGTCTAAAATGCTACAGAAATTTCTTTGTCTAACACCTTGCCTGAGCCACTAGGCTGTACTGAACTTTTCAGAAAAGCTGAGCAAAATTTACGTGTAGATGGAGGTAAAGGATTGACATTCACTTTAATTGAAAGATAATTTCAATTAACACAGAAAAATGCCCATACCTAACAAGAATATTGGCTCCACCCAACCCTGTATTCTACATTGGACAATGGCTAGTACCAGATGCTTCAGTGAAAGTGCAAGAAATCCCACAGTGGACAATTATGAAATAACCATTTGGCTAGGGCAGTCAGACCCATGACCCATGTCCAAATGTTTTCATTTAACACAAATTGCTTCCACATCTTTAGTAATCAATTTAACATAAGGCAAAGTTAAACGTGTGCTGGAGATCTGTAGCTTGATTCTTATGTTGTTTAAAATGCAACAGCACCGGTCTGATTAAGGGCCTGGAAGCTGATTCGTTCCTCCCCTCTCCACATTAGAAAAAAATCAGCTTCTTCAGTTGTTAAATCATTTAATATCTGGCTTGTTTAATTGCTGTTTCATCATTTACCAGTAATACTCAGAAAACTTTAACAGGCATATTCTTATCAGTAGGGCAGGAGCAATACTGGTTTTGTGTCTTAAAGGACAAAGGGGGGGGCAGTTATCAAAATGCAGCTTTCCTCGATCACCTAGAGAAAGGTACAATTATATTTCTGTCTAATTTCTTTTGTCTTTGCAAAGAGAATCCTGTCCCACTATTCAGAGCTGCTTACATTGAGGAGAGGTGCAAATGGCTGAAACAACTTGTGAAGTGACTCTGTTTGTGCTCTGCCACAGCTTGGCCTAATGCTGTGCCTCTGTCTTCTGTGCAGCCCCCTGGCAAAATCCCAAGGGGACAAGGCTGAGGAACATCTATAGACTTGCCTCCAGCCTGTCCCATGTAGAGCAGAGCACAGACCCTTAGACCACACTCTGGTACGTTTTATGTGAGTGCCTGGTACTTCTGTGTGTGCTTCTGTACCAGCACCGCATTCATTCATACAGCCTTATTCATAGAAGTCTGCTACTAACTCTACAGTAAAATAGCTGTTTACAATTACATACTGAGTGAAATATATTAATGTAGCTCCTGTAAAATAAGTTTAGTACCTTGAAATGGATATTAGAATTAAAAAAGGAGAAAAATGGATATTGGAATTAAAACCTGTTTAACAGATGTTCCATCTATTATATAGTTAATCTCTCATTCTGTAAAAGCATTTAATAATCATTTGGTATATACACAGTAACTCCCTTATGAAAATCTAAATTAAATGTTTATTTGGGGATCTTAACCTAAAGCATTACAGAGGAAAGATTGTTATTGATTCCACATTGAACCCTAGTCCTTGTTAATTAATTGTGTAATTTAAATTCATTATTTATGGAATTAGTTAGCCAAAAAAGCAGAAGCAGTACAATATGTGCATGTTGCTATGAAACATGTTTTCAACGCCAAATAAATGAATTTTTCACTGGCCTTTGTTAAGCTGTATGTTCCTTTAGGAAGGTCCTACTTGCATTATTCAAGGTTTTTGCCTTATTAATCGTTCTTGGAGGAAATAGATGTAGCTTTGCAAATAATCCATGTGTTTCTTTATGACTGGAATTCAGGGAATGCAGTCCAAACCCTATGCTAGTTATAACTTTCGTAGCAAGGGCAAGAGAAATGTTATAATTTCAGGGTTAATCAGGCATCAGAAATTGCTTTATGTAACACATTTTAAATTACTAGATTTAGGTAAAATTCAAAACTAGGAAAAATTCTACCCAACAATTAAATGGAATATATACATACATCTATACATATATATAAAATATATACATGCATATATACACACACATATACATATATCAAAATAGATTTCTATGCAAGCCTTCCCAGTGGTTCTAAGTATATTAATACTAGGCAGCATTTCCACTTTTTCTCACGTACAATCTCATGTGAAGATACTGTTAGGATTTTCTGTCTTAGAATGACAGAATTTTCTGTCTTTTTTCTTTGTTTTTGTTTGGATGCTGACTTAGGGAGAGATGTACATACAAGGCTAGAAACTGTTTTGTTGGCTTGACTTTTCTCCTTCCACAGCTTATATGTTTCTTTGTTTTGCATTTAGATAAATGGCATGCAGACTTTATTAGGATTCTGTGCATGAATAGGTCTTACTGTTGAACTGTAATAACTCCCTTACTTTCTCTGAGTTCCTCTTTCCTTCTCCATGCTCATTAAAAGACCTTTCTGCATTACCTCATACTCCAAAGATCACACCATGTGTGCACAATTACTGTTCTCTACCTTGAAAACTGGAATTTACTGCTAAATACTTACTCTGGCTGAGTGGCAAAGATCAATACATTATCTGACTGGCGGCTGAAGCATGCTGTGATTCACCTTTACAGATGAAGAAATCTAAAAAAAATGTACCTTTCTTCTAGCGGAAAGCTATTGAGGGATCTTCTGAAATTTTCTGTGTGTCTTCTGGTAGGATTTGGTCAGTTCATGTAAGTCTGAACAATTGTGAAATGATCGCTTCAGAGAGAAAAATAGTTCCCATGTAGCTTGTGGCTCAGGGAACCTGAAGTACAGTGCAGAATACTGCTCCTGGACATGTGCAGGTGGAAAGGCAAAGCCTACTTGATGAGATACTAGCTTGATATCACTGGTGGCTACTCTGTAGATCTGACTACTGTACTGCACATGGGCAGTACTTTCTCTTATTCTTTATCTGTTTTGGAGGTGGTAATAGCTTACATTCATGGTTACATGGCTCCACTCAGTGAGCTCAAGGTCAGCCTCCTTTTTTGACGCTGAACCTGTGTACAGCTGCCCTGTGTTCAGCTGCTATATCTTCACTTTTATTCTCTGCTTCTCATGCCCATGAGAATCATGAGATTTATCCCAGTGTTTGGGAATAGTCTCTGCGAAGTGACACTGCTGCACGAGCGTGTGAAATCCCACATTGCTGTCCTGAAGCTGATGAGCTGGAACAGAGCTGCCCCTAACCTGAAAGGATGGCCTGACCCTCAAGGCTGAGCTAAGCCATCTCCACCTCTTACGGATAAGGAGATGCTTGCTTGGAAGGAGGGACTTCTCAGAAATGGCCCAGAATCCTCTTTCTGGGTAATAATTTTCCCTTTTTTCCTCACTTCACGCTACTCAGAATTATAGAATGGTTTGGGTTGGAAGGGACCTTAAAGATTATCTAGTTCCAACTCCTCTGCCATGGGCAACTAGACCAGGTTGCTCAAAACCCCATCCGACCTGGCCTTGAACAATTCCATGGTATCAGGCATCCACAACTTCTCTGGGCAACCTGTTCCAGTGCCTCACCACCCTCATGGTGAAGAATTTCTTCCTTCTTTAATCTAGATCTACCTTCTTTCAGTTTAAAGCCATTACCCCTTGTCCTATCACTACATGCTCTTGTTAAAAAGTCCCTCTCCAGCTTTCTTGGAGGCCCGCTTCAGGTACTGGAAGGCTGCTATAAGGTCTCTCTGGAGACTCTCCAGGTACTAAGGTGATTAGTAATTGTATGTCTAGATATAATTTGGGTATACCTTTCAGTGTGGATGGGTTGATGAGGCATAGGTTTTAATCAATTCTGTTTGTGTGCACTTATTCTTTTGTTATCTGTATGTACATATAACTTGCTTTACAGACTACCTATTTCTCCATAACTAGTAAGTAAGAGAACTGTCTTAATATGTTAGCTTTTGGTATGCGTATAGGAAATGTATTCCTTGGTCTCTATATAGTAAATTTGATTTCTACATGAGGTTGAGAGGCCAGAATCTCTGTGATTGTGTCATTCCTTTATTTTCTCATGTTGCTTTGTTTATGATAATGTCCTTTGTTATTATGTTGAGAGCCACATCTGTGTGTTTTTTTTTTTTTTTTGTTTTAGTTCCTTTCTACTCTAAAGTAATACTGCAGGAAAAATAGCAAGCATAAATCAGAACATCAAAGTAGGTCCCACCATGCTACAGTGTACAAATAGCTGTTGATGAGTTTGCCATGCTTACTGAACTGAATAAATATAAAAGCTTTTCATGTGCATTCCTATTTTCAGTCCCAATACAGTGCGTTAACCTCAGAATATCAAATTGAATCAGGGGTTCTGAGAAGAGCTGGCTCCAAAGCAGTTAGAATGACACTCTTCATTACACTATCTAGATTCATGTTTCAGACAACCATAACCAGTGCTTTCACAACCTCTCACCTAAAGTCAGATAATGTACAGCCACCCAAATAAGGACTGAATTTCCCTGCAAGTGTTTCTGAACCTCTCAAAATGTGGAGTCCATGGAGGCCCTGAAAACCGAGACTAAAATTGTTATGAAGAGACTTTACTGGATGAAATTTTTCCTTGCCAGGCACAAATAAACAGCTCTCAATAGGGTGCTCACCACACAGTGTGTCAGCACATATTATGCAGTCTGGTGCTGAGTGGATGTGTCAGCTGCCCATTAGACCACACTAAAATAGAATTGCTGGGAGCCTGAAGCATGAAGCGTGATATTAGATAAAGTGATGAAATTTCACTCGATTAAAGAGCCAGGTCAAGGACAGTTACCTCAGGAAATTCCTTTTTTCCTAGAATATTCTCACAAGTTTGATAAATTTATCCTCCTTTTCCGCTTATTTTCGATTATCATTCAAATTATACGAATGGCTGCATTTACACTTGCTGGCTTCTGACATATTGGGGACGACGGGAATAGTAGATTGTTATTATGTAAAAAAGGGGAGGAGGCAGGAAAGAATTGACTGTGCTTCACATTAGAGGCTATAGGAAATGTTAGATTGATTTGTTTGGAGTTGTTTGTGTTTTCTTCCTCTGAGGTAAGAGCAGCTGGGATTTTTTGTTAGGCTCACTGAATGGTAGCATAGATCAGCACCTGAGGGAATAGAAAATTGCTCCCTTTATCCATGGGAAATGCATGCTGTTGGCAAAAGGATCTGCATCTGTTTTGCTTCTTGACTGGAGTGCTGAGGCCTCACCTAGTCAGATAAAGCTGTGGATTTGATTTAGTGTCTGTATCAGCTCCTCAGAGTGCTCCACAAGAAGAAATTAGCGTGCACGGCTAAATCTGCTGTGGTTTATTGCAGTTTATAGTTTGGCAAGAGCCGTCTCTCTCCGCCTCCCTCAATTTAATTTCAATTAGGATCACAAGTTGCTCTGAAACCTAAGAGGAATCCAAAAGGTTAATTATCATTGAGTACGCCATTCTTGGAGCCGGTCCCTGACCCTTATCCTGTGAAGCTTTGGTACAATTTCTAAACAATACATGACATCTTGCAAATTGTTTTAATGCTTATTAATTAGAATATGCAAGTTCTTCTCTTTCAGTGGGTCTCCTCCTCATGCTATGCCAGGTGTAAAGCAGAATTTGCAGTTAATTCAAACTTGGTCATCCTTCTCACAGTTGCCCATTCACCCATGTACAAACGTATCATAGTGAATCACATCAAAAATCCCAGGCACTGCGCCTCTTAACTGTTTGGCTGTATTGGTGTTGAATTCTGGGCCAGTTAGAAATTGGTGGTTACAAGACAACTGCCAGATAATAACATTTAGTTCAGGCTGAATTTGATTCCCTTTTGATACAGTATTTTCTAAGATCAATAAATTAACTCCTACATATATACTTCTTAATATGTGCAAAGCTTGTCCTGGAATTTTACTGGTGTACTCACAGGGACTCAAATGCTCTTTTGGTATCACTGATGAAGCTAAAAAAAATATATATATATTTTATTCACCCTGAAAGCAAGTAAAATTTTGCAAGCCTGCAGTTACCACTAGAGATACCTGTCTGATGAATGGGTTCATGAAAAATGCCCAGATCAACATAATACGGAGGTTATCATAAAATATGAGACCTTAATATAAGTCTAGGGAAAATTACCTTTTGGATGACAAATAGCATGACATTCACCCCCTAATAGGAGTAATCTAGGAGTCTCAATAGACACAGTCATCCTACCCAAGCACACATTTAGAAGCTCAAATTATGCTGCATGTAATATTTTGTGTATAACATTGATAATAAAAATACAAGATACAATATGGAGAAGAGGTGCACAGCAGAAGTGAGGTCAGACAATTGTAGAGGCATACTGATGAAATCTAATAATTGTTTTCCATTTCTGCTTTTCCTGTTTTGTGTTTTTTTTTCTTTTTTTTCCTCTTCATTGTATAGATGACAGTTTACTTTCTGCTTCTGTGAAATTAATCTCCCAGAAAAAAAGCCACAACATCCATTTTTATTTTTTTAGATTATTTATTTATTTTTATCAGTGAATTCTGAGTCTAACCTCAATAACATTTCCTCATAGAAAACACACACACGTACACCAGTCCTGTATGAAGATGATGAATTTGTTACTTTTCATCTGTATGAGGTTAGGATTAAAGTAATGTAATCCTCAGACAGACAAAAGATAGCACTGTTTGAAATGGGTGGATCTTAAAACATCCCTTTCACATCCTCATTGAACTGGCTTCCGAAAGCTTGTCTGTCACCAAATGCAGGCAGAGCAACCTGAGTGAGGCTTTGTTGGTATTCTCGCTGTGTGTTGCACTGCTCGGGGTGCCTGCAGCAAAGCTCTTGTCTCTCTCTCTCTCGCTTTTGTGTTTTGTTTTGTTTAGCATTGTTCTTCAAAACAAAACAAAAACCTCAAGTCCTTTGCTTAAATTATTTTAACATAATAAGGCCCTTTATGAAGCAGGGAAAGTGGATGTTTACTGCTGGTTGACAACACAAGGACATGTCTGTTTATTAAAGAGCCTGTAGAAGGAAATCTGATATGCCACTTCCCCCCCCCCCCCTTTTCCTACTGCTGGAGGAGTGACCAAGTGCTTCTGCCAACTCATACCATCTACAGCAAAAGCTGCGTGCTCCAACATCCTCGGTCAGCCTAGTCTTTTCCATCCACTCCCCTGAACCACAGCCAGTGCTAAGGTGTGTGAGGACCCTGACAACTGGTAAGGAAATGTGGTCATACTTGTTTGATTTTTTTCTTTTTAACATTTTATGTTGCCCAGTGTTTGTGCATGCTGGGGCAGGGGAAAGGGAGTGAGGGACACTCCCCTGATTCATGCACAGGATAGCCCTTTCCCTTTCATCAGTCTGTAAAGAAAACAGTATTTGAAAGGGACTGAAAGTGGACGGTTTAGGCTCTGGAGTAATATCAACATTTCACTAATTTCTCCTAGGAACGCTTTCCTAAGGAAAAGTTTAAGTCACACTGTGAAAGCGTGAGGCAGAGGCTGGTCCCTTGGCTCTTTACACAGAGTGACAGTCCAACTTAGCCCTTTCTTTCTTCAGGTTGTGCACCCTGAGCTCCAGTGTGAGCAAAGTCAAGATATAATGTTGTCTTGGGCTCTTACAGGGCCCAGCTGCCAGGGAATGTAAATTAGACTGAAGTGCAAATACCATCAGTTTCCTGCCAAAAGCCTCAGCACACCTGTGCCACGGGGAAATAGTAGTTCAGTCGGTGTTCCCCATACTCCAAAAAGCCAGAATCCCCAAGCTGTTAAACAGTGTGTTTGCAGTTTCCATTAAACTGTATTAGTTGCTCTGCGTCAAGGACCAGGAGGTGAATCACCTCCCACAAAGAAACTCATGGAAGAATATGTCCCTGAAATGTTGTCTTGAGTACCAGGAACTGCTAGCTATGAGGCTGTGCAGGGTAGGGCATGCTGCAGTGCCACACCTGATGGTGATGTACAGTCTTCTCTCAGTAGGAAATGTTACCTCAAATATATCCTTAGTGTTTTGCAAGGTTTGAAAGCTGATTTCTGGCTTCTTCAAGCTTGTGAAAAGTTAAGCTGTTCTTCCCTTACAACCTGCTAGTCCACTGTACATCACTCAGGCTCTAGTCAACATAATTTATATCTCCCCACTCTTCTCTACAACCTGTCCATTGTGGTTTTTCCACAAGTGACAATATAATACCGCCCTTTTCACCATCATGTTTTAAACAGCTGAGTAGTTAGCACTGATGCGAGGTAATGATACTTGTGTTAAGGCTTGGTGAAATGAACTTGATCGTTTGTGTTTGAGGGCAACTGATTCAGCCTCTTTGCAAAGTGAGGTGGAGAATCCTGCATGGTTTGTACTTATTGTTTGGAGGGTCTTCTTTCCATAATGGCTGGAGGCATCTCATGCCTTTTAATGCAAGTAGAGCTGATAGAAGATAGTGATCTGCCTGGATCTCCTCTGCTCATTATTCCTGCATGCCCTCTCAGATTTATGTGCATTACATTTGGCAAACATCAGTTTCTATGTATAGTTGCATTTCAGATGAAGTGGTTATTTAAATAAAGGTGTTTGCTTTACTTTGCAACTTAACTGCCTGTGAAGTGTTATTTGTCAGAATCAACAGTTTTGGTCCAGAGGCAGTCTGAAAAACCATTACAAAACACAAGGATATCATAAGACTCTTTGGCAAAAACAACAAATGCCTGTCTCCACATTACAGGTACGATGGTCTCTACTCAGAAGTCTGCAGGTTTATACAGTCCATTTAGACATGAGAGGAAGCCCACTAACAGAAATGTCTTAAATCACTAAAGGTTCCATTTTGGTGAAATTTCCTCAGTGCCGCAACATAGATGTGCTGCAGCTATCTGCGTCTGAATCCACTGAAGTACATTTACAACATTGTTCCTCTGCAATAAGTGGCATCACCATAAACAATTCCTCAGTCCTTTTCATGAATTTTTGCTCAGGGCTGTATTGTTGTAAATATTACAGGAAAAATATCACACATTCCCTCTTTGCCTGACACATCATACTGACTAAACCAAGAAGTTCAGGGTTTTGTTTTGTTTGTTTTGTTTGTTTTGTTTTGTTTTGTTTTTCTGTCAAGAAACTGAAAAAATACACTTGAGAGAAACTTTCCTCCCTTATTCTCTGGGAAGTATTGAAGTTAATCTGATTTGTGACTGCTGAATTTAGGTCTGTAGTAGCTGAACCTGTACGATGATCACAGACTCACAGATGGTCCTTCACCCTGTCTCTAGCACCTCATCTTTTGTATATAGCCTAGGCAAAAGTGGTACAGAGACAAGCATTCACAGGAGATGCTAAGGTTCTACATGCAACTTTCTGTCACTGAAATCCTCTGTCATTCTGTGTTCCTTCACAGTGTTTTACCTGGTAGTAGGTTTATTCCTAACATGTACCCATGAGTGAGCACTTTTTAACTCTTTCATTGTACTGCACTGTGAACAGAGCTTTCCCCTAGGTAAGTCCATTATAACAAATGCACTGGACCTTTTTAAAGAAAATGGTGTTCTGGCTGGCAATGTGTGCCACGTTTCAGCTCTGGGGATATGGCATGTCCAAACCGTGCAGAGGAAGCAGAAATGCTGACAGGCTCAGAACGACAGCAATGACAGTGTGTGCAGCTGTACTCATTTGATTTACAGCACTTAGCAGTAGTGGTTTTATTATAGTGCATCTGAATATTTCTGAGTGTTCTTAAATTATTTTTTTTTTCAATATTGCAGCTGAAGGGCAAGTTTGTCCTGTGATTTTTCTGCCTCAGTTAAGTCCTGTTTATGTTGCATCTTGTCAACATGTCATCCCATGAAGGTGTGTAAGAAATATATTATGAGATAAGGCTTTATGAAAAGAAAGCAGAGTTTCTAACTATCCACATTATCTTTTCTCTATGGAAAAAAGCACACCATCATCCCATAGTTAGTATTCACTTCTATTGTGTAATATTGTACCACTTTCCTTCTCTCTGACCTACTTTTTGGTTGTCTTTAAAGATGTAATTTAACTGTCTTACCAAAATGAGTTTGACTCCCTTTTTTAGATCATCCTACAGAGAAACAGAGCTGCTAGCCTTTGATTCTGTCTATCTAGAGAGAGTAGTGATCAAACCTACAAAGATTTGCTCTTAAATCCAGA
The DNA here is from genome assembly GCF_000699105.1 of Pygoscelis adeliae. NCBI lineage: Eukaryota > Metazoa > Chordata > Aves > Sphenisciformes > Spheniscidae > Pygoscelis > Pygoscelis adeliae. The sequence goes on from NW_008825114.1 coordinate 11,466,198, forward strand.
TAGAAAATGAGATGGCGAGTCTTTGGACATATTACATCACATTTTAATTAAAAAGTCGGGTATACATGACCTAGATGACAGTAGTGAAAGGAGATGTAAACTTTGCTGGAAACCATGACCTGAGACCAATACACCTCTGTCAGTGTGGAAGAACAGCTAGAAAATATAAGGTGAAAATAAATGGGCAGGAATGATCAACTGTACATATATAAGATGGGAAAAGTTGGAGAGTGCAATTATTAAACAGTAGAAGGTTTAGGGGTTATAACTGATCACAAGTTGAAATGAAGGCTTTCAACACTGTCTCCCATAACAAACTGATGAAGTATCGACTAGATAAGTGGACAGTGAGGTGCACTGTAAACTGGATGAACTGTGGGGCTCAAAGGGCTGTGATCAGTGGCTCAAAGTCCAGCTGGAGGCCAGGCACCAGTGGTGTGCTCAGATGTCAATACTGTCCAGTACTGTTTATTTTCATTAATGAGCTGGATGCTGATGCAGAATGCACACTCAGAAAGTCTGCAGATGATACAAAACTAGGAGAAGTGGCTGATACACCAGATGGTTGTGCTGCTATCCACAGTGATCTCAACAAGCTGGAAAAATGGGCTGACAGGAACCTCATGGAATTCAACAAGGGAAAATGCAAAGTCCTGCCCCCACAGAGAAATAAGCCCATGTACCAATACAAGCTGGGGGTCAATGGGATGGCAAGGACCTCACAGAGAAAGGCCTTGGAATCTTGGTGGACAGCAAGTGGACCATAAGCCAGCAATGCACCTTTGTGGCAATGAAGGCCAACAGCCTCCTGGGCTCCATTAGGATGAGCCTCACCAGCAGGTTGAGGGAGACGATCCTTCCTCTTTGCTCAGCACTGGTGATACACATCCCAGTGCTGTGTCCAAGTCTTGGCTCCCCAGTACAAGAAAGATATGGACATCCTGGAGTGAGTACAGCAGAGGGTCACAAAGATGAAGGGTTTAGAGTATTTGACATATTGAGAAGTCAAAAGAGCTGGGACTCTTCAGCCTAGAGAAGAGAAGGCTCAGGAGGATCTTAGCAGAGTGCATAAATACCTGATGGGAGGGTTTAAAGAAGGTGGAGCAAGGCTCTTCTCAGTGGTGCCCAGTGGCAGGACACAAGACAATAGGTACAAGTTGAATAGAAGAAATTCCATTTAAACATAAGATTGTTTTTTTACTGTAAGGGTGATCAGACACTGGAACAGGTTGCCTGGAGAGGTTGTCTGTAGCCCACAGAAGAGAAGGCTGAGGGAAGATGTGATAATAGTCTTCACATGCCTAAGTCTGAATAATCTATTCTACATGTGCATGAAGGACAGACTAGGAAACAGTAGACTAACATTGGAATAAGGAAGATTCAGGTTGGATGTCAGAAAAAACAAACTACGTACTAGAGAAGCTGTGAAGTTTTGCTGACTATTATGAAATAGATTAAAGAATGTCTCTCAGGGATAGCACTGGTATAGTTGATTCTATGACCAGGAAGAGGGATGGACTAGAAAATCTTTGGGGTCTGCACATTGGGATTGTTTGATGACCCTGTGCCTGGAGGCCAAACAAGGTGCAAAGAGGGAATGATCAAAGCAGCAAATGCAGGGAAATGGTTTATGGAATTAAAATGGAACGAAGACTTTATTTTAATTTGTATTTTCATAAGAGTTCAGGAATGAGGAGGGAAAGGGAAAAAAGAGGATAAGGATATTATACAGAAATTAAGTGATTGACATCAGTTTCTCTCAACATACTTTAAACTAGAGTCCACACCAAAACCAAATAAAAGTCACTGCTTATCAGGCCTGTGATGAGCAATTCAGGATATTGTAGTTGGATTTTTTTTCTTTTTCTTACTGTGAGGGAGTATTTGTGAAATAATTCAAAATGTTATTTGTGGCTTTTAAAGTCCTAGGAACATTAAGTTCTTCTGCTATGTGTCCTCATGCTTCCATTTAAACCAATCAATCATCTGCCTACTTGTCCACAAAGACGCTTTTATGTTTGGACAGTTCCACCAACAGTTTCACCAACAGCTGGTTTTTCTTTAAGGTCCGTGATAACTGTCATACCAATAAAGCTGCTCTGTTTGTGAGTAAATGTAAAATCAAATTATCTCTAAAAATCCTCAGAGGTAGTAAATGTGCTTTACTACTTAGAATAAAGTACTCTATGCAGTACAGTAGAGACAGAATTAAAGAAAGGGGATAGCTACATGTGGATGCCAGTACGGGGTAGAGGTAGGAACTTTAGCTAGAAATTCCTGTCATGTGGCTGTTGTGATATCCGGAAACACAATTTTTAGAATGAGAAATGATTCAAAATTTAGTGATTGAACTGAAATTAATTCCCTTGAAAGAGGCTTCATATATGAACAATATTCTCCTCTACCTAGTATCATATCTTATTACATTAAACTTTACTTGAACAAGAATCGGAGAAAGCACAGAAAATTTTCTTCTTTTATTTTTATCCTTTTCCAGTTTTCAGATGACCTCTCTTAGCCATGTTAAGCACTTCTGATGATAAACTCTAGGATCATGTGACTGGCAGATGGGTTGAAACTAATTGCTGGAGAAGACTAGATTTCAACTTTGAACTTCAGCTGCAGATCCACCCTATGTCACAAGGCAAAAAAAAAAAAGGTTTAGGGAAGCAAAACAACTTTCCTGTTTACTAAGCAGTTGCAGCCATTGATGACTAAGCTGCTGATTTTTTTTTTCCTTTGCTATCGGGAAATAGATTATTTCTGTAGTAGGCATCATATTTACACTTCTACCTTTGCTTATTCATTCACACTTATAATTTACCAAACTAGTTTCACTTCTTCATATCTCCTCCAGTAAAATAGCTAATCCAACCTAGAGTGTCTTAAAAAACTGCAGTTGTTGCCTGTTTGCTACTGGGGCAGAGCAGATTCTTGGATTCATTTGTAGCAAAAGGGGAAAAAAGAAGCACATAATTGGGAGACATCAGAAGCCTCCAGCTTGTAAGGCAAAATCTTGCAAAGAAATCATTGAGTTTCAGCACAAGGCCACTTCCCAACAGCCTTCTTGTCCAGTGACTTTGATCAAGCTTTTCTTCATGAAGGCCTAAAGAACAGCTGACTGATCTTTCCTCTCCAGCATCTGCTGGGGAAACTTCACATGGTGTCCTTTTGTAGTCTAAAATTTTACTGTTTTTAAAGTCTTATTTTCCTGACAGTAGCTTTTTGTCAAAATATAACTCAGTTCCCTTATGTTTGTTTATGGTAGTCAAATTTACATTGCTGAAAGGCTTGTGTTTTAATTCATAATATCCAACAAAGAATTCAGGTTATATGGATCTGAGTGATGCTGTTGCACTTGGTCTGGAACATCTTAATATCAAATAATAATGGAGAAATTCAAGTCTGCTACTGCAGATTTCCCCTTCCCTCTCCAGCCCTGAAAGCAGCTCTACAAGGCAAGCAAAATGTGGTAGATATGGAGAAACAAGAATGATACCTGATAATGAGAGTGTGATCTCCCTGTTAGGCTGTCGATAGTGGGCATCCATGCTCAGTTTGAGCAGATTTAAGCCCAGTATGGAGGAGATTGAAGAAAAGTGTGAAGGTAAGGTCAGGAGTTAAAAACAAATTGGAGCAAATTGGGTCAAAGTGGGGTGTTTTCTCTGTTTGTTTGCTTTTTTTTTTCTTTCTTTCTTTTTTTTTTTCCTTCTCTTTTTGGTTTCATATCCATAACCTGCAAGCTTCTTGAAGTTTGGTTTAGTTTTGGCTTCCGGTGTGAACCTAAAAGAAAATCAACCCACTCTCCAGGATTTCTGCGGTGTGATTCATTGAAACCTGGGCAAAGCTAAACAGGGAGATTTTGCACAGCCCTGACCCCACGCATTTGTCTTCAGTGTATTTGATTTTTCTTTTTTTTCTGCTTGCCTTTTTATGTTGTACAGCTTTCTGCAAGTGTATTACATGAAGCTGTATAAGCTGATTTAAGCCTGCATCATGCATTGAATAAATGAGGAAAAGGAGGGGAAAAATAATACCCCTCCCGTCCCCCCCCCCTCCCCGAAGAATATTTTCCTTGGAATAGCTTTTTGCTCTGAATATAGATAATATAGCTAATATCCAGTAACTGATTGAAATTTTTGGCAGCTCTTTCAGGAACAAGAATGTGGCAGAAGAAAACAATGAATTAGAAGTCCATCATTCTGAAACGCTCTAGACTTTTATCTGATGCCAGTTCCATCAATTTCAATATGTGTCCATTAGTACTCATACAGCTCAACTGTGCAATGAAATAACATATTAGCATTTAACCTGAAAAAATGAAGTTATTCAAAATTTACATAAAATTATGGAGTAAACTCCAAACAGGTCGCCCTAGAAATGTATAATTATGCTCAGCAGTCCTGTCAGCATACATAGAAACAATTTTATTCCTAATCATCTTCTGCTTTTATTCACTCAGGAATGTATCATTAAAATTTCCACAGAACAATGAATCTTAATAGGTGCTAATGCAATTGTGAATTGTGGTAATTTTTACCTAAATTAATCTCTGTACATTCAGTTTCTTGTTGCCCTATGCAAAAGGAGTGTGAAAAAGATAATATAAGAACTGAAATATGTATAAATTATGCTGTTCTTGTTAGGCACTGTTTTGTTACAACTTACTAGTTTACTGAGAGATTTCTATGGATAAATCCACTAGGATTATTATATATGTAACTTAAGTAGTTTATACCCTGGAGGTATTTAAAAGGCGTGTAGATGAGGCGCTTAGGGACATGGTTTAGTGGGCATGGTGTTGTTGGGTTGATGGTTGGACTCGATGATCTTGGAGAGAGATTTCTATGGATAAATCCACTAGGATTATTATATATGTAACTTAAGTAGTTTATATGTAATTTTAATTTATTAAGTTTTTTTTCTTTACATCTAGGAATTTGAAACTGAATAATATCCATTAATGTATACAGTGTGTAATATCCTTCTATGTAAAGGGATCTGTACAGTCATCTATTACCTTTTTGTTCTTAGTTATATGTACCCAGTACATTTATGGATTATTGTACATTAAAGCAGTATGTTTTGTAGGTAGGATTTTAAAGTGATTTACAAGACCAACCTAAATGTTAGAAAATTCTTCTGAAAAATATAAGGAACATTAAGCAATTCACTTTACTGATCAGTGGAATGCAACCATTGCCTGGGTGGAACAGAGTAGCTGTTCACCAGCGAAATCTGCTCCTGAAGACAAGGCAGGAAGATTAGTCCTATATTTAATTGAAACTACAGTTTGACAATTTTAGAAAAACAGAAAGTGATTATTCAGACTGAAATTTATCTACCTTCCAATGCAAACATCACCAGAGGATATGTGAGGACCAAAATATAGTTTTGTTGATGTGAGGTGGCCTCAGCTTCTATAGCCTTTTTCAGGGAGAAAGCCCTCTTAGCTTGACTAGCAGAGATGTTCCCTTTCATTACAGAGGCTCAGCTGTGACAGATTCTCATTCAATGAGATTGTGCTTGTTTGATGATGTCTTCCTCTAACTTAATGTTTTGCTTTTTTTTTTTTCTTTTTTTCAGGGCACAAACCTGGCTTCCTCTTGGTCCATGTTCAGAAACTTTCTTTAGGTTTTTCATTTAAGAACCAAGCACCAAATCTCTCTTCTTACCAATACAGCCCTCCTTGTACAAATAATCCATACTTTTTCTTAATTTGTAGTCTGTTCCTACATTTGCTCCACTCTGTTCCATGGCTGTCCACTACAGGCAGCAGAAGGTTTCATTAAGGAAAGGATTATGAATCTGTAGGTTTTGGGAAGAGAAAAAAAATATGTGCATAATTTTTTCTAATGCAACTTTTGTTCCGTTACTGATACTGGAATACTTTTATCCTTTAATCTCATCCATCTTGTCTGTTGCAACCATGTCCATATCAATTACAAAGTATAACTCTTATATACGAAGTGAATGATAACAAATCATATCATGTAACACACTAGAGGGGTACAAAGCATGTGTGATTGGAGATCTTAATGCTGAGATTTTGTCAAACTAATGACTTTTCTTTTTAATAGCAATGTTGCTGTTGATAGCATGATCGGAATAACACAATTTGATTTGAAATGAGCGTCTGGAAGGTCAAAGTTAACAAGAGAGACGAGTGAATAGGCAATTTCTTGAATAACTCAAATGATAGCAGCATTCTAGCAATCAAAGATTTTTGCTCATTCTTGTGACCTGCTATGTGAAGTCTCACAGCTGTGGTGAAGCTTAAGTGTAATATATTTATTTATACATTGCCTCCCCCCTCTAATGTGGTATGTTTTCATAGAACTAAGTATGTGTAAGGTTTTATGATGATTTACAAACCTGGCAAATTCTGTATTACAGCCATAGTGTTCCAATATTTTGTGCCCATCTGGAACTTGTAGGAGAAGATTACTGTGAAAATTATTGCTCATAACTATGCACAGTCAGCTAGCAATTTCTATTTCAAATGATTCTGCTTGAACACAAGTTCCTGGTCACAAATGACAGAAGTAAACTCTTTAATTTCCCTTCAATAACATTTCTAGCAGGAAGAACAAACTCCCAAAGCTCAGTGCTTCCCTGGGAAGTAAGAAACCAAAATCAAAAACAACTGGTGAACCCTCCCAGACATGAGCAGACATGCAAGGTTTGAGAAAAGGAAAGTGGGAAAGGATTATTCAGTCTTGACAAACCTGTCCTCAACTCATTCTTTATTGAGATGTCTTGTGCAAATTCTATAGAAGAGAGGAAATTATTCCATGTTGGGCTAGAGAAGGAGCAAATTGCTCAGACTCATTGTTCAAGGGACTGCAGTCATCAAAAATTATGTCTTTGATGACCAACATGGTCTAGAGACTTCCAGGAATGCAGCAGGACAGGAGAGAGAATACTTGAACCCTACCTATATCTATGTGAATTTGCAACACTCCACAATGGTTTTGACTTTTATGACTTCATGACTCTTAATCATCTCAGTTACCCACTTCCTAACTCATACAGCTTTGGATGGCCTCTGGAGGGCCAAGAGTTCAAGTCACGTTAGAGAATTGGCAATGACTTTAGATGTCTGACTGTAGGTATGGGACCCTTTCTCCAAAATAAAGTATGGACACGTGCTCATTACCATAAAAATAATATTTGTATATAGGTATAACACACAGATATATGAAATATGAGTTATTCCTTGCTCCAAACCAGAAATTCCTGTCATTGGTGTAAATTCATAGTAAAAACCATAGTAGTTAACTAAACTAAAATAATAAATGTGGACATGATGTAGTGTTTGATCTTGCTTAACTTAGAAAAATAGCAACTTGTACTTTCTAACTTTGGAACTTTAACTTTACATTAAGAGGTTACATTTATATTTTGTAAAGGAAACACATAGCCTTTTATGCTTTTCATTGGGAAGAGCAGTGTGGGAGTTTTTAAACTCTCATTTTTAAATGTATTTTGCGTCTGACTGTTTGGAGTAATGGTTCAAAATGGTTGGAATGGGAAAGTTTGATTTCAAGCTTATTCAGTGTGTTCCTGTCTTTGCAATTGGCTAGTGTGTGATCTTGGTCAAATTGCTTTTCTGTCTTTGTGCAAGTTTTCTATCTTACGAGTTTTGTCAGTCTCTTCTGACGTTGTGAATTGATAAGGATAAAAAAAGTGGTAGCGTTTAGTTTCAAATGTTCTTATATTCTACCTGTGCACACACGTAAGTTGCACTGTGATAGCTCTTAGTCAGTCTCTCCAGTTCCATCCTCATCCTTCTCTCCTATCAGGGCCAGGAAAGAGTTTTAAAGACCTTGCTGGATCTTCTGCACAGTGTGGGATTTGTAGAAGGTTCTCTCATCTTTCAAAGAGTAATATTTTTTCCAGCTTGGTGTGACTGTTTGGATGAAAGAACACAATGCAAAATATCATTTGTTTGTTAGAAATATTAATAATAAATAAAGTTGAGAGACAAAATTGGCCACAACCCTGAGATGCTTAGAAGATTATTATAAAAATAGTAATCTTTAGGTTGGAGTTACTGAAAAATACTGTTGGTTTTTGATTTCTTCTTTTTGGAAAGAAGTTAGCTGAGTACTGCATAATTTTCATTTATAAACCTTCATTTCACTGCAATAGTAAGTTATGAATAGCAGTGAGAATAAAATCAATTTATTACCTGAGCATGAGAAGAGCTTACATTTCTTTAGGAGTCTGTCCCACTGCCTTTTCTTGTATATAAAATAATTCAGACTTGGAGGATATCTTTAATATGCTTGGTGTCACAGGATGTTTTTTCCTGAAATTCTCTTTTCTATATAATATAGAATGTACATTTTACATTTCCATGTTATAGCACAGTTCATGGATTGAAAGACTTTTTTTGGGATGAGAATGTTGTGTCACACAGTGTGTAATGATAAGGGTTTTTTTTCTGTAAAATATGCTGATTGGTTACCAAATTACGAGATAACCAAGACTGGCATTCAATTTTGAACCATTTTCTCAGAAACCAACATAAAAATATTTGCTACAAGAAAACTACACACAGATTATAATGGGTCAGTAAAGCCTTACTGTTACCCAATGTTTTGCCACTCTGTCTATTCACATTGTTGCTTCAGGTCTTGACCTTAGTCCTTGCCTGATGTGTTGGTATCTGAGGTCTTTACAGCACCTGGCCCTAGGAGGTCTGATTGTTGTGCCTAACTATGATCAAAATCAACTAAGTTATACTTTGAAAATCTGCCTATTTCATTTGAAGTAGTAAATCAGTTTTCTGGTGTAGTTATCCTGCTGGGATAATATTAATTTATATTGAAAAAAGAAAAAAAAACCCACAATTTTTATCACTGTGATTGAGTACAAGCTCTCCATTTTACAACGATTGAATTGTTTTGCCAAAATCAAATAAAACAGGTCCAAGCTATAACTGCTTTAAGCAATCCATTTGTGAACCTGACTAGAAGTATAGGTTTATAACAAAAATTCAGGGTTCCTTCCACGCATTGAAATTACAATCTGAGATGGGCCTGAAGTATAGGTATCATCAAAACAGCTGGGTCTGAGTTCCTCACAGGACTGAGTGACTTCAAATCTTGAAGCAGGTTTTGAATTTATCTTCAGAGTACCCATTCATTTGAACAGGAATGCAGAAATTGCAGTGTTGAACTTTGGAGAAGTTTGGTGACACTTCTTACTCAAATGTAATGAAAAAGGAGGAAGGGAGGAAAACAGATAAGCTATCTCTTACCAGAAGTTGGAATTTGGTCTTTGTAACTTTGCTCCCATTGCTTCCACACCCTGTATTTTGGTGTCTGACTCAGCCAGATAGGAATAATACTGGATTTCTTTAGATTCTACGTTTAAATACTTGGGTTTTATGGCTACCTATATTTATAGTTTAGCAATGACCAGTAAGGATGCAGCACAGGAACTGCTGGATTGTCACGATTCTTTTCTTTTTCTCACACATTAAAACCTTTGAAAGGCACAACCTACCAGAAGAGTAAAGCAGGGACTGTAAAGTGAATTTACCTTTTCTTTGGTTGGTCTAAAATGTTTTCAAACTGTTGTTTAAATGTAAGAAATTTTCCTTCCACTTCTACTAGTGCAGCATCTCAAGTACCCAACTGTCCCCTTTCCCTCTCCTTTTTTCCCCCCCTCAGAACTTGCTATTTCAGGAAGACGATGTGTGAGATATTCAAATCTCTATACCTCATTTAGATGACAATGATTGTAATGAGAACTGAGAGAAGCTACTGGCACAACATGAACACATTCCCGTGACAGGGACTGTAAATGAGGATTGTAAAACTGACACCTTTCTTGAACCTGTTTTCTACACTGAAAAAAAATAATCTTAAAAGCTGATTCCTGGGGGCACCCCTGCTGGCACCAAGTGTACAAATAATGTTTGTATTCCAGTTCAGAAAAAGAAAAAATGAAAATATTTCATTGAAAGCTGACAGCTTTAACAAACTTTAAAGGTTAGCCTTGGTGCTAGTTAGCATATCTATTCATGTCTCTATCAGTCTATTGAATTACTCAGCTGAACATGCACACAAAAGCAAAACTAAGGAAAAAAAACAAGAAAGCCAGCATTAATAATTCATAAATACTAGAGGCTTCTGACTATTTTTTTCAGGGTGTTGGAATAATACTAAGAACTGAATCCTGCTGGCTCCTAAGTTACTTCAGAAGCTCACAGAGCGACCCTGCCCAAGAATGTTAATGTTTCTGTAAGTGGTTAGCTACCAAAACATATTGTGGATTTTCATCCCCTCAAGCACTTGTTCATGTTTCTTTGGATTAGTATAAGGTAGGGCTTTTCATGAAATGTTTAACTGACAGTTTTTATATTTGAATTTCACAAGCCTCTGAACTCCAAATTCAGCCATAATCCTCTGTTTCAAAGTAAATCAGAATTTTTGAACAGATTCCAGATGCCAATTATGGTAATGATGACGATATACAACCTCCTTCTCTGCCTCAGCTGGATCAGTAGTGATGCTGCTCTTGACAGGTTAACCTGCCTTAAAAATTTTTGAGGGAAGAAGGGGGAGTAAATTAAAATTTTGATTATTAAATCTTTCAGTTGAAGGCTGAAGCTATTAACATTTTTCAGAATTAACTATTTTTCTGGGATCCAGTTACAGTGAATGTTTCAGCTGTTGCCTGACAACGAATTGGTTTTAGACAGTATTTATGAGGGATTGAAATGCAAGTTTTTAACAATTAAGATAGTTTAGTGAAATACTCCAGCAGTGAGATGATAATAGTGGGAGACGACGCATTTCAATACTAACCCCTCCACTCAAACAGGATAAAGGAGAGGCGGGTGGCAAATGACAGAATAGAGGCTTCCCTTCATCAAGGCTTGACTCCCAGTGTTTCAGTCCAGATATAATCCCAGGTGCAATCCACTCTGCCACACTGGAAATTTGTTTACTTTCCAGGTAGTTGTACATGTTGTTTTTTTTTTTTTTTTTTACTGTTTGGGAGAAGACTGCACAGAAAAGAGGAAAGCAGCCCCTTTTCAGTGGTGGCAAGGCAGCACAAGGTGCTCTCATAGCAATCATCATCTTTGCCATATTGATAACAAATAGGATCTTCGGTGGGGATGAGTTGAAGATTATACCCTGAATCTGTGGCTCAAGCTTTGCTGTGCTGTTACAGCAGAGCATCGCTGGGGCAGGTTCATTGACAGCACAGACCTTATGAATGACAAACTTGCCTTCAGGCAAAAGTTTACTGAATGACATCTCTTTAGACCGGTGCAGTATTACAGCCTTTATTATACTGTTCATCTCCATCATCAGGTTAGTAAACCAGCCTTCAGGTGTTTGAAGAATCTGCATGACATGAAATTAGTGAGACGAGAAATACAATGCCATTTCCTGTGGGACACACAGGAACGCTGTAGTCGGGGCTGCAGGGAAAAGTTGAGAGTTTGGTTCAACACTGCTTTCAAATAACTGTTAATATGAGTTTTGTAAGCCATGCTGATTTCCAAATCTTTACAATGGTGTAATCTCATTCCCACGATGAGCTCATAGGTACACATCTTATGTTAAAATAGATGCAGGTAGGACTACAGAGAAGGGAAATGAGGTACTAAAAGTAAAAGGAAGGAAAAATAATACAAACAAGATATTCAACCCTACTCTACTCATAATGGTAGAGGTTTTTATCCTCCTATGAGGGCATAAACAGTCACATAATTACAAACAACAAAGTCATATCACAAGACTTCTTCATCTACCTGCCTTAGGAGGTTTGTTCCTCTACACTGATACCTATTATATGACTGAGTATGTGTGCCTCTAGTCTACTGAGGCTGGAAAGTAAAATGGTTTACCTTAGATCATCACTGTTTTTTATAAGACTCTCAGATAATTTATCATATCTCTACTAAGGGATAGTAACTTCTTGAAAATGTTCTTACTTGATTGTTTATATTTATATGAGCACATCCTTATTTTGTTGACTTCAGCGGCACCCTGTCATCCCACTTTACCTCAGATTTACTTATTACATACTTATCCTTCACCATGGCTTTCAGTAATTTTTTTATCTTTTTTATGGTGCTTACAACCAGATAAAGAACAACCCTGAATCTGAAAGACAGTTAAAGTTTCACTATACCTAATGCTAGGCTATGTTGTAATGTCCTAAACGCATATGTTCTAGTTCATTTAGTACAATGAGTGAGAAGAGGAATTACTGAAATCATGAATCCTGTTTTGTACATTATAAGCAGAACTTTCATTTGATCATCCATGAAAATAACTCTGGAGCAAAAAAGGACAGAAACCAAAGTTTCTAGCATGGTGCTAAAATAAAGTTAGAATTACACTTTTTTAGCAAAGAAGAAAAAATTTCAGCTGCTTCTTCATGTTGTGTAAACTACATTCATAAGTATATATTCTCATTTTGTTTAGGAAAACCTGACTAGGTCAATTGCTAACTACAAACGTTACTTTTTGCAACATTGCAGATATCTTTTCTTTATCAGAAGAGAACTGAAAAGACCTCAAAGACACATTTTATTTTTGCACTTTGATTTCTTAACTGATTCCCTCACTCAAACGGGAAACCTGGTTAAACTTAAACAGTTGTTCAGAAAATACCGACACAACATTTTAACTAAATGCACAGCAGCCATAGGTGGTTTCCAGCAAAAGGACAGCCTGTCCACATGCACATTTATGTTCTAATGGCAGTGATGACTCTGTACATCTCTGTACCTGCTTGAAAGAATAGGATGTATTCCTCTTACCTATAGAATGAGTTTCTGAATAGCAGAGCAATACCATTCAACAGTACTTGCTGTCTATTTCTATTGCAAGGAGGAGCTCCATTTTTATTTTTTAGGAAGCCCAGTTTATTGATCTGTTGCTAGTTTGTACAGGACCACTTCAGTCATAGGGCAGCTGATCCACCACATTTCTGTATCTGCATTGCCCATAGATTATACAGTCATGGAGTTTAAATCAAAATGCCAGCGTAAAATTCCATGAGGGAAGAGGTGGGGATGGAGGTAAAAAAAAGTGTCACAGTGAAAGGCTCCTTCTCATAAAGAGGAGAGATTGGAGAAGCTGTTCCCTATGGAAAGAGACTCAGGAAGCTGCAATGGCACTGAGAAGTGGCTGGGCCAGGACAAAGGAGTAGCACAAACTGTGCCATGTTGGTAAGCTGCAGCAGAGGACTTTGCCTCTACCCCCTGTTTTGAGCTTCTGATATTAAGAGGACGTTCTGTTGCTGAAATCTGCACTGGGCTGGATTAGCTTTTTAGAAGTCTTTCTGAAATAGTTTTTTTCAAGGTTATGTAATACGGTGAGTCATAACTGAGCGGGAAAATACACTGCCAAGAAGCCTTCACTCCTTTTTTAACTTTCTGGGAGAAGTCCTTTCCATGAAAAGAGGAAAACAAATCAGTGTTTCCTGCTCTGTTGCAGTTTAAAAGGAACTGGTTTATTCTGTGGTCTCCTGCAGATGGAAGCAGCTCCCATAGAAGGAACTCTTATTGAGAACTAACTGGAAATTACTAGCAGCTGCTCAGCTGCCACTGATGTTAACCGAAACTGTGTGGTTAATTTCTTACCCACAGCCTTGAAAAAAAAACCCTTAGTGTGAATAGGGTCATAAAAGTTTCATATGGAATTTTCAGCCGTAAAAATGCCTGTAGTTGTTGTCACATATACTAAACCTCAGCAGTTTTATTTCCATTTATTCTTCAAGAGAAGAGAGTTAGGATGTCAAGAGCCTTCTGCCTGATTCATATTTCAGACCACAAGCCTCTCTTGACCAGTGCTACAGACTTATCCTAGTATCATTCCTAAACGTGCTCTAAAACATGTCCTTAAGCTTTCCCCCTTTTAAAGAGACCTGTCTCATATGCTGGGATTTGTCCAAGGCCCTCTCCACTGCCTGCGGTATTTTTCCTGCTCACAGAGCATTTCATTGGCCCACTCTAAACTTCCAGCCAAGGAAAGTTCGATGGCTCCTTTTGAAATAAGTATCTTATTTTGAAACCAAATTCTACTCATGTCCTATTATGCCACTGTGACTAAGTGATGTACTTTGTATATTGCATGAAGAATATATCGCTAATGGGGGAGATTTGACAAATTACTCACCTACCACAAATATTTGTTATGTTTATTACTGTGACACCCAAGCAAGAGCCAAGAATGAATTTTCCTTGTACCAAACACAGGTACAGACACGGAACAGTAGATAGTTTCTGTATTTAACTATGGGTAGTCGACTGCTACAATCACTGCAGAAAACCTGAGGGATGTCTTAGGAAGTGTGAAAATGTTGGGAGAAATAGGCAAATTAATTATTCTACCTCTGCAATCCACTGCTTTTATTCCTATTTTGTTACTGTATCTTATTTATTTTTATACCTTTTTCCCCTCTTGTTGTTTTTAGCCTTGCGTAGTTTTTTCCTTAGAAAACATACGGTATGCAATGGGAATAAAAACTGTACCTATGAGGTACAGTATGATCTAGACTGGTTAGAGATGTCAATCAACTGATGACATGTTGGAATTACTGTCCTTGGCTTCTTTAAGCATTCAAATTATTAGCTTGATCTGGGGGCAAAGGAAAAAACTGACCATGAATACCAGAAATGCTTTAACTTTATACAAGATTTATATTTGAGAGCTCTGCCCCCCCCCAAAAAAAAAAAAAAAAGGAAGAGCTGTACTTGATTCCATGTTTCTCTAAGCTTGCACCATCCCACAGCACAAAAATTTCAATTGGCTGTAACTTGATTACTCCAGAGGACTGGTTATTAGCAGAGTGGACAGGAATGAAAAGAAATGGGAAAAAAAAAAATGTTAAGGCCACAGATGTGATGTCCAATACAATTACTACAGCTTTGTCTACTGGCAAACTCAGACTCAGGATCCCTGTTATACTGTGATTAGGGAGGAGGGCTGAGGGAAGTGTGGTCTGTGGAGGCCTCCCACAAGTTCTCCTCCTTCAAGAGGCAGCTTGGGAGGGTGGTATGAGTGGGGACCCTGCAGGAAGGTTTCCTGTGGCCTTGCAAGCAGGTGATCAAGCAGATGAGGGTATTGCTGTATCTTCTGCCTCTGGAGCCCCAGCAAGCAAGCCTGCAAGCACTCCCGCAGAAGCAAGAAACACAGAGTAGCTGGGGATATTTTTCATGCCAAATTTCATGTTCTCTGCCATGGAGTCCCTATGTAAATTCTGCCTGTGGTTCTTGTTATTGGATCAATGTGTGTCTCTTTTTTTTTTCTGGAAGTCATTCATTTTAATGCTACCTTTAGTTACTGCTTTTAAGAAGCATCTGAGCACACTCAGCAAGGCATCCCAGTACCCTGAAGTAAATTCTTAGATTGCCCTTAGAAGAGACAGTCACCTGGTGCTGCCAACCCCGCTGAAAAATGAGCAAAAATGTGAGTGTTTTGCCAGGAGCACTCAGCTTCCTGTAAGAGCAGAGCTGTAATTAAACAGGTTCTTCAAAAATTGTATTTTGGCCCTCAACAATTTTGTAAAGAGATTACTTTTCCTACAAGTCCTCCTACTGTTTGATGAAGTCTTTCATCTTACTTCCAAAACTACAGCTCCCAAGCATTTCCCTTGCTTAGCCCACCCAACACTCTGCTTCTTTTCTCCCCCCTTGTATGACTCAGATGCTGTTTCTTAAGTGTCAGTGAGGTGTTTGTCTACCTCATTTTACATACCAAGTTGTTTTGTTCCCTGCATTATGAAGCTTGATGGGCAGGAGTTTGTGGGCGTTATGTTCATATGCGTTGGGTCTAATTTACTTTTTATTTGGGAAACTTTTCTTTTATCAAATAAGAGTGATCAAATGGACTTAAACAACAGCTTTATGGTATGAGGAACATTAGGAAATAGTCACTACTATACGGAAGTGATAATGAAGTGGAGTGTATGAATTCCTGATAACCATTAGTGCAAAAAAACATTTCTTTTATAGCAGATCCCCTACTCTGAGATGACAGCTTTTTCCTCTCTTGTGAATATGAAGTGCCAGATTATGAATTCAATAGCTGCGTCTTTTTCAGGGTATTGCTTATGAATCTGCCCTGCCCTGTCACTGCACATTATTAGCATTAAACACACATGCAGCATCATAAATTTACAAGATGCATGCCCTATCTGAAAAGCTTTATGGTCTAAATGAGATATGAGAAATTCACAGCAAAACACAGGACAACAGTTCAGGAAAGGCAGTATGTAAGGATTATTATTCATGATTTAAATTAAGGAGGAAGAACTGCACAAAGAGGTACGTGTTAGGAGAAATGTGAAAAAGAAGACGGAGGGCACTCGGTAGCTAGGAAAAGGAAAACTGCTCCAGACACAGGACTGAAATGCATTCTAAGATAGCACATCAAAGGCTTTCATTAGTGAATTAATAGTCAGGTTCCTCTCTGCCTGCTACTGATCCTCACTTCTTCAACTGTGCTTCTGCACGCTGCTGTCTGCATTTTTTCTGCTTGGTTTTTAACATCTGGTCTGAAAGACTGAAGGGGTAGGGACCCTTTTATTCTCTAAATTATAGACAACTGTAGATCATACTGCTTTGGATGGTATTTATGAATGTTCTACATTTTGAAAATCAAGCCTTAAATAGATGCCACAGTCTATTTAAAATGTCACAGTTATTTGTTTGTTTAATGGTGGCTGCCAAAAGAGTGTATCTATCTACCTTGCATGGTTAAGGTGAGCAGTCAGCTGTCAAAAAAACTTAGCCTGGATATAAGAAACCATATCTTAACTGTATTTTTCTCAGTGATCCCATGCTCCTGTTTTTTTTTTTTTTGTTTTGTTTTGTTTAATTTTATTTTTATTTTTATTTTGAGGGCCATACCTCATAAATCTTGCTGGTGTGGTAAGTTGAGTAGCTCCATCAGTACTTTTGCAGTACTAGTCCATAAAAAAATCCAATGTGGGTTATTAAAGAGTAAGACACCACCATTGGTTCATGAACTCTTGACCTTGCAAATCAGTGGGAACTAGGGGATTATTGTGATGAAGTATATTTGCCCCATTCTTATACTTCTCCTTGGACATCCAGAATTGGTTGTTGTCAGAGACAGGTTACTAGGCTAGATGAACCTTTGATCTGACCTGCTTCAGTGGCTCCTATGAATATTTCTTTCCCTGTGAGTCTTGGGAGAATGGGTTTGTTCTTCTGGGGAGAAGAGTAGAGAGAAAACTCTGGGAAAGTACTAGGATATGTCAGCATTCAGGTGGCTCAGTTTATGTGCTCAGTGAATGGAGGGTAGTTTGGTAGCCTGAAGGAAAGTGGCAGACATTCTTGTATTCTACCTGTAAAATGGGTGTGCAAGTTCTGCACATTGGATGGGAGAAAAAGTTAGAAATGTACAACTCTTCTGTGAAGACAATCCTTCATAGCTGTACTAGAGGGAAATAATTGCCATTTAAATGAAAAATAACTTAAGGATTAAATACACTAGGTCAGGAAAGTAGAGACTTGTGGTTTCCTAAGGAGTTCAGGTAGGAAGATGAGACTAAGAATTTGACTGAGAATCAGCTTCCTTCTGTCCTCCTACCATTTGCAATACTGAGATATTTTAATATATACTTTACTAGTAAAAGTGGGCCCACAATACTCATTAGAGCAAAATTTAGCTTGAGGTTATCATATTGTCTTCAAAATGGACAATGTCTCTGTGGCTCTTGCACTAACAGCAAGGAAGCTGGAGCTGTGTGCCCTAAGACCGCTCCTCCACTTGCCTTTGTCCTGGCAGCTGTGGAGCTGAAGTTTTTATTTCTTTTTGCTAAGTGACTTTGCTAAGTCATTCTGTTCCTTGTATGCAGTAAGTCAGTTGCAAACACAGGACTGTATGTATATTTGCAGGTGGCCGTGGCTTACAGATGAGGTCTATTCTAGACTCTCCCTCCTAGCTTGGGATTGTGTTTCATGTCTGAGCTGCAGCAATGTTTAGTGGTTGTTTTTTTCTTTTTCTTTATCTAAGCTTTTAAAAACAATATTTCCAACCTCTTACAAGCTAAGACACTTAGATCCTTACAA
>NW_008825114.1:11484308-11510184 GCF_000699105.1 Pygoscelis adeliae
TCTTTCCTTTGACTGTAAATATCTATTCTTGTTCAGGGCTCACACTGTTCTCCTTCCAAAACTGCTGGCCTATCTGAATTCTTTCTTCCAGCAACCTTCTCCATCAGGTATTTTTCAGTCACCTAAAAATGCCCTTAATTTGCCACAGGTGAGTCCCGTCCTGAACGTGTGTCTCAACTGGCAGTGACCAGCAAGTAATCCCCAGTTTCTGAGGATCAACAGCTTGGCCTTCTACCTTCCATTATGTGCAAACTTTCCCCAAAGGAGTCCCCTGCTATCCCACTGACATTTTTGGGCACAGCTCCAGCCCTCCCGCACTTCAAGGAGGCTTGCAAATGGCCTGCCCTGGCCTCAGAGGGCCACCAATTCATCACTAGGGCCTTCGGTGGTCATCTTACTTCTCTCACATTGGAGAATCACTTCCTCTTGAATAGTCAGAAACTTCAGTCTTTCAAAGCAAGGGAAATTTTCAAAGCATGAGATTTCTGTAAGAGGTACATGGATGGATTCTATAGTTTCCTCTAACTTCTTAAGAATATCTTCAATCCTGGGACTAAAAAGACTTAATCTGTAGTTGCAGGAACCCTCATACTTCAACCTTAACATTTGAAAGTCATAAATATGTGTATTCTCTTTAAAAGTTAGTGGAACAGAAGTCTTTCCTGGTAAATACCATCATCTGGTATCTTTGGAGTCAATTCCCTTTCCACACCTTCACAGAATCACAGAACCACAGGATGGTTGAGGTTTGAAGGGACCTCTGGAGGTCATCTGGTCCAATTCCCCTGCTCAAGCAGGGCAATCTAGAGCAGGTTGCCCAAGATCATGTCCATACAGCTTTTGAGTATCTCCGAGGATGGAGACTCCACAACATCTCTGGGCAACCTGTGCCAGTGCTCAGTCATCCTCACAGTGAAAAATGTTTCCTGATGTTCAGAGGGAACCTCCTGTGTTTCATTTTGTGCCCATTGCCTCTTGTTTTGTCACTAGGCACCACTGAAAAGAGCCTGACTCCGTCTTCTTTACACCCTCCCTTCAGATATTTGTGCATATTGCTAAGTTCTCCCCTGAGCCTTCTCTTCTCCAGGCTGAACAGTCCCAGCTCTCTCAGTCTTGCATTTGTTCTGTTACAGATTAATTTTTCTATGAACTAAAGCTCACTAACATTTTCAGCAGGGCAACTTATTTACCAAAAAAACATGGATTCAACTCCAGTGAAAATATGTTCACAAAAGTGTATTAATCTATGTAAATAGTTTTAATTGTTTTGACTTTCTTTTGAAAACATCAGAAGATCTCACTTTAGCATTTACATAATCAAACATGTCATAGTTTTTCAAATAAAATTTGAGAAGAAATTAATTGTGAATAAGAAGTTTAAAAAAAGAAAGCTAAATGAAACATTTGTTTATAGGTTGATTAAAATATTGTTTCATCTGAAGAAAACTTTCGTATTTTCCTTCCAACTCCAAGAAAAATGTTAATTTTTATTAATTTTCTTTTATTAAAAAAAATCTCATATATTCATCACTTCTATGTACACCATCGTTATGCACTATGCTTAAGTTTTGGATTATTGCGTTGCCAGGACATGTGACTTTGTTAATCTTCTGTACTTTTGCCTTGCCAATCATGTAGGTTATGCATTTGTTTTCTTCCTTGTCCCTTGTCCCCTATTTGCAATAAGCCACTGACTGAAGCTCTCCCTATCTATGTTTCTTTGATGACTTTAATGTTCCCTTGCCTGTTTTTAAGTAGTTTGCAGAATAGAGGGTATGAATAATAATATCAGAAATGTCTCTAATATAACTCTAGTGCCCCTGAGAGCTGTTCTGTCTTTGCTTTGTTCCTCCCTGTGTCCCAGTTCCCCCCATCTCCAAGTCTTCCTTGGCTATGGAAGGCAACAATACCTACTCTGATCTTTTCACCGGGTAATAAAAAGGCAATTTACTTGCTATTCAGATAATTCATCAGTGGGGTTATTAAAACACCTGTACATAAGCCCAGCTCTAAAACATTGTTGAATGTAGAGGGAAATCAACAAAAATCATTTAGGATGCATCTAAACTGAGGTCTTGGAGGTGAGATGATCTGTTATTTCATTAGTTTGTCAAGAGAAAATTCCTGAGTGGCTTTGTATTTTTATATAGTGTGGTTGCTTACATTTTAATCAGTAAGATGTACCCTTTCTGCATAGGGAATATTATCAATGCTATAGCAACTCTGACAGATTTATTTGGACAGAATGATAGTTACCTACTTACTTTACCCATTATATTTAATAGAAAAGGTCACTCATTATTTGTATTTCTGCTACAGATAGCTGAGATTCTAAAAGTCTTTCAAGACTTTAGAGCCAAATCAGTCACAAATCAACAGTTTTGGGAAACTGTTTCATGGCCCGTTGTTGTATCCTATGGAGGCATTTGGATTACTGTTGCCAGCAACCAGAATACTTCTGCTATTATGAAACAGATACACTCATTTGAAAGCTAAATTCTTTATAAAAGATGTCATTAACATCCTCTGTTATTGCAGGTTTAGTAGCAAAAGCCTCACAATTTAATTAAACAGTAATGTAAGTTCCTGATCAGTTTGCTTTTATATTTGTAGTACGCAGACATTTATGGGCTGCAAATCATCGTGATATGCCAAGCAACTGAAGAAATGCACTTAAAATGTGGTAGCTGACTTCTATGCTCTTTCACAAAATGCCTCCTGCAATTTTGGGGTTATGCAATAGATGTACTATGTTGGTTTTCTTTCTATTTCTCTGCTTTTTATGCCTGTGCTTGGTTGTGTCTAAACATAATTGAGTCTCACAAAGCAAAAAATACTGTTGTATGCTTTGGTTAAATCCAACCTTATTCAACATCTGATGTTTTAATTAAAGACACACATCTTAAGCATTAGTAAGAGAAGAACAGATCTCCTCAGTTGTTGAACTTCCACTTTCTTCTTTACTGTGCTTTAATTAAATACTTTCTTTAAGATGTATCCATTTGAAGCACTTTTGCATTTACTGCAGATATGTTCTGAGTAGCTGTGGCTTAAAACCACCGAGATCCTTGAAATTCAGACCCATAGGACAGCTGAGCAGATGTTACTAAATATTTCATTTTCAAATGCTGGATAACGGTTTCTTTCCAGTAAAGCATTTTCAAAACATTTTAATTTTTATTTAGTAGAAGATTTTGTTGACTTTGAATAAATTCAAAGTTTAATAACCTTTTTATTTTTAGTTGGGGATAGAAGAAAGAAAGGAAGGGGGACTTATGGCATTGAAACCAATTGTAGCTTAGCTCATGGAATAATTGACTTAAAAGTGCATATGGTGAGGTTTTTTAAGTGATATGCTTAAAATTAAGTACTTTCAGTGATTGAACAGATTGCAGATTTGTGAACACTGAGTAATGCATACTGAGTGCCACTCTGGGAAGTCAGTTCTTTTTTTAAGGCTAAATAACTAAACAAGAAATGAGAAGCATACCATGTCACAAAATCTTCTCAAATAAATTGTTGGATGTGTGCATCAAGGAAATAATGAATACAAGGCTTTCCTGTTACGTTAGCACTATGATGTCACAGTTCCATTTATGCATCATTTTCTCTGCACCTTTTTGTCTATTTTCTAGATGACACAAACAGTAAAAGATACCACGTACAATTTAAAGCCTGTTTCCCCCCTTATCTTAACTTCTAATCTGTTTTGCCCTGTGAATTAGGTTAGCTGACAGCTGGTTTGGATTTAGTTTGTTGAAAGAGATGCGTTCTGAACCCCAAAATATCTGTCATCAGTCAGCAAACATAGTTTGCGCATGACTTTCAGGAAATGTTTCTTGTGAGAGGGCTGTCACATCTTTTGTTATATGGCTTGAAAAAGTGTTTATACCCCTCTATGGCTTTATAAAGCACCAAGCTAATTTAAATAATTGTACAGTCATTTAGTTAATGTGTTCTTTTTTAAACTTGCCTAACTACGGTGAATGTAGTTTTGATGGCAAAAGAACCCCTTTTATGTAACAGCATTTTTCTTCTCCCTCCTCCACCCCCACCTCACAAAATAAATGCAACACAATTATTTTACTGCCGAGAAATAAGCTCATTTGCAAATGCCACCTTGGAACACAAGAAGAAAGGCATTTATTGAAGCACTAATAAAGGCACCACGTTAGAATAATTTTATGCTGACGGGCCCACAATCACTCAATATTTTAAGAGCTGTCATCACACCAGCATGAGCTGCATGCAAAAGTACAAATTTATGCTGTGACATCATGGCACTAAAAGTATAATTGGAATAAAATTACAATGCTTCACTCTAGCATTCAGCAGCAAGACAGAGCACTTTAGATGCCCACCCCGGGCTGATCCCTTGCTATACATCACTGTGCCACATATTCTGTTAACACATGAAGTATTATGGCACAGATTTCTGAAGAGTTCAATGTGTCCTTCAGGTATTTCCAGAGTGAGCTTTCAGTGGGTACTCAATGACCTGTGTTGTTAATACACAGTACACTGCACACTAGCAGAAAGCTGGAAGAATATCAAATCAGCAAACGCCACCATTTTAACTCTTTAGATATGGATAATTAAGCAAGCAGTCACTACACAATGGCTGAGGACCTAATACTATCATTTTTTAGTGAGTTAATAAATTCCAGTCATGGCCTGTGGTTAAATGCTAAGCTTTAACAAATGAGCACATCTGCATAAGAACTGTAACTTTAAAATTCAGCCGTTTGACTTTTACCACATCTTTATTCGTTATTGTAACTAGGAAAAAAAGAAAAAAAGGAGCTGACAATAGATGTAGGTGATATATGGGAAAGTACAATGAATTACATGTCATGTTTAGACATAATATTCGCTTGCAATCTAGCATTTCCTACCTAAGCTACAAGCCCTTTCAGCATAATCAGACATGCTTTGCACCACAGTGCAAGCAGAGGTGCTGATTCTGATTTTTCTTGGATTGCTTTACACCACAAAATTCTACCAGAGTCAATGAGACAAGAACTGCATCTGTGTAATTAAACCTACTTAACCAGATCCTCATTTTATTAAGATGAGTTTATGAAAGAAGTAACTCTCTCGAAGGCCATTCACTTGTGCTGTTGTAAAACTAATATAAGTGAAATTAAGGGAAGGCTAGGCTGGGGGAGCCAATGGCCTTCAGAAATAGGAAAACTGTGGGATGCAGTTTTTCAGTAGCAATTTAGATTGGATTACTCTGAGTGCAGTCATGGTTATTGGTGAAAAAAGTTTCCCATAGCACTTTATATACCTTGTTTAATATACCTAATTTTGTTTTTAATAGGTCTGAAATGAGATTGTCTCTCTTGTTAATTCCCTCATTAATGAAAAACAGATTTATTGCTGAACTTAAAATTGCAATGAGGGAATCTTTGTAGGGGGCTAGTAGTACTGGGGGCTCCCAAACTGAAGGTGCGCTGGTGTGGCTGCATGCTACAGGCTGTTACCCAGACGAGGTTCGGCCAGGCTGTCAGCTCAGCCAGGCACCCGCATTTCATCTGCCCAAAGGCTGCCCTGGCCCCCAGCCCCGGTGACTGCTCTCAAAGGTACCCAGGCTGCCGTGGTCCTTGGGACGGGACCATGGTGCCGGGGGGCTTCTTGGCCTGTGGGGGGAGCAGGCAGGGAAGAGGGCTGTGCCCATTCCTCCAGCACCTCTGCCACCGACGCTATAAACACTTCCTCATTTTTATATTTAGACCATCACAGCTATAGCAAGTCTTTTTATTATTATTAAATGCTATGCATTTTTTTCATATTTAAATCAAATATAAGCCATGTCTGTGAATTTGTGGCATTTAGCATGCCTACTTTCCAAGAAATTTGCCAAAGACTTATTTTCCTAACCAGGTTAATCATGGTGAATTCAAGATCCATGTAAATGCAGTTATTTATTTATTTGTGATGTAGACTGAAGCAAATACAAACAAACAAATGAGGTCAAGGAGAAATTTAATCGCCCAGTAAGAATGTTTTATTTAGTCTGAAATAAATCAAGGCATTGCATTTCTGCAATTTTAACACTTCTTAAAAATAAATCTAATCTGACTTTGAAAACTGGTTTTAAACATAAGAAATTGAAATGTTTTGGTTAGAAAATGTAATAATGGTGATCTAACACACAGTCTCTTCTTTGTTTTTTCCTTTTTTTTTTTTTTTGTTCTGAAGCTATTTAAGCTCAGAGCAAAATTCAATATAAATTCTGTCTAAATGATCAATTCAAATTACAGTTAATTCCTCCTACTGAAAAAAGAATAACTGAATACATGCAAAAAGGTACCTCCAAGAAAACTGTTTTGCATGATGTAACCAAAAAGGGAATGTATAGAGCTCCCAGAATGGCTCTCTTGCCTCCCCCTCACCCCCTGTACCACTGGGCATGGGCAGACATTGCACTTTCCCACTGCCTTGGAAGGTAAAGTCCTCTCAGACTGGCATGGAGGCTCCTGACCACTAGAGACATGATCAAGCCCCTCTGCTTGTCCCCTAACAACTGGCAGCTGCTGTGTACCTTATGAAGGGAGAGACAGTGATGGTGGAAGCCACACCCTCCCTGATCTTCCCCTAAAGCATTTTGTCGTCATCTATCCCAGGCGTGCAGAACACCCCCAGCCACCTCTGCTCCATGGCTGCAGCTGCTCCCATCCCTCTGCACAGAGCCATAAGTGAACCTCCAAATGACACCAGGAAAGAAAGAAAAAGAGGAAGGAGGTCTGATTCCATAGCAATGGTTTCTACAGTTGATTTTCTTAGAAATGATTTAAAGTGGGGAACACATTTGGAAACAAAGTGATCGGAGATGCATTTTTTTTTTAATGGGATCATCATACATGTGATTCTCAGACTTAATACCATCCTCCCATTTTTGGATGACTTGCTGCTCTCAAATGAGTATGTGCTGAAATTGCCTATTTGGAGAATATCCAGTAGGCACAGAAGTGGGAAGCTCTCCCAGACTTGAGAAATTGGCAAACATAATGAGGTAGATCTTACAATAACTGCTATTTTATATATTTTTGCTTTATTCTCTTCTTCTCATTTCAATCCAAACACATATGTTCATAATTTTCAAAATGCATATGCCTGGATATTTGCTGTAGAAATAAACAAGCTGAATGAAATCAAGAGTATTTTCAAGACACGGAAAAAGATAAGCAATGTAAAAGAGAGCAAATTTTTAATTCCTCTAGCCTAGACCTTGATCTCTCTTGCCACTCTTTTGTCACCCAGGAATTCTGTGGAGATAAGTAGGAATTATTACTCTTGTTCAACAGCTCTGTGAAGTCCCGTAGGTGGGACTTTAAACATTGGTGAAAAGCTTTCGTTCTAGAAGAAGTTGTCTCAAGAGACTCTTTTGTAGCTGTTGCCTCTGTACTCTTCTTGCAGTCACAGTTGTCTTCCCAGTTCTGTCTTCCTGTCCCTGCAACAGCAATTCTCACGTGTAGATCTCATGAAATGTAGCTTTGCAGCAAGTAGGTCTTACAGGCATTGAAAAATAAGAAAAATCATTGTGAAACTGTAAAATACTTTATTCTTGTAAGCTGACTGAACTCCACTTTGACTCTGTGCCTTTATTGTTCATAAAAGCAGTTGCATTGCCACCAGAAAAAAATCCCGTTGAAACAAAATGTTTGCCTTTATCTTGATTCTGTTGCCAGAAGGTTGTTAATTTGAAGGTGGTAGCACTTCCATCTTTTACAGGAGTGAAACATCTAGGGTACATGCCCTGAAGCCATACTTTCCAGGAGGGCTCTCGGTAGCAGCAAGGCTCTTTGAAAATGTCCAGTAACTCAGCAAATCAGATGTCAGTCAGCACAGAAGACCTGCAATTTCTGTGAATAATAGCTGCTGTAAGATCAGGGAAACACACAACCCTAAAATTTAGATTTATAATTTCCAGGAACTTGAAAATGGAAATTAAAATATTAATTTATTTACTTAAAGAACAGTCAGTTAATTCAATATAACCTTTTGCAAATGATTTTGTATATAGTTTTTTACTGAACCCCCCCCCTGAATCTGCCCTTATGTATGCCATGTTACAAACTCTCCATCTTACAACATGGCCCATTTGAAATCTATCTAAAATCATACCTTTAAGTGCTTTCTTCCCATTTTTAGCAATGAAGACCTCAAATTTGAAGACCTCACCACAGTCTGATCAGAGGAGAAGTGTTACTGGATATGTTGCTCACCAACATGGAAGAACAAGGGATAACAAGATTGGGAGTAGCCTGGACTGCAGTGATCATGCACTGGTGGAATTCACAATCTTGAGGGAAATGGGCCAGGTGAAGACTAGAGTCAGGGTGCTAAATTTTAGGAGAGCAAACTTTCAGTATTTTAAGGAATTAGTGGATATGTTCCCCCTAGGAAACTGCCTTCAGGAACATAGGAGATGAACAGAGCTTGCAGATTTTTAAGGATATTTTTCTTAGAGCACAGAAGCTCTTGATTCCCACATGTAAGAAATTGGGCAAGAAAGGCAGGAGACTGGCATGGGTCAGTAAGGACCTCCTGGTCAAACTAAAGTGTAACATGGAAATGCACAGGCAGTGGAACCAGAGATGTGTATCCGGGGAAGAATATAGGGACACTGCCTGGATGTGTAGGGATGGGATTAGAATCATAGAATCATAGAATAATTTGTGTTGGAAGGGACCTCTAAAGGTCATCTAGTCCAACACTCTTGCGATGAGTAGGGACGTCTTCAACTAGATCAGGTTGCTCAGAGCCCCGTCCAACCTGACCTCGAATGTTTCCAGGGATGGGGCATCCATCACCTCTCTGGGCAACCTGTTCCACTGTTTCACCACCCTCAGCGTAAAAAATTTCTTCCTTATGTCTAGTCTAAATCTACCCACCTTTAGTTTGAAGCCATTCCCCCTTGTCCTGTCACAACAGGCCCTGCTAAAACGTCTACTGCCATCTTTTTTATAAACCCCCTTGAAGTACTGATAGGCTGCAATGAGGTCTCCCCGAAGTCTTCTCTTCTCTAGGCTGAACAACCCCAACTCTCTCAACCTTTCTTCATAGGAGAGGTGTTCCATCCCCCTGATCATTTTCGTGGCCCTCTTCTGGACCCGCTCCAACAGGTCCGTGTCTTTCTTATGCTGAGGGCTCCAGAGCTGGACACAGTACTCCAGGTGCTGGACGCAGTACTGCAGGTGGGGTCTCCCCAGAGCAGAGTAGAGGGGAAGAATCACCTCCCTCGACCTGCTGGCCACGCTTCTTTTGATGCAGCCCAGCATACAGTTGGCCTTCTGGGCTGCGAGCGCACATTGCTGGCTGATGTCCAGCTTTTCATACACCAGTACCCCCAAGTCCTTCTCGGCAGGGCTGCTCTCAATCCCTTCATCTCCCAACCTGTATTGATACAGGGGGTTGCCCTGACCCATGTGCAGGACCCTGCACTTGGCCTTGTTGAACCTCTTGAGTTTCACATGGGCCCGCTTCTTGAGCTTGTGTTAGGAAAGCTAAGGGACAGTTGGAGCTGAGTTTGGTGAGGGATGATAATAATAATAATAATCATCATCATCATCATAACAACAACAACAACAACAGTTTTTACAGGTATGTTGGCCAGAAAAGGAAGATTGAAAAAACAGTATCACCCCCCTGGTAAATAAGACAGGACAGCTGGTGACAACTGACATGGAGAAAGCTGAGGTACTCAACATTTTTTTTTGCCTCAATTTTAATGATAGTCTCTCTTCCCACATCTTTCAAGCCCCTGCAACTCAAGACAGAGACTGGGGGAAATGAAGCATCTCCCATCATAGGAGAAGATCGGGTTAGAGACCACCTGAGGAACCTGAACATAAACAAGTCATGGGACCTCACAAGATACATCCCAGAGTCCTGAGGAAATTGGCTGATCATAGAATCATTAAGGTTGGAAAAGACCTCAAAGATCATCGAGTCCAACCGTCAACCCAACACCACCATGGCCACTAATCCATGTCCCTAAGCGCCTCATCTACCCGTCTTTTAAATACTTCCAGGGATGGTGACTCAACCACTTCCATGGGCAGCCTGTTCCAATGTTTAACCACTCTTTCAGTAAAGAAATTTTTCCTCATGTCCAATCTAAACCTCCCCTGGCGCAACTTGAGGCCATATATAGTTGCCAAGCCAGATTTGAAAAATTGTAGCAGTCAGGCAAAGTACCCAATGACTGGAAAAAGGGAAACATCACATCTGTTTTTAAAAAGGGTGAAAAGGAGGACCTTAGGAACTACCAACCCATCAGCCTCACCTCTGTGCCTGGTAAGATCATGGAGCAGATCTTCCTGGAAGACATGTCAAAACATATGTAAGACAGGGAGGCGATTAGAGAGACAGCCAGCATGGCTTCAGTAAAGGTAAATTGGGCCTTCTATGATCGAGTGGCTCCATGAGTGGACAAGGAAAGAGCAACTGATGTCACCTACCTGGAACTCTGCAAGGCCTGTGATACCATCCCCCAAAAATTCTTGCCTGTAAATTGGAGAGATGGGTTTGATGGATGGGGTATTAGGTGGAAAAGGAATTGGCTGGATGGCCACGTCCAAAGAGTTACAACAAATGGTTCAATATCATTGTGGAAACTAGTAACTAGTGGTGTCCCTCGGGGGACCATACTGGGACCAATACCACTTAATGTCTTCATCAATGACATAGCTAATGGGATTGAGTGCACCATCAGCAAGTTTGCAGACGACACCAAGCTGAGTGGTGCAGTTGATACGCTTGAGGGAAGGGATGCCATCCAGATGGACCTTGACAGGCTCGAGGAGTGGGTGCATGCGAACCTCCTGAGGTTCAACAAGGCTAAGCACAAGGTCCTGCAACTGCGTCAGAGCAGCCCCCCATATCAATGTAGACTGGGTAATGAATGAATTGACAGCAGCCCAGAGAAGGACTTGGGGATACTAGTGGATTAAAAATTGGACATGAGCCAGCAATATGTGTTTGCAGCCTGGAAAACCAGTCAATTATATCCTGTGCTGCATCAAAAGAAGCACGGCCAGCAGGTCGAGGGAGGTAATTCTTCCCCTCTGTTCTCATAAGACCCCACCTGGAGTACTGCATCCAGCTGTGGAGTCCTCAGTACAAGAAAGACCTGGATCTGTTAGAATGGGTCCAGAGGAGGGCCACAAAAATGATCAGAAGGATGGAACAGCTGTCCTATGAAGAAAGGCTGAGACAGTTGGGGTTGTTTAGGCTGGAGAAGAGAAGGCTTTGGGGAGACCTTATTGCGGCCTGTCAATATACAAAAGGGGCTTATAAGAAAGGTGGAGAGAGACTTTTTATCAGGGCTTGTAGCAATAGGACAAAGTGAAATGGTTTTAAACTGAAAGAGGATAGGTTTAGACAGGACATAAGGAAGAAATGTTTTAAGATGTGAGTGGTGAAACAATGCAACAGGTTGCCCAGAGAAGTTGTGGGTGTCCCATCATTGGAAGCGTTCAAGTTCAGGTTGGACGGGGCTTTGAGCAACCTGACCTGATGAAAGATGCCCCTGCCTGTGGCCGGGTACTTGCACTAGATGATCTTTGAAGGTTCTTTCCAGCCCAAACCACTCCATCATTCCATGATTTGTAAGAATCAGACAATATCCTATGTCACAAAGGATTAGCAATGCTTTGGTTATATCAGTCATGGTAAAAAGTTGTCATCATTACACATGATTGTAATTTCTATCTATATGTACCCATGGTGACTATCAGAGAAACAGAATGTGCAGACTGGCACATTTTCTATCAGTTCAGTATTAGGGAATTTCTCAGCATACAGCTACCACTGAAAACTATGATACTAACATCTATCTGGTATGGCAACCATTTTAGCACTCTCTCTGTATTTTCCTCCGTACTTGCATTAATTAAAAACATTGTGTTTGATCTTTTGATGATGCTGGTAATCCATTCTTGTGTGTGTGTAGTCTTTCCACATATTTCTTTTTCACCAGTGAGTTGCTTACTCCTTGAAACTTGTCTTCCCTGAGCATTTCTCTGTTTTAAGTCTACATATTCCAAACACCCCAAAGACATCTTAATATTCCTGGGAATGTTTTTTGCTCAATGAATGCCAGTATGCACCACATTTGCCTATGTGTACATAAATCTTAGTTTCTAGTTATGTAATAAAATGGCATAAATTCTTATTGTGCTCATGTTTTAGTTAGTAAAATCTGTTTCAAAATAACCCCTTATAGGGGTAAATACAGTTGAGTTACTAACAGTGAGGACTCTGTTATGCAGGGCTTCAGAAGCAGGTGCAGAGGAACTTTCTGTATGAGAGGTAAGCCAAAAAAAGGCCAAAACCTCAGAGTTTTGGAAGGGGAAGAGAGCATCTGGCAAGAACACTGCACCTAGTGCAAGCCAGAAATACAAAGCAGCCGACTGTGAAAGATCATGTTTATATAAGAACCACCGAATTGCTTCTCTGAGCCCCAGGTCCTGACCTTGCTTCAGCACGCCCCTGGGAGCAGTTCTGAAGCCTTCTCTCACCTGCCAAAAACTACAGTCAACCCTACTGTCCCTTACAGTTATTGGGCTTTGTGTGGTTGCAACAGAGAAGTTCTGGTCTGACCATGCCCTTTCCCACCTTTCGTAAGTATTCTTTTTCATTCACACACATATGGGTGTCAGTGTAGATGTTTCCTTATGCTTCTGCCCAGTATTTAAAATGCTACTTCTCTGCATTTTCTATTAATTAACAAACAATTCTTCTCTTCTTTCAGATTTGCATGTCATCTGTACTCTCAGTGCAGTAGTAAATCACATCTGATCCTGTCATGCTTCAAATTTAATTGAGCTTTACAACTTGGATTTTGCTACTAAAAAAAAAGAAAGTAATCACAAATTCCTGAAGCCCAAGTCCCCAGTTAGTCTGAAACACCATGTGGAGAGCTGGCACAGAGACTTCTTCCACATCCTCTTTCCAGTATCACACAGACCAGCGTAGGAGATTATACTAAGGGTAAAGTTCCTGTTTGGTAGTCTCAGAATGGAGACATGAGCTGCTTCCTCTCTGTTTTAACGCCAGTACAGCAATGTCTCTGACCTGCAAAATGCAAATTGGCTTCAATGGGAATTCATCTGAATAAGGACTGTGGGAGCTTTGCTTATGGAGAAGTGCAAGGGTTTGCAGGCATTCCATCCATTATATTGTATTGCATGCATGCTGGTACTTGTCCCTGCTCACTTCCTTGCAATCCATGGGAAAAGCTTGTCAATGGCTCTGAAGGAATTGTACTCATGCCTGGTGTTTATACAATAAGAGTTTATACTTCCACAAGTATCTTCTTGTATGGTATAAGGCCACTCTGCAATAATTAAGTGCAAACGTGAAGGGAGGGGCAGTTTTCTTTGGGAGCGGTAGCTTCATACTCCATGGCCTTTTACAAATTGCATTACTGAGCACTGTGTTTCCCATGATGGCAATGGAAAAAAGAAAAATAAAATTTGATTGATTCCAGATTTAAGTTTACCTGCCTTTTTAAAAAAAAAAATCCTTTTTTTTCCTGTCTTGGTATCTCTTCGATGATTTAAAAAAAATAATTTAGTTTTATACTCTAAATATTGAGGGTTGACTCCCTCTATAATTAACACAAATATATGAAAATCTCACTATGAGGCCTGAAAAACAGCTACTTCTTATCCATACTTATATTTCTTATTACTCTATTTTTAGCCATTCATTCAAAGGCAGATGTTATATTAAAGCTGTATGCATGTTAATAAGCATTTATTATGTTTTCTAAAACTCCCTTTGCAGACATGAGTTTGTGAAGTTAAAGAAGTAATGAAGCCATTAAGGCCTCATTCAAAGCCAATTTGAAAAAGGTAAGCACAATAAACATTATAGATCACTATTCTACTTTGGAGTCTCTTATCCAGTAGCAAAACAAACAACCCAAACTGGTACATAGGCTTCCAATAATTTAAGGTTTTGTGTTGGATGAAAGCTTGAGTCTGACAATCTTTTTGTTTCCGTTTAAACAGAAGCACTGGATTGGATGAGCAAGAGTTCTCTTTTGTTCTAAAAAATAAATCAAGCATTAATTTCTCCCTGTAGGATCTCTTTTCTGTAGAGTATGAATAAGGATGGAAATCTGTGCTACTAAACCTCAAGCAGTGAAATCCTAAGTCTCTGGCACCTAAGTCAAGAAGGGCTTAAAATGCTGAAATGCTTTTATAGAAATATAAATAATGTAATTTGCCTCCTGAACCTAATCTTCCATCATTATCCAGAAAAAAAAGGCAACAGCCACAGTATAATTTTTACTTTAATTAACTTTATGGCATCAATTCAGCAATTGTATTACAGGGCCTGTGAAATCCTATTGACCCAGTGGGAGAGCTCCATGCAACACATGCCACAAAACAAATCTTTTGGCTCACAGGTACGATGGGTGGTTGAATGCTGCCCAGTTTGGGATGCAGTCTTTCTTGTTGGGGCTGACCTGTGAGAACAGGGGAAAAAGTCCCTTTTAAGAGGCAGAACACTTTTTCTTATCAGCCATCATGAGGACTGTGGTCTGAGCTTGGTGTCATCAGTCACTGGCTGCAAAGCTTTCTTTCACTAGAATATGCGTACTCTATATCTTAACCCAGTAACTATGAAAAAGTCCTCCAACTTTCAGCTACAGGAATTCCTATTTATTACTGATCTGGCTCATGGGTCTTAGAGCTATTTCAAAGGCTAGTGTGTCTTCATTTGTTTTGACTCAATCTTTAGTTTTGTGACTATAATTTTATTCTCCTTAAAATGTTTCCATTGTAGGATTTTTTTCTGGATGCTGACATGCTCTATTGCCCTTAAGCCAGGCACTATTTAATTCACTAATTCCTCTTTTATTCTGTATACACAGACAAAAGAAAGCTACTTGGGCATATGTCCTGGTTTCGGCAGGGATAGAGTTAATTTCCTTCCTAGTAGCTGGTACAGTGCTGTGTTTTGGATTTAGGGTGAGAACAATGTTGATAACACACCAATGTTTTAGTTGTTGCTAAGTAGTGCCTACACTAGTCAAGGACTTTTCAGCTTCTCATGCCCTGCCAGTCAGAAGCTGGGAAGGGGCACAGCCAGGACAGCTGACCCAAACTGGCCAAAGGGGTATTCCATACCATGTGACCTCATGCTCAGTATATCAACTGGGGGGAGTTGGCCAGGGGGATGGCAATCACTGCTCAGGGACTGGCTGGGCATTGGTTGACGGGTGGTGAGCCATTGCATCATGCATCACTTGCTTCGTATATTATTCTATTATTATTATTATTATTATTATTAATAGTAGTAGTAGTAGTAGTATTTTACTTTATTTCATTTCAATTATTAAACTGTTTTTATCTCAACCCATGAGTTTTCTCAAGAACGAGTGGCTGTGTGATGCTCAGCTGCCGGCTGAGGTTAAACCACAACAGCATAGTAGTGCAATTAGAACATCTTTTGTAACTCTTGAGGAAAAAAAAGATGTTTGATTCCCTGCCCTGGTTGCACCCTCAGAGATATCAGGCTGATTTTGGGTGTGCTTTGGATGTTCTAATTTAGTTAAGAGCATAAAACTAGTCCCTTCTCAATCTCATAAAGAAACTGCTGTCTATCTAAGTGAATCTAGGAGTTCTTTTTCCCTTGCTATGTGTATTTGATCTTGTTTCAAGCAAAACTATAGTGATTTATTTTGTAATGGTTGCATGCCCATTGGTTCTGCAGGATAGTTTTGAGCATCATATGAATAGCCCATAGGCTATACAAATTTCATATGGTAGGGGGTTTTTGGCCCGACAAGCTTGTAGACATAATATGCTGTTCCTGGTGAAACAGTGTTGTGGCTCACAGTTAATTGAAGTCCACAAATGGATGCAATATGCTTAGTAATACAGACCTGAATTCAGTCAAATGATGCAATTTTTGTTATTGTTCTACTCTGGAGGATAGAGAGTTTGCAGATTTTCCTTTCTTTGAAAGGCACTTACCCTCATAGACATAAAAGGTCAGGCCAAATTTCATAAAGCCACTTAGAAAGAAAGCCAATTTATATGACAGTAACAGATTAAGCTCAAGTGTTTATTTTGCAATCAGTTCTTATTGATTCAGAAAACGCAGCTATTTAATTGCATATTCAGTCTTCCTGGCCGTTTGTAGCAGCTACTTGGTATGCTAACTGTATAGCAGCCTAAAGGGCTACATTTTCAAAGCAGGGTGCACAAATCCCATTAGGAGTAACTGGGACTGGTTGTTAATGTGTAACCCTCCATGTGCATGCTTTTGAGAAAAATTTAACTGGAGATGTGTATGTCTGAAATGTTACATCTGTATCTAAACAGCAACTGCATTCAAGACCTGTTCTGCTACTGTATCTAATTTTAACTTTTTGTCTTATTTTGTTTTATTAAATTGACTAGATTAGCTGAGGCTTCTGCAGCACCTAGCTGAAGATTTAACAGTGTGGTCCTGACACACGCTGGTACAGCCTAAGCTCATTGACTGTGTGCTTCCCACTGTGTAACCCAGTGACTAACAAGCCACTTGTGGTTTTAGCAGAAGCCAGTTTAACATGAATGGGACCTTTGTGGACCATTTTGTTCTGTCTTTCTCTGGAGCAAATGCCAACATGGTCGAGATCTAGAAACTTGCTGTTCCATTGTAATAGGATATGCATTTAAATTAGAGCTCTGTGAGCTGAAGGATACTCATGTTAGCATCATTTTAAGTAATCCGGTGGAAAATCTGCAAACCCTGCCTGAATGGCTGGGCCTGAAGGGCTTAGAGGCTGGATGCAGGCTGGCAAAGAACACCACGTATTTAATGTAGATATTTTGTTTCTGCCACACCACTAGCAGTAAAACATTGCAAATAAATCCTATTATTTTTCCTTCCTTTCTAAGATATTATTTCCACACTTACAATTTCAGAAAGATTTTATTTCCAAATTCTGGGTTTAAAGCTTAACATGTCTTGGATGACACCTGTCTCAGTGCTGTTGGGTTTTTTTTTCCCTGTTGTTTTTGTTTGTTTGTTTGTTTTGTTTGTTAATGTTTTATCATCTATAAAAAGGTAAATTTCCATTTGCAGCTTAGCTCTTGAAATACTACTTGTTTTATCTTTGGATTCAGTGTCTAAATCTGAATTTATCAAGAGGCTTTTTCTCCATTTTTTTTCTTCTTTAAAATGCATTTTTTCTTTGGAAAGGAGGAAAAAAAGTAAATCTCTTAAGTCTGTCATGTAATTAAAGCCAGACATGCTCAGAATGCTTCATGAATCTTAGTAAACTAGTGAAATAGATTTTTTTTTTCTTTTACTGTGAGATTGTAAAGTGCCTCAGGACAAGTAGCACCGTGTGAGAAGTGCTGTGAAAGAGTAGCTCGTATCATATTAATGTCAAGGAGAATTTCAAAGATCTCTGTACAAACTAGCTCATTGAGGGACAATTACAAAACAATTCTTAGAGAGAAAACTTATATGCATCTTAATGTAAGATATTGCAGAAAGTAATATTCTGTTTTGTTATTTTAATAAATGCATGCAAGTATTAGGCAATCCTTTGCTGTTTTAGAGCAATATAACCTTTTTTTTTTTTTGGTTAGGGAAAAAAAAAGTTTGGCTGGACTTTGCTAGGAAACGGAACTATATCCACAGCAAAAGACAAATAATAATAATAAAAAAGTTGTTCTTAATAGCTAGACTTCACATGATCATTTACGGACACATCAGTATGGAGATACAAAGGGGGGGTTTCCCACATCGGAGTATGTTGCCCTTTTGAGACAACTGATCTGGAGGTGCATCTTTCACTTTCTGCTGTGGTTTTTCAAACATTTATCTTTTGTGAATTATTTTGAAAAGTCATTCCAGTAGGACATGAAATTGCCCCTCAACAAATCTGCTACACAAACACTTCTAATACAACGTCACTTTTAATGCAGAGATATGCATAGGAAGCCTCCAAGTTTCTCCATTAAATGTGAGGCACTCTTTCATTAAAGTAATAAAAGCCCTTACTTTCAGGTAATATTCCTGGATATATTTGGGAAGAAGGCAAATAGAAGGCAGTAGGAGTGAGAGCTCAAAATTCACCACTTGCTGAACAGGTGAGTTATGTATGTGTATGTGTATACTCCTCCTATTCTTATAGTATTCCCAAACCAGGCTTTCAGTACAGAAGTTCCACTTGGTACCGGACCACCTCTTCTGAGTTTAAAAATCCTGTTTGAAAGCTTCTATTACTGAAATGTAACTCAGTTAAAGTGTCAAACACAACATTACATGAAATGGGAAGATTTTCTTGAGAAAGCTGTATAATAACCTAGTGAACACTATTCTCTGCTGAGAAAGGCACAGAAACTGGTGTTCAAACAAATTGCAGAATTCAGGAACAGTTCTTGTTTATCCTTGGTGGTGCTTCTTACACCTCCGTATGTGTAAAAATAGATTCTTGCTCATTTTTTGAATCCTGTTTCTGTTAGAAGATTAGGAATAGTGCCTCAGATACTTTAAAAATATTTGAAAGCAAGTTCACAAAATTTTTGGAAATAAATAGAAACTTCAGTAGGAAGGCTGGGGACATCCAACACATTGACCCAGACCTTTTCAAATATTTAGATCTGAGAAGCTATCTGCAATGATATGCCTTCATGATTTGGATTTTGGTGATGTCCATAAAGATATATGTTGACAATTTGATAAGGGTCTAAGGACAGCCTCAGTGGAAAGGAATATCTAATGTGGTAGAACTGTGAGTTATGCCTATGGCAAATACTTCAAGAGAATGCTGTAAAGCAAAGAAAAACAAAGAAAAAATAAAACAGTGACACATGAGAGACTCCCAACTAGCACTGACATTAGAAACAACCAAAAAATGTTTTTCTAACTGTTAAAATATCATAATTGAGAGAAAATGTGGCTGTAAATAAGTTTTCTTAAGATTATATGTTATAAATAATTTTCTGGAGTCCAGGAGACAACAATCTTCTGATCCAATCTTTCCATATCCTTACAAGTTTATTTTTAAGATAAATATTAGGAAGAGGAACTGAAAATTAGGGAAAGCAGTTTATCTACTATTTCTGTTGCATTTGATTATATATGCCATCTCCTTGTGGGACAATCTTGTGGTAAGTTAATGTAAGCTAATTCATTATTTGCTACATCCAGAAAGTGAGTTAGTTAATTACTACTTTGGCTCTGTGCTGTTCTCTGTTCTGCATGCTTTTGGCAGAACATTCAACCGAGTTTGTAACATGTCTCAAGGTAAAGACGGACGCAGAATCTGCTTTTCATTTTTCTTACTGGAACATTTTGCTGGTGGCTAAAGAGTGAGTTAAAAGGAAAGTTCTGTACACAAAAATTGTCTGCGTTCTCTTGTTTCTGCTTTTAAAATCCCATCATTCCTTTCCTGTCTGTTGAAATATATAGCATTTGGAAGCTTTACTTGCCCCTTGGTGCCTACTAACTCAAACATTTAGTTGTACAGGTAACCAATTTGAAAAATTGCTTGTTTAAAAAAAATACAGATCCTGTTATGTCATTTGAACTTTGCATTTAGGTAATTTTGTATGACTGAGGGCTTCTTTCATTTTTGTCCAGCTCCTTCAAGTCATAAAAAGACAAAACTAAAAAAAAGAAAAGTAAAAGAGATGTGGGTAAGACTAGTTAAACTTGCAAATAGAAGACATTTAAACTGTAATCTGAACTCTTAACAGCAATTAAGCATCCTGTTCTCAGTGCTACTGACATGACCTTACTTGTATATGCCTGTATTACCTTGCAATAATCCACTTAGTAAATAACTTACCTTGGCTTGAAACTTCCACCTGAGGTAAAATACAGCATAAAGAATTGGTAAAGAACAGTAAAGAATACCCAGTGAAGTTTCTGGTTCCAGTTTTGTTTTAAAACTCAGGAAGGATAAAACCCAAAGTACCAGAAAAAAATAATTTCATGGCCTTTGAGACCTTGATCACCCTTGGCACCTCTTTTCCTCAGGAGTGGTCGGAGTCTCTTCTTCTGTGCTGGGAGTTATAACAAAGACAAACTTTTCTGAGCAGTGGATATGGAGCAGTAGTACATACTATTGAAAGAATAGAAAATGGCATCAACTTCATCATCTTCAGACCCAACTGTCTTCAGTTTTAGTCTCCAGCCCTAAAAAGCACAATGTGTTTGCATTTGTGTATAGCTTAGTATCTGTTAAGGTAAAGCACACCCAGACAATTTTTAAACACTTAGGCAAGGAATAGTGAGCAAGTTATTAATAAAAATCCTTAATTAATGAAAAAAATATGATTTTGAGTTTTAAAAAAATCTGAGACTTAAAGGTTTGTTGCTTTTGGTTTTAATGAGCTGTTTATTTATCACTGTTTCATCACAAGGCTCTATAAATGCGCATGTGTGCTCTTCTGCCACAAGAACTACTCAATGCAGTAAATGTTAAGGCATTAATGCTCTCTGCATCTTATTGATTTTAGGTTATTAAAAAATCCATGATGATTTGTTTTCCTTGCTGTTGAGTTATGAAGTGGGGCAATCTGAAGCTAGAATTTTTTAAAGCTGAAATCATAGAATCATAGAATCATAGAATCATTAAGGTTGGAAAAGACCTCTGAGATCATCGAGTCCAACCATCAACCCAACAACACCATGCCCACTAAAACATGTCCCTAAGCGCCTCATCTACCCGTCTTTTAAATACTTCCAGGGATGGTGACTCAACCACTTCCCTGGGCAGCCTCTTCCAATGTTTAACTACTCTTTCAGTAAAGAAATTTTTCCTCACATCCAATCTAAACCTCCCCTGGCACAACTTGAGGCCGTTTCCTCTCGTCCTTTCGCCAGTTACTTGGGAGAAGAGACCGACACCCACCTTGCTACAACCTCCTTTCAGGTAGTTGTAGAGAGCAATGAGGTCTCCCCTCAGCCTCCTTTTCTCCAGGCTAAACAACCCCAGTTCCCTCAGCTGCTCCTCATAAGACTTGTTCTCCAGACCCCTCACCAGCCTCGTTGCCCTTCTCTGGACACGTTCCAACATCTCAACATCCTTCTTGTAGTGAGGGGCCCAAAACTGAACACAGTATTCGAGGTGCGAATATATATATATATATTCAAGCATACACATACTTCAGCACCAGGGAGTCCTTTTGCACTACGGACCTTTCCGCTGCCTTTGCTATGTAGTAAAGTTTCATCATATTTATTGAAAATATGCTGATGAAGTGGTGATAACTGTTCGTACTGAGGCAAAGAGAAGCTGGCAACTTATATGGAAGTTGTTCCTGTACAGGTGATCTGTTGGAATCACAGAACTATCAACATCGGAGAGGGGATAAATCTATGGGTTTGACAATATAGAGTGGGTAACAGAAATGTCAGGTAATGTTTTCCTGTTAGACATCTTTTGAATAACTAAATAGAAGATTTAGGTCAGTAGTACACAATAGTAGATTGAAAGGACTACTTTGTAGCATTAAATGTTGTAGAAGCAACATCTTCTAGAGGAAAGAAAATTGTTTTCCTTTTCATTGAAGCTTTTGGGGAAAAAGATGTTATTTTAAAACACAATTAAAAATACTTGATTGACACCATCTCTGTGGTTTTTTATATACATACACAAATATTTTCTCTGTAGATAATTATTACAGTTCTTCTGAGATGAGGAGCTGCTTTTCTGCTTAATAGGACTTAGAATAATTCATTAAAAATCTTTGCTGATTGTGAGTATTTCCCTCTGAAGGTTATTTGTATGACCACTTTTTAGAAGCCTTTGATTAGTAAGAAGTGAGATTCCTGGAAAACCAGAGGAGGTTATATGAGTAGGACTTCACATTATTAATGATCTTTCTTTTTGTAAGCATAAAATTCAGCCATAACATTTTTTACCTTCAAGAAAAATCCCTTCAGTAAAAAGCAAACTTTTTCTTGACAAAAAGTTTAAAAACCTACTGAATGAGTTTTCTTCCTTTTTTTTTTTGTTTTATACTATGTAAAGCTCAGAAGTTTTCACTTGCAAAGCACTGTCGTGCTGTGAAAACTTCATAATATTAATTTGTCACAGGATAAATGATGTTCCCTCTTTACTAACTCACAGCAGCCCAGTTCATGCTTTATAGATCAGTACCAACTCCCATACACTTAAATGTTACTGACAGGTCTTGCAAGTATTGTAAGCACTACTTAATAAACAGGCAGATGTTTTCTTAACAAATGTTTCTGAGTTTTTCCATACAGGACTCTCTGACTGACAGTTTATACTGCAAATATTTTGCAGAGTTCATAATAATGTTTGTGCTTCACAGTGGTTGAAAAGACGTGTGAGAAGGGCATGCCTGCAGGCTAGAAAGGTCATTCTGTTTAAGAAAGGTGAGATGCCTCCGCTGTGGCTGTGGAGAAATGCTCTTGGTTCTAGAAAAATCGTGTTTAGCAGGTAATGGTATCAAAACGTGTTATACTACAGGAAAAAAGAAGTGTTTTTTTCTGTATTTAAATGGAGGCAATATATACCTTTATTTTTGTAAGTAGCTGATTCTTGAAATCCTTTTTTCTTTGATTTTTTTTAAACTTGTGTTGCATTTACTCTGCTTATACAATAGACAGCAGTGCCTAGCAAGTGTAATTATTGTGTAGTTCTAGTTTACTTCAAATTTTGATTCAATCAGAACCCCTAAATCTGACAACCTATAATCAAACAAAGGGAGTACTCTAGTAGGTGGGGATTAACAGAAGGGAATTAAACTGTCATTTTTCAACAGCTTAGACCAATATGAAAGCCCATTTATGAGTCTCTCAATAAATATCCCTTTTGTTTTGTCTAATTGCTGGTTTGAATGTATCAGACTCATCAATGGGATTAGGGTTAATAGATGTTTGGTCACGCATAACATGCAGAGGAGGAATCTGATACACACACACACAAAAATTGCACTTAATGAGCTTAGCAAATGTTTGCCATATTTTTAATGAACCCTGGGGCTGTCATTTAGAAATGCTTAGCAACTGCTTTTCCATCCTTGAAAATAGAGCAACTGAAGGACATTAACACTATGTACACCATAAATAAAGTGAGCTATTTAAAGATGCCAACTGGGAGGTGGGAATGATGACATTTTCTGTGCAGGAGCCAGTGATACTTAACACTTCGTGTGTGTGTTAGATCTCTCAAAACCCAGACAGGCATCTCTGGTTTCCTACAGGGAATGGGTGTGAGTGTTTGAGGGAGATCAAATAACTGCTTTTCAAAAAAAAAAGTCAACCTTGTTTATGATAGAGCTTTCAAAATCATTATTCCCTGACTTTTTTTTCTCACCCTCCTCATCTTGTTGCCAAATACTTGCAGAGAGGATTTTGAAAAAAAAACAGATTATTTGTTTGCATCATCTGCTCCCAAGCTTATAATTTCTGCCTTTGCCATTAAGCAGAACGCTTCCTTAAACAAGTGATGTGGCAAAGAATGGGCATACTCTGGGGGATTGATTGCACAGTAGATTTAATGATCCATTCATTAACCTCTGGGACCTGCGCCTAAAACCAATGCAGGCTGATTAATGGGGAATTATTGGAGCAAACCATGTGTCATGTGGTGTAGTTATTTTGACTGGACATAAAAGAATCAGGTTTTCCTTAGGGAAGGGCTTGATTTGATATAATAATGCAAAAAGTGTCATTCAGATGGATTATGTCTAGAAGAAATGAGTGCTTTTTAAGACTTCAGTTACCATAGAGGCAGTGGATCTAAGATCTTTTGTCTGCACACAGAAATCTTTTGAAACATCAGCTCTTAAGACCTTGGATGGGGAAAAGAATCTGAAAACTGAACTGGCCTTTAAATGCTTGTTCCTGCTGCGATCAGTCAAAGCAGACCCTGCTGTGTCATGTGGGTAATGGTTTTTAAAATCTGAATAGCTGAGAAAAAAACAATATCATTAGCTTAGAGAGTTCACAGATGTCACCAGACAAGGCTGTGACTACTGAAAACTTGTGTTTCGCTAGCTCATTTTTAGTTAATGCACTAAGACTTGCATACTATTTCTGTTATACTGAAGTGGATGCCCCAGTTGGTATAAAACCAGAGTGGATTTATAAGGGAGGTGAAACAAGAAAGGCCTTCAAACATCTTTCATCTAATAATGCAAATGTGAATAGAAACAGTGTTGAAATTCAACAATTATGTCTTCAGTTTGCTGCATTATGTTGCCTAGGTGAGCAAGAGGGACGAAGTTCCTTTTCTCTCATTCTACTTTTAGCTGATATATTATCCTTCTTGAAACTAGAGGGGGAAATATGATGACTATCCTCACCTTAACTTTGACTTCCCAGCACACATATTTCAAAATCTTGGAAACAATCCTTTCTGCTTTTCATTTATAAAATATTTTATTCAGAGAACTAAATAACTCTGAAGTTCTCTGTTGGTGGGCAGAGACTTTTTCCTCTACCCTGAAATGGGTTCAAGACCACTAATACCTGGAAATGTTTTCATGTATAATAGTCAAGCTATGTCATACACAAAAGCTTTTGGCCTTATTTCAATTCTCTGTGAAGAGGCACCCACCCTACAAAAAACTACCTCTATGCTATTTCATTTGTGTTTATGTAAAATAGACAACTGAGCTGTTCCAGGGGTATGTTACTCAAAAGCAGTATGAAGTCTTGGAACTGATATGAAGTGGTATGGCCATTCACAGCTCTACAGGCTGTGTTTTCTGTTATGGTTTTTGGATAGGGGATTTCAGACTGCAGCACATATCATCATTAGTAATGTAGTTTACATGTTTTCCTGCCTTATTTCCGGTATGCTTTATTTCTTTTGGACCAATTTAACTTGTATTTTCCCACTGATATTTTTATATAGGAATTTTATAACTGCATAGCAAAATCTTCACATTTCTTAAATTGTTCAGGGTGATTATTGCTTCATCATACTTCAGAAAATAATCTAAGACTAAACATTGACAAGATCACTTTATATGCAAAATGCAGTGTACATTTTTGACCTACATAATCTTAGTTTTAAAGAGGTTTTCCAGCTCTTACAAGAAGAAAAATCTTTTCAGTTTACAAAAGCTCAAGGAGGAAAGATACAGTCTGACACCAAATCTGACTTCATCACTGTTTGTGTTGCTATGAATAAGAGATGCCAAAGAGATAATAAATACCAGGAAAGAAAAAAAGGCCCTGCTGAGAGTGGAGGCAGGTTCAGGAGGGATTGGACTGACTGCATGGCACAAAGGAGGAAGCAGGTGTTGAGCTGCTTGGGGAATGTCCATACACATGAACAGCATAAATCTCTCACCAAAAAAACATGACTGTGAGGGAGAAGGTAAATGACAACACGGAGTGTATCAGAATAAAAGACAGTGAGATCAAGACTAGGGAAGACCAGGCACATTTCTTTGAAAACTTGTGACTTCTGCAGCTATTCGTCTGGATGCAGAATTATACAGAAACTATTTCTTGACTTCACCATTTGTGCTGCGGAAGAGTAGTAATGCAATATGCTGCCTTTTTGGGTTGAATTTTCTACAGGACAATGGGAAGTGGTGGTAGGCTCCTGCCCAGTCCTTCAGGCTGCTGTTGCTACAGAAGTCACGGAAGGAGGCAGGGAGT
Organism: Pygoscelis adeliae; assembly: GCF_000699105.1. Classification (NCBI taxonomy): domain Eukaryota; kingdom Metazoa; phylum Chordata; class Aves; order Sphenisciformes; family Spheniscidae; genus Pygoscelis; species Pygoscelis adeliae. The sequence continues at coordinate 11,509,932 of NW_008825114.1, forward strand.
GTGATCACTGTTAGTGCAGGCAATTTTGTACCAAAGCAAAAGGCATTTATTTGGTTATGTTCCACTTCCCCCAACTCAGCTTTGTTTTTTTAATACAGCCTCATGCAAACCCATGGAAAGGTCTGCAGGGCTTCAGCCCTGAGTTAGTGCTCCATATGAGGATGGACTACAAGCTTTGAGAAAGAAAAAAACTGTAAATACTTTCTAAGCTGGAAGGGCTATTGCAAGTCAATTTCAGGCACCTGTGCCTCTC
>NW_008825114.1:11510218-11545218 GCF_000699105.1 Pygoscelis adeliae
GGTAACAGGTATTGCTCCTGCATCTGCGTGTGTTAGCCTGTACATACACAGGAACACACCGAGCATAAAACCTGGGGAAATCTCCCCAAGTTCATCATGGAGACAGCCTCACCTGATGGTCTCCTATAAATCAGTAAGATTGATGTCGTTGTATTGGTCAACATGTAAAATAACCTGTCATCAGTACAGAAGGTGATGCACAGAATATCAGTGTAACTTGAAATTCATAGCACTTTAACACCTGTTTCCATAGCTACAGTGTAATCCAGACATCTGAGAGGCCAGCCTGCCTTTGCCAGGCCTGTCATTTCAGGGAAATAAATTAAGAAAGCTGATCGCAAGGCCTGGATTATACAATTTCTTTAAAGTATAGCAACCAGACCTGAAATCTAACCAGCAATGAACATCATTTGGATGAAATGGATAAAACACATTTCCTGTAACCTTTGTAGGAAAATTTGAATGTAGCCTCCTCTATATCTTTTTTTCCCACCCACGAACAATATTGTATGTTATACCTGGCAGTTATATTTGCAGGACCATATTTCTTGATTTTTGAGAGGTTGTACTGTATTCTTAAGTGAAGCTTTGAAAAAAATAAACAGATGGAAAAATGGGAGGGAACAGGCGTAGGAAAGAGATACAGTTAAGTGAATGCTAAAGGGCAAAGCTTCAGTGCCAGACAGTTATTTGCATATGCACAATATGTTTCTGTCTAGAGGCATATTTTCTCAAAGTCTGTGTGTATATTTCTATGACTCTATATTTATCTGTATTACTGGCAACATATGTATGGCTATGAATAGAGTTTGGGTGTTTGCTGAATGATTTATGATGCTACTTAATTTTTTTTTTCTTTAAATACAAACTGGTATTGAGAAATGATCTCGTGCATGAAAATCAGAAAGAAATACAGGCATCACTTCTTAAATGGAAAGCACTAGAATCCACAGAAGATGCAGATATATACATATTTGTGCTTAGAGGGCAAATATATAATGGGTATGCATGCATGTTTTCTAGGCCAGTTCATTTGTAAAACGTTTAACAGGGGGCTGAAAGCTGTCTTGATATTTGTAGGACTGAGGAGCAAGGCTATACTCTGCAAAGATAATTTTCTGCTAGCCAGATTTGGCTAGCAGAAAGGATCAGAGGTTCTTTTAAAATCATGTTTTGCACCCACTAATTTGTGACATTCCAAGAGAGAGGGCGGAGAGGTCTCATAGCTGCTAACTGCATTAGGTAACTGTCCTGGTATAGCACTACAAAGGGTCCACGTGGGTAAATATTTGCCATCATCCTAGAAGAAGGGCTGTATTACTGTTGCATTTAGCAAATGGGAATACCAAGTATGTCTATAGTGGAGAGTGGGAAATGCATTCCTTGACTATCAGGTAATTTATCACCAAGTAATTTATAAGACTAAATTATATTTGATTACTTATATGAGTAAGTACCAAAATAAACAAGACAACTTTGTATGACTTTAAGTGATCAAAGTCTCGTATCTTTTCTTTTAAAGGCAACATATTTGTTTGGCTTTGCTTCTATAAATAAATCATTGTCCTTGTATTGGCATTAATATAATGGCACCATAATGCCATACTTGACTTTTCCTTTTATAAAGCATCTTAGTGGTGAATCGTCACCTAATAATATAAGAGATAAATCCGGGCTGAAATATGGCTTAAGTACTTGAAGGACATAGCCAGATAAATTCAGTGTTTCTATTCGTGGGTATAGTGGTGGGTTTTTTTCCTAGAGGTGGATATAAAGAGGCATGATATGTTGACTTTGACCTGTCATGCTGAAGCTATTACAGTCTGCCAAATCAGTGATCCATAAGCTAAAGATTCTCAGTACAAGTCTTGACCCAATAAGCTGAAATGTCTCAGTAAGTGTTGTTATGGACTTTTGAAAGAATAATAAAATACACAACTAATAATTCAGTAGTCTGAAAGGTCTCTGAAGATACTGCTCAGAAGTAATAAGTAAATAAGATATTTTTATACATCTTATTTCTGTGGTTCTAAAGGTGTGGGTTTTCTTTTTATATTTCCTGCAAAGTTTCCAGACAAAATAATGTCTCTAAAACTACGTTAGTTTTGGTAGTAGTTCATAATTCAGAGAGGAAAAGCTACCTGAATCAATTAGTTAAATACATGGTTTGGAGTATTCTTTCCCTTTTGTTCCTTCAGAAAATCTTAATTATGACTCATATTGCATTGCTACATATATACTTGAGGCTTCAAAAGGTTTCAAATCAGGTCAGCAACGCTGTTTGTCTCATGGTTTAATCCTTACCTAATCTTACTTCAATCTTAGTTCAAGCACTAGATACTATAACTCTAGATGCTAAGAGTCATCATTTCTTCTCAATATGCTGTGATGACACTACTTCTTAGTAGAAAGAAATCAAAGTAAGGAGAACAGTTTAGGAAGCTCCAGCGTCTCTGTGTGATGGGAGATACCAGCATATTTTAGAATGAGATACTAGTCCAGTCCTTTGAATGACATTATTACTCAGTAATATACTAAGGAATGGTTCAGCGAAGATAGGTTTAAGTGAAAGTCCTGACATTGCTGAAAATGAAAATAGTTGGGTCTACTTGCCTCTGAGTCCAAATGTTGTGTCTGTTTTTAACTTTGTCCCAGAAATCTATAAAATAAAATAATGAGCTTGTGGGATGGATGTGTGGTGTTGGGGGAGTAGTTTTATGACAAGGTAATGACATAAAAGAACACCTGTAAAATATTTTAATCCACTCTGATTAGCACATAGAAGTTCTGAAAAAATATGAATTTGAAAGTTTTAATTAAATAATGATTAAAATCATGGAGATAAGGAATATTCTGTGGAATTCAACAATCCAGATTCTGATAGAGGCTAAGAATGTACATGCTTATCAAAAAAGATTAGAGAAAGTCATGGAGGGTAAGTCCAACACAGCTATTATATGCAGGAACCAGCAAGTCTGTAAACCATAGTCACCCAATGCCGTGAAGATGTGCCAGGGAAAAGCATCACATTACTCATATTTTCTTTATTTTATTTTTCCCTCTGTGTCTGCTCCTGGTTACCAACAGAGACAGGATGTTAGGCTAGGTGGAGCTTTGATCCAAGAGATGGCAGTTCTTATCTGGAAACTCTTGACCCTGTAACTTTTTATGTCTACCTTCTCTGTTTTAGATTTGCATTGCTGCAGAGAGTAGTCTGGGTGTGTAAATGTATGCACAGACAAATGTGGAAAAATAAGAGGAAAGAAGAATGCTTTCTGATGTAATTAGGAAAGAGGACAACAGAGATTTACTGCAAATTCAGATCCTAATGTGTCATTAGTCTTTAGAATTTATAAGGCTCAACAGTTCACTTTAAACACTTTTGTTGTAATTGTTGTGCACTTTTGAATACTTGGATTATTCCATTGCTTGGAGTTATAAGCACATCCAAATGTTTGTGTTAACAAAAATGATGTTAATGAGTTGATAGAGATCCACTTTAAAGAAAAAAGAAAAATAGAACCCCCTAGTTAATGTTTTTAGTATGTTTAAATGCTTATTTTTGAAGAGGCATAAGTTTGAGAAGATGTATAAGAAAATCTACAAACTTATACTTTCACATTGAATAGAATACAGGTAAGTTTTTTAAAGATATGTGTAGGTCTGGAAAGATGAAATCTCTTAGGTATTTCTTTCAGTCTCTAACTACCTAACATAATTGGTCTTAATTCTTAGGTTCATAGGAGCTTTTCCAATCTCAGAAACATCACCTCCCAACCCTTCAATATGCTTCCAACCTGAAAGCTTGTTGAGAAATTTTGAACTTGTTGGAAGTGGAGGGTAGTTGGAGTCTATTAAAAATCAGGCAGAATTTCCCACACTTTACACATAAATACTTAAATAGAATTAAAAGAGGTCCTGAATGTCTTGTATTCTCTGCTCTGAAGGGCATCCTGAAGATACACTCAACTTTGCAACTCCAACATTAACTTCCAGGTATGGTAAAATACAAACTTACAATAAATATGTTACTTCTTTAGTTCCTGTTTTCTTTCTTACTTCCCATTTTGCTCACCATATTCAGCTTTCTATTTGCCTAGACTTTTCTTACAGATCATCTAAGAAGGCAGCTGTTGTTGGTATTGTTAATAATTGTGGCAGATTTTGGTTCCTCCTAATGGATTCAGGAAATCAAGACACAGACTATCTCCCTTGCAATGCCATTTTGGGTCAAGTGGCAGCAGGTTGCACATCAGTGCTTCTTCATAGACTTGTCCATTTTTAAGCAGTTTTCCATCAGCTTTCAAAATGGACAAAGAAACATTAAAAAAGAAGGAACTTGAGCCAAAAGGCAGCTTGTCCAAAGCTCCACTGTGGCCAAAGATGTTTGGCATTGCCTGCCTCAGACTTGCCATCAGCCAGGATATTGATGGACTTAGCAGAAATGACTGCTGTTTCACAGAAGATGCCACAGCAGCACTTTGCAACACGACTTTCCTCCCTGGTGCAGCTGAGGAGCAGCCAGCCCTCCCCTGGATGGGGAACAGATGGCAAAGGGAAAAAGACAAAGCTTTTGCTACCTACAGCTACCACCAGCAGTTCTGTAATACCTTTGATCGCATTCAGGCCCTTTGCTCTACCCTGGTCCCAGAACTTACTGGAGTGCTCAGAAATTTTGCTGCTCCCTTTTATCTTTTAAAAACAGAGCCTGACTTGTTTAAATTTTCTTTTTTCTTTGGTGTTCTTTGGGGTTTTTTTTGGGGGTGTGTGTGGGTTTTTTTGGTGTGTTTTCTTGACTCTATGAATAAGAAGAAGGAGGAAAGGAAGAAATCATTTCCAAGGACATGAGATTTTGTAAGGTTCTCTCCTAGCCTCCTACCTCAGGTTCAATCTTTTAAATAAAAGGCATGGTAGCAAAGGCTGGAGCTGGGCCTTGTTCTGTAATCCAGTTTCCCAGAGTCAAAATGTGCCAGAGGTGACATTTGGTTACAGGATTTAAAATCAAAGACCCCTCTCTCTATCAGTGCTGGCCAGAGACCAGGGCTGATGCTGGGCTGGCTCTGTGAAGGTGGCAGAGGCTCTTGCCACCCCGGGCTTGCATGTGTCACAGGCAGCAGCTCCTGATGGGATTCAGCATTTCTACTTTCCTCCTTAAACACAAATAGCTGGACAGCAGCAGCTTTGGGAAGAGACGCGTAGGGTTAAGGAGTACTGGGATTGTTTTGTTTGACGTAAGAATCTCTAAATATCTCTAAAAGTTTGCAAATTCTTCACTCTTTTCTGGCATTAAAGTCAGCTGGTGCTCTGAGATGAGGAAACTGAGTGAACCCATCAGTTAACTCACCTTCTACCTGAAAGCACAATGCTTCCCAGAGATAACTAAACCTCAAAGCAAATCTGACCTAGTGCTTTTTCACAAGACTATGCCAAGTTCAACAGTCAGACCCCTGGAAAGATTCATTGCAATTTGGTAAGAGTAGTCTTAAGGTTTCCAAGTGTAAATCTAATCTCACATGTCTTTCTCTAGGATGAGAAGTCATCTCAGGTTGCCCAGAGCCGATATGAGTGTCTAAAAAACTTAACAGCTCTTTCTACTGGTTAAGGAAGGAAAATGTGATGATGGCTTTCCAGTTCATTCAGCAGTGCTTTTCCCTGAGTTCTCCTTAAAGTAGTTACAGTTGCAGTTCAGTATTGATTTGGAAACAGGGCCAAAAGAATACAAATATCTGAGTGAACTTGTGCTGTCAGTGTTCGTAACCCATGTTTGCAGTTTGAGTAAGCCAGTGTGTGTGTTTTCCAGGAATTTATTAAAAAGCAAGTAGACAATTAAACACACATATGATTAATCTACAGAATGAAAAGCCACAATTAAAAATCGAATCAATAAATCAAAACATTTAAATTAGTTCAATAAGGAAATTGAAATTAACGCATCATGCTGTGAAGCTGAGATTATTTTGCATAGATTTGTATTAATACTAATTATGGGGGTTTTGGAATCTTAAATTGACAAGAAAGTTAAAAACTCAGCCAGGATTTTAGACAATCCAATGTGTTGACCCAATTAGGTGAAGTATATGTGTCTGTAAGACTCACACAAGCATTCTGCACATGGTATCTTACCAGAAGAGGTAGCCCAGTGAAAATCCCTTGATTCATGTTACAGAAACAGTTCAGGCACTTAGAGCAACTCTGGTTTACCACTTTCCATCATTGATGCTACTTTCTTTGGGGGTTTATACTTACTGTGTAGAAAAACAAAGTCTGGAATCAAAGCAAAGGTAATGGGTTAAGAACAACATCTTTAACTCACAACAATCTATTAACTCATTTAATGACAATTTGGCATAGAGAAAACCTTTTTAGGAAGCTATTAAAGAATTCTTCCTCACAGAGATGTGCACATATCTGTTCTCCATACACAGACATGTCAATGACAGTATAGAGATAGATGTTTAAAATAGATCTATTAAAAAATAGGTGTTGATAGAAATCAAGAGAAGGGTGTAATTTTTCTCAAGTAACTCACGAAAATGTCATTTGTTATCTGAAATTGAAGTCCTGTTCAGGCCTGAAAATGCAGAATCCCTGGACAAAAGGGTCCTAGTTGCTTACTTCTTCCTCCATGTGGTCTATTCAGAAAAGGAGAGACCATATAGCTTTGTCTCCTCTTTATGACATAGAAGGACTTCTTTTCTTCTACACCTCTTTTTACTCTTTGAAATTTATTACCTCGTGTCTGCTTCAGAGTTGTTTCCAATTGATTCAAAATCAGTTAGGTGAATGTATGTTTTCTGAACCTTGTCTTCTGCCTAGTCTCTAAGCATTTCTAAGCAGTCTCTAAGGATTGTGGCTCCATCACTGAAAAAGTATTTAATAAGATCTGGTTAGGTTTTCCACAGATCCGATTTTAGTCTAAAAATCTGAAACAGATTAACTAGCAGAGTTAATAATGACATGCATTTTCTGTATTCTCATGTGTTGTTCTATGTTCTAGCATTTCTTACATTATTTTGGGCTTCTCAATAAAGAATTGGGGAGCATATGAAAGTGGATTTATTGTTTGTGTTTTAAGTCAAAAGCCATTGGGACAAACTATATTTTCTGAGAATAATTTCTATTTATTATTAAAAAAGATTTTTCTAGTCTTACCTCTAAGCTTGGACTACGATCTTTGTGTAGGCATTGCTGCAGATTTTCATATAGTGTAGTGAATTATGTGAAAAAAATTAGACGATACAGTTCTTCCAAGATAAATTCTGCTGTGGCCACGTAAGGATTACTGTTGTCAGTCTTCATAGTAAAATCAATAAAATTGTGGAGGTAATGCTGTCATTAAACATCAGTTGCAGCTTGATCTTTGATGTGGTATAAATTAGAAGAGTTTTCTTGCATCTGTATGTAGCCAATAGGAAAAACATTTTTACTTTTTCTATCATTAACTGTTCCATTCAAACTTTTACCCCATCATTTATGATAAATGCTAATTTATCATTTCTTCCTCAGCAAAGCAGTACATCCCAGGAATGGTTTTTTTTTGCAATTGAGAAGAAACACACACATATAAAAACAGCACAATGATGAAAGGTGGATTCACAGAAAACAGCTGCAGCATTTATTCACCCATCATAAACTAACAAATATACATAGGTAAATAAATTCTTTTACTTCCTGCTAGCCCTAAGATGTAGCTCCACTTACTTTCTTGACTGAACAAACAGTTGATGGATGATACACTAGTCTGAACACAGTGGTTGTTGAGATACTTCCAAGTACAACAGACCTGGTGGCAGAGGGATGAAAGGAGAGGACTGCATGCAGAATCTGCTTGGTGGTCCTTAGAAGTGAGTCTGGCTGCAGGTGTGTGGATGCCTGATTGCTAATTGAGCCTCCCAAACAAGGTGCCATTTACAAACACAAGTGCTCTCTCGTGGGCTGTAGGTACCACTGACATGCATGAATACTGAAAGAGAGGCTTCAACTGGATTATGGAAAATTACTGAAGGTTTGTTAAGGAAGAATCTTAGTGAAGATTTGTAAGACAGAAATGTCCATTCCTACTTATTTTTAAAAGATATCTCAAGACTATGACTGCAGGAAGGGGGTTTGCAAACATTGTGTTGAAATTAATTAGCTTATCCAACATGTCGGTATGAAGCCTGACAAAAAAAGTTGTGAGACATAGGAAAATCTTAGTAAGCAAGCTCTCATACATTGTTTATTATGTAATTTCTATTACATGTATTTATGATGTAATATTATTTATCTGCTTGAACAATGATAAAATATTAAACAACGAAGAAAGTCTCTAAGCATGCCAGTTTCAAGCTGATGGAAGGCTTAATTAAAGTCACTTGCTGTGGTTTTGTGAGATTTAAAGAGCATTTAAAAAGTTCTGTTTTCCTCTCATCTATAAAATCACAACCTAGATCCCTGCATTTAGCAAAAGTTCATTCATAATCACATACATACAACATCCATGCTGTCTGACTGTTCCTTATGAACTGATTGCTCCTATACATGACTATTTTGAGTGACCACTTCATGGCAGTCGCAACTAGCTACTTCTACTTGGCTCTTCAAATCAGAGCACTTGACGATAAATTAGGAAGTTGGCCATGAGCTCCTGGCAGAAAGAATAAGATATGCTAAGCATAAGCTGAGCTGAAAGTTTTCACACCTGCATATTTTGTACTGTAAAGAATTGCATTCTGTAATTTGAACCAACTCAGTTTTATTACTTGCTCTTTAAAACAAGATTTTCTTTCCACATGAAGCTGTTTCTACACAGCAGGTCTGTGTAATCACTGCTATCCCACCTTTGCTCTTACTAAGATAGCTCTTACAATTCCTCAAGCTGCCCTCACCTTGGAAAGAAATGATTGAGGAATTTTACCCTTTTGAAGCTAATCTCACTGTTTTGTCATGCACAACAAGTTGCCCAGATACATAGCGGTAGTTGCATAAATGATATGTACCCAGCTTCTATGCTGGACAGCAAATAGGTGCCAGCAATTTCACTTCTTGGCATTCTCAAAATCCATCTCAACTGCAGTGATTGATCAATAGTGATCACTTGTTTTCTCCTGATCAAATAAGAAAACTCCACAGACTGGAGGAGGTTAGAAATGAAGCTGTTTTTTGCATTTGATTTTTCAGATATACTTTTCTTTTTGTCAAAAACAAAAGTGGGATCAAAAGAATGTGCCTTCATGGGTACACGACTGAACTATTATGTTTAGTCCATGCTATTTATCAGGTATGGCCACATGATTTAAATAAAGAAGACACATTGTCTATAAATAAATTTGTTTTAGAGAGCCTTTCAGACCTCTTTCCACTGAAAACATTTTCTCATCGTTACAATATAAATTTGGATATATAGCAGTGAAGTTTTCTTTTGTTAACTATCTAATAATAGCAATCCAGAAATCATCCTGAACACGTGTATTTTGTGAAGAATATAATATGTATGCCATGCTCAGTGTGACATGTAAATACTTAAGTCTGAGAAGCCTCCAGCAATTCCACCTTCTTTATAATTATTTTATGGCATAGTTGCACTAGAAAATAATTTTTCACACAGCTTTTAAATGGGATATTGCCATAATTTGGCAAAAAATATTTGGAGACAAGCTGTTTTTAAAGCTGAATTTACTCAAGTATGAATTTAATGAAGTGCATTACATATTTTTGTTTTTTTAAAGTCCCAGAAGAAGTGGGACTTTTGGCAGGTGTAGTAAACCACTTTTCACCTGCCAAAGGAAACCAAGATAATAACTTTATCATACTGCAAAACCATGCTGAAATTATCTGGAGAAAACAGGATGTTTTTCCTCTCCTATGCTCACTCGAAAAGACCGACTCTTATAAATAAGGTCTCAGATCCCCAGAGCATTAATTTACATGAGATTTCCTCCTTTGGTGTTTTTGTTTTCTCCTCCCTGCCCCCCCTCCCCTTTTTTTTTTGTTAAATGTACCCAGGGGTCCTTCCTCAGAAAAGTCCAAAGAAGTCCATAGATGGATGCCTTTCAACCTTTCCTTCTAGTTATATGGCTTTTTATAGCAAGACAGTTTTGCCAGCAGCCTTACAGTTATACGATATCTGGACATTTTTTTTTTTTTGTCCAAGATCAAAGCAGAAAAAACTAAAGACCTCTTTTAAGGGATAACTATCTGCTTCTTGCTGACATATTTTATTGAATTTTGATTTAAAATGAAAAGGAACCATGGACTTAAAGCTATATGAATTAAAGCCACATATGCAAAAATGACATACACGCTTTTTGCTTTTGTTGCTGTTATAGAACTGGGAGCTAAAATGACACAAATGAGATGAAACACACAACAAAATAGTATTTTGTATTGTAAATTAATTTTGTAGTACCCAACTGCATGACCTTGTATTTCTTCTTAGGGATAGCAATGGAATGAGCTTTGAGGGTTAGCCTTAAAAAGACATGCACTCTCCATATAAATCAAGCTCATTCTTATATTGATCAATAAAACAAGACCTAGAGCAACTCTTGAAGGACTCTTGTTATAATAAATTGCTTCTCTCACATAATATAATCAAGTACAATCTGTTCAAGGTCCTTTTCTGCAATCATCATGGAACCATCTAGATGCATGTGCACAATAACAGGAAATGGGATCATAAATACAAAGAAGAAGTCCTTTTACTGTTTCTCAGACAATCTGGAAGTAATTCAGCTAAACAAATGGATTTCTAAGTGTTTACTTTCTGCTCTCCCTCACTGCAGTATAGATGATTATTTCTATGGACACATACAAGCTAGAAGTCAGAGGAAAAAACACCAAGTCCACTGTTGTTTTAAGATTTAAAAAAAAAAAACCAGACATTAAGCAACACAGATATGTTTTTAGTAGCTGAACCGTATGGTGTATTAGGTCTTGAATACCATAGTCTTGAAAGTCAAAAGCCCTAAGGGCAGATCAAGAAAGAAACATCTCATCTATCCCTTACAGAGGTCTCATGGAACTCCTAGTGTCAGGATTGCAAATTCTGGGGAGAAAAAAATGATGCATTCCAAAAGCTTGAAAGGTCTTTTTCTTCTGTTTTAAAAGTAAATTTACAGTCATATGAGTGCACCTCTGCACACATCTAAGCATGAGCACATTGATAGATCTCAATTTCTAAAATCTTGATTGAATGGGTAAGGTGGGAAGGAGCATTGGTTAAGTTACAAACTGTGATCTGAAATTTGTAAGTTTCTCTCACAAAAATCATGGTCAAAGAAATTCCTGAGCAACGGAAGTGTTGAAATTTGAATCCAGACCTGGCTATTTAAATCCAATGTTGCCATCTGAATCCATATATAACAGTAGCATGTAAAATGTCTTATTTACATAAGCTTTAATGACTCCATAATTCATGAGTGGCAGAATGATTGAGTTACAAAGGTCATTTGGAATAAGTGAGCATAAATTGCGTATTCAAAAGTCAGCCTATTGTATGTTCTGCTTATGGATCATGATTTTCAAGAACTATTTAATTCATACTACATGCCTTGTACTTGAAACAAAGCAGCAAATTTCTCATAGTGGCAGTGTATATCCACTGAACACAGATGGAGAAGGAAGAGTAGTACCAGGGTATTTTGTGCCCTTTTTCTGTGCTTTAAAGGCAACAGGGCCATAGAAACTGGAGACAAGATGGCTTTTGGGGAGAGTAGGGTGGAAGGCACAGTTGAGCAAACCAATCATGATGTTATGAGGCAAATATTTAAAAAAAATGGGGTTTGGTTGACAGTAGTTGTAATCAAATGCTCACACAGTAATTACATACTTTCAAATGCACAAGCCAAGATTAATATTAGCTGTGGATTGTCATCATGTAATAAAGAGAAGGAAAGTCTTTGTCATTTTAGTGTGCAAAATGACAAAGTGAAATGTGCAAAACATTCCAGTTTCACATTTTGAAAAGGGAAACGGACAGGTCTGCAAGTGATTCTAAAGATGATGCAACTACTTCAGGTCAGTGAAGCTATAGCAATTTATCTCAAAGTTGCTGAAGAGATTTCCTTACATTGGTTTTGTATGTGTATGTTTTAATTTGAAATTATGAAAGACTAATTAATTACTAATACCATAAATAAGAATCAGGCCTTCTTAATGGTAATACCAATTTGTTGCAACAGTTTTCACCAGTGCTGCAAAATTTCTGATTAAAAAATGTTCTTCTCTTTTATTCCACAGCACTTGCATGTATAAATTATCCAACTAGAATAAAATGTGAAACTGATTCTTATAGTGCTGTATATTATCAAATACTACTCCAATAAATGTAATTAAAAGAACACTGCTTAAAAAAAAATCTTACTCTGTATGGCATGTATTTCAGCATAATAACACTATATACATTATGAGTAAAAGAGCTGCCTGTGAATATGGTTCTTGGTTCTTCTACAGAAAGTGAGCATACAAGATGGCTTTAAAGTCTATAGGTATGTATTTCTGAAGTGTTTGAACTCAAATACAATATTTAAAGGCTATAAATAACTTACATTTAATGTAAAGTGTTTTCAATGGCAGATGGTGTTAAATTGACATATTTGTGATGATTTGTTAAAAAATTATTTATGTATAGATGTTTTCATTTGTTTTTGATAGGTCACTGTATTAAAAAGTTGATGGGAATTGTAGTTATTAATAGCAACTACATATGGCATTCATAATGATCTATCTTCAAATTTATTACACTTACTGTGTTAAGAATATTTTGTTAAGAATAGACCAATATATTCAAAATTTAAGGTACTTTTTGGAAAATGAGGCTTTTTCTCTCTTAAACAAATGGTAGGATTTTAAGAATATCTTACCTTGTTTGTTCTGGACCCTTTGAAGACCTTATTTTGATGCACAACCACTGAATTTTTTGAAATACCAAATTTGGGGCAGAGTGACAAGAGAGAAATAACGAATGCCAGTTTGCTATTAAGAATTAGCATAACTGAAAATACCAAAATATCCTAGTAAATTGTAGAACAGTAAGCATACTCGCCTGTTAATGCACTTCCTCTCTCAGCTTTTCAACCAGTTTCACTGGAAGTAACATAAACATGCATACACTGACAGAAAAGATACATAACAAATGATCTTCACTTCCTTGCATGCTATCAGTATACTGTATGTTTAATCCCCTTGAAAATGGCCATTGCATGTAACACTATTCAATAATTTAATTCTTTGCTAATATCTCTATGCTAGGAATTCTTGCACAGTTCATACTAAACCAAAAACTTTCTTTGCTTTTTTTATATTACAATCGAGGACACACCTACGCAGTGTCATTACCTAATTAAAAGACTGAAAACAGTTAATTCTAGAAAACATGGTGAGTTCATTTTCCTGCTAAAAAATGAGATTGATTAGACAAAAAATAAGGAGACTCAAACCTTACAAAACCATATAAGTGCACACACATGCTTAAGATTTTCACTTGCTTGCACAAAGCAGGTCACAGTGCTTCTCTGTGCTTGTAGTCTATTTTTAAGGCTTAATTGAAGTTTAAGTGTAGTGATAGCCTTTTGCACATAGAAGACATTCTTGCCAGGAGTAGTCTTTCCTGCAGTATTTCTAGAATGTCCTGTTTCTACAGAAGGAAAAAAAATATATATGAATTCTAACATTCCCTACTTTTATAAATTCCATTTCAAGCAGGACATTTCAGTGAATTAATACATACAGGCATTAAAAGTAGTTAACAGGCACTCTCCAGGTATTTCACCTTGAATTATGTCAATTCTAGAATTAGCAATCATTTAAAGGACCGGGACAATTATGGATTGTTCTTTTTTTACACTCAGAATGCATGACTACCCTGTTAAAGTTTACACCACCCCCCACCTAATTTTCAAACGCCACAACCACAAAACTATGTATTAAATATACCACCTGATGCATGTGGTAACCTGCATTTCATTTTTATTGGAAAAGCCTATCACTCAATTTTTTGAAATCTACTTCTTTATCTTGTAATGTTGTCATGCATTTGAAAAGTAAGAATAGGTAAAATGGTAAGTATTTTATAGACACTTTTGTTAAAGAAGAATCAAGTTCAGAGAGAGAAAAGTGGGTTTATACAAGGTTTTCTGTTTGGAATTGGGACAGAAATCTGCCTTACAGATTCTAGCTTCCTTGTCTGTCATTTGATTTAGTTATTTTTTATTATTATAATTTTCAAAATTTTTCTATCCTGGTGTAACTGCATCAATGAATGTGGTAGGTACTTTCAAAAATAGATTCAAAGTTTAGAAAAAATACATTCGTAAGGAATGAAAAGAAAAAAAATATTGCAGTGTAAGGTACAAAATAATGCTAACATTCATTTGTTTAAGCAAACAAAAATTGGAATGACTGTGTTCCTCTTTTGCATGTTTTAATATATTATATGAATGAGTGAAGTGCATGTTTTTGAAACTTGGCATTCAAATAGCTTCCCTGAAGAATTTTTTTTTTTTTTTTGTCTGATCAAAACTGAATTATGTTTCTTTTCTGTAGCCAATATTTGGAGTAAAAATGAGGAAAAACTGCAAAAAATTTGTCCCCATGTCTGTACTAATAAAGCTTGAGTTTCTATTAAGCTTTGCTTTAGGAAAATCACAGTTGTGTTTTGGAGTACGAATATTTCCATATGTAATTAATTTAAATATAACATAAAAGCAACAGACCCCAGATGAAATAGACAATTATCCTCTTCATAAGTTCATTAAACCACAAACCAAGGCCATGCTTAGAGTCTGGTCTTCGTCTTCTTTCTTTTAGTACTTATCTTTATTTGTTTTTCTTGGTCTGTTCTGAATGCTTAAGGGAATCAAAGCAAGAATGTTATACAAGGAAGAGAAATACAATAAAATACATCAGAGAAACACACAGAGTTACTCTTCATGCAAGGATATTAAGGGATTTGTCTTTTTTTTTTTTTTTTTATTTATGTGAAAATAGGTCCTCATTGTCAGTGGTCAAAGGAAACTTAATTTGGGAAACCTAAAGTTTCTCATGACATTTGTTGTCTATTTGTGGGATTAGAGGTACTGCAGAAACCTCTGAGGACCACATGTTTCTGTGTATTAACCATGCAGAATATGAGAAGGTCTAAATACAGATCCTAAGCATATCTTCTTCTGTCATTTCTCCTAAACTCCACTGTGCAGTCATACTCACCATACGCGGACTATTGGAACACTTGGAGGCATCCTGTCTATGCTCTATGAGGTAGTCGTTTAAGATTTGCTAACTCCTTTCCTTTTCCCCATGGTTATATCAAACTATGTGCAATGCATCTAATACATTGCTAACACTATCTTTTCATAAAAGGTATTGTTCCGCTGTCCCAAGCATAGCAACATAATATAGTTAAGGGAAGTAGATGGCAAGTAAAGTAATAGATTTCAAGGCCAGAAGATGCTACAGTGATAAACCACAGCATTTTCTCAAGTGGTTTCTGTTTCAAGTTTGTAATTTCCTGTTGGACCAGAGCATGGCTTTTAGAAGAGGCATCAAGGTTTAATATAATGATACCAGCTGACAAAGAATGTAAAATGTTCTGCTGTTTAATTACCTCCACTATAGAAATGCTATCTTTAGAGTAGTTTTAGCTTCCAGTTTCACTTCCTGTTATGCCTTTGGCAGTTATGTTTTTTAAAAAAATTGATATTTTTTCTCGTTGATTACTTAGTCACTTAAAGCTAAATTGTCATTTCTGTTTGTAGTGAACTTAAATTGATAGAGCTTCTCTAGTCTTTACTGTGAGACAGATATTCCTAAGTTCATCCCTATCTTGTATTTCTTTTAATTCTTTCCAGTTTGCCAACACTTTTTTTTTTTTTTTTTAAAGTGTGAACAGCTCAACAGGCTACCAGAGGATGGCAGAGAGTAAAAACAGGACAGTGTGTGAATCTACAAAACAGCTGAACATCTCCTGACATACAGATCAAATTGAGGCTTTAAGATTGACACGAGAGTGCATTGTCTCTTGTCCTTCACCAGGTGGGTTGCAGCTGTGGAGAAAAGGGCTGAGAAAGCAGAAAAGTGAGAGTAAGCATGCTGTAGGAAAAAGTGCTGCCTGTAGACAACTGTAGGGAAGACAAGTGTTTCCTCATGATGGCTTTGGTTAAATCTCAGTTGGATGTAAGGGCAAGGTGCTCCTTTTTCTTTTTATTTACTTTGTCTGTAATGTTGAGATTATCTTATTCTCAGAAATGAGTGAGAGATAATGTTTCAAATTTTAGGAAAAATAGGTAAAGCTGATGATTTGTAGTTGCTGTTCTAATATAATTCTACCTTTAAACTTATGTAATACTTACACAAGTGTGCAGACAATTTTCATTCCTTATTCTTTCTCCTCTGTCTCATTTCTGCTATACAGCACAAGATAGGATTTATGTCCCTAAGAATGTATTTCTCTTTATGAATTAGCGTTAGAAATACTGATGAGAATTTGTGTTTTCTGCCTTCATTTTACTAAATGCATAGTAAGAATCTTACTGAGGTAGCTATAATACATTAACGAGTATTTCAGGCTTGGGGAACACTTATTTCATTCAGAGTTTTTGTTTTGAAATGACCACATTTTCAAATCAACAAATTTTATGTGAAATGTTGTTGAAAGAATCCTTTTGTTCTTTTACAGAAGACTGAGAATTCTAATTTGGGCTACTGAAAACCAGAATAGCCTCAAATGCAATCTGCTTCTCTCTCAAAGAGGAAGAACATTGTCACTAACTGCTCCTTCAGCTTACTCTACGAATAGGATTAGAGGGACTTACAGAGTATAAAAAAGTAAAAAGGAGATAATTTAATTATGGAGGAAAGATATCTTAAATGTCTTTTCAAAATACAGGAAAAGAGGTAACCAATTTCTTTTTTCCCTAAGGCTCACATTCAGGATGAATTTACGTGGCAATTACTGAAGAAAAATAATTAAATAGAATGTTCTAAGTCTGACCCATAGCAAATATTTATGGAGAATGTATAAACCTCTAAAATAAATGTTTGTGATATGTAATTCTGTAGTTCTTGCTTATAATTGAATTATGATATATAGACCCTAGTGAATGGTTGGAGAACCATAAAACAAAGCTGAGCATTGACTACAATTAAGAGACATCTTATAATTTAATTATAAGGAACTCTAGGAACCATATAATTACACTGCAATGAAATTTTTGCAAAGAAATATCTGTCCTGGTACACTGGATGAAACCTTCCCAACCCTTCTCTCCCTCTTAATTTCTATGTTTACTTGGGCAGGTAAGCAAGTTTCAGCTGGATGAGATAAAGGGTTGAAGAAAGCAATGAGCATGTCCATTCCATATAATACACATATCCATGCCCCATACAGACTGCTGCTTGTTATAACCTGGAACGTCCAGAATTTCAGGTCCTCTGATAGACAAAATATCACTCACTGCCTGATAAGCCAGGTAAAGCAAATCTCATAGTTCAGTGGTGTGCTACCGCACACATTTCAAGCAGTTGCTGATGTTAGAGCAAAAGGAAAAGACACAGTAGTGATGCTAAAGGGGGAAAAAATCACTGGAGCAGTAGAGTAAATCTCTGAAACAGTGCAAAAGAGCAGTCATTAGAGCAGTAAGAGGAGCAGCCTTCCAAGTCACCATAGCAGTTTAAGAAGTGATTGCAGAAAATATGAGGGAAAAGTAGACTGGAAAAAGAAAGCTTCTGTGAGAGTTCATGATCAAGAATGAGGCAGCTGTAAGATGTAGAGATGGAATAAATTTTATGGAACACATGTGATCCCATTAAGTCATGACATCAAAACACAATTAAAATATCTATAAAGGCAGAAACTATACTGATGGTGCTGTGGACGTCATATTCTATTTTGTTGTATAATTAGAACATCCTAATAAAATTGCTTCTTTTACCCTTATCTGTCTTTTTGCCTCATGTTTAGTGCAAATAAATTGAGGAGCATGGAGTATGTAGAGAAGCATTTGGCTTAGAAATAATTACACTGATGTTTCAAGTTCACTGGTTCCCCCCTTTCTGGGGATCAGTATTTGAAGTTAAGAACTTTACTTGTTTTCGTGTAGCTTGCTTTCCAAATGTACTTAATAGAAGGGATCACTTGACACATACAGAATTTAAGCCAGTGTAAAAAGCCCAAACAAAGCCATTTTAGTTGATGTCCTCCACCTCTTCCTGTTTAGGATGCACTATTTGGTGTCACCTAGCAAAAATCTTAATGAGCTTGACCCACTGATTGTCTGCACACATATTTAGTCACTTTACTACCACAGGATAACCTTGCTGCCCTGACACCTCCTACATGTCAGGTATGCAGCTGCTATTTCTGTTAATCTTCTCAATGCCAACTTTTAAGTGCTCCACATTCAGTCATAAGACAATATTTCACACATTCATAATTAGCATGATTAGTAAGTCTGGTGATAAAGAAAGGAAGCTGATTTGTGCATGGTATGATAGGCCATAGCTTCTCAAGGCTGTTCTATTTCCAATAGATTGGTTGTCCATTTATACCTAAGAAAATACTAATATGTCTCACAGAATCCTTGGAATAGAATTTTCTTCTTTTTAAACTCAAAATTATGTTGTGGTATTCATTATTAGGGTTTATTCCAAAAGAACTCTCTGTATCTAAAAATGTGATTGTTTAGGAAGATTTTTGGTCTTTGGAAAATGCTTATGAATTAGTTGCTTTTTTTACAAGTATGCTGACTATTCAAAATTACTTTACTATAAGAGAACAAATGATAGTTAATAAATGTTGTAGACATATTTGATGTTCAGACTCAGAGTCTTGTCACTACTAGATTAATTAGTTCACCAGCTTGGTGACTATGTGACTTACTAAATGTGACATGCATGTAACTGTCTTCAAGATAACATGCTATACAAAGGCAACACACACTTTAAGTCAGTTCTACATATTCATGTAGAATCATGATGAATCACGTGAATGAGTTTAAATCTTCAGATTTTATAGGAAATCACAAGTGTTGCAAAATCTGTCTTCCATGCATCTAGTCATCAAGCTGTTGTAGTTGAAGGATGTTTTACTTTAAATACGTGTAAGTGATCACAATTTGTGGGGACAATTAGAGTTTCACATGAGTTTAGACATCATGGTTGACATCTTGTTTCCCAATGACGCTTAAGGGATAACCTCAAAAAGTTTAGATAGAAAAGCTTCCAAAATGCTTAAAGTCACTTATATCACTTATATAGTTTGGAATATATTACCCAGAAGTATTTAATTCAACTAAGGAATCTTTCTTTAGATTTTAGTAGTACTTGGTAGGGTTCCAGGGAACACAGGAGATCTTGACAAATTTAGTTTCTTTTTCCTTTTTTGCCTGGGATGCTTAAATGCAATTTTCTTTAAAAAGACACAAAGTTCCAAGTCTGGATCCTAATCTCATAGGATAAGAATAAATAATACAAACCATTTACTTGTTGGTGTTTTTTTTTCCTTTCAGTCTTTGGTAAAATTAATCAAAAGCCTCAAATTCTTTACATTTATCCCAGGAATCTTTGTAAAGGGCCAATTTTTTCTTCCTTTACTTATTTGAGAAGTCTTATCAAGTCAAATTCTTTCATCTCTCCTCCTGTCATTTATTAAATTCTCCTTTTAATGGTCCATGTGTATGCACAAGTTTGACTTCAGGTGCGTAATCCTGAAATCTTAATATGCAACTTTTTTCATAAACAATACAAAGAAGTTGACAGGTCTGAAAGGGGCTTGTGTGAAAAGATAATTAAGTGCTTTAGAGAGTGTCAAGAGTCAATAGCTCAGCACTGTCAGCATTCTCGAGTGTTACAGGCTATAATTAGATGGCATGGAGGTGTAAGGGATGTTTGGCAGTTTATTTCAGCATGATCTCCAGGGTAAAAATAAAGAGCTGCCTCAAAATGAGACACTATGAGTGAGGAGAGCAGGAAGATTAAAACCTCACACATGTTTTTTAGTGACTTACACAAGTTGCTACTTTGCGAAGATGCCACTGTTTTCAAAATTTCCGTCTATCTATCCCGCCAGTTTTATCTTATGCCCGAGATTTTGATTATGAGGTCACTGGTACTTTTTCTAATTTGCCAATTCTTTCCTGACTTGCACTTCCTCCTGTTTCATTACAGCACTTAGTGAGTGCCCTTTAATCAATAACATCATATACAACAAGGCATATGTTATTACAAGGGTTGGCAAACACTCCTAACCATGCTAGTTCAGAAACAAGACACAGCCACTTGTTACCAAGTACTTGAAAGTTGCCAAGAAAGCTTTAATAAGTACAGACCCTGAAATCTTACTGTAGTATTTATGTAACAGAGCCAATGTACATGACAAATGTGCAAGAAAAAAAAAAAATCTTTTTTTAATTTCTAAATACTGTGCTGTAAGGACAAAAATATTGGCTGTTTTAGAAATTACTTAAAATGGATAGAAAATTAAACTTAAGTGGCTTTGTTATTGTGTTTAAATACACCAGTGAAGATAACTATCTCTGCAAAAATGACTGCATGAGATGCTTAGGTTTCATGCAACTAGTCCTAAAGCAGACAAGACAAAAGGACTTTCACATCCTCATATGTGATCTCTATTTGAAGACCAGATCCTAAGTGAAATTGAGTAGGAAATTGACTTACCTAATTACTTGAGTAAAAGTTTCAAAAGCACCTATTTGATTTAACTATTGCTATTTAAATCATGCAATAAGACTAGCTGGCTACTTGACTATTGCATTGTGTACTTCTGTAAATGTAATAATTTTCTTCCTTTCTCTTTCACTCATGCACTACTAACCCTACCCCTTGCATTAATACAGCACCAGCCATCTCAAAATCCCAAGGATTTTAATTTTTGTTCAAGATAAAATCTGTTATACCTGTTCCTTTTGAAATGTTAGAAGCTCAGGTTTTATACTGAAAAACAATTCCCACCATAACTTATGTTTTTGACTGCAACCAGTTTTCTACATCTAGTATTGTAATTAAAGGTTAGCTATATAAGAGTTTATGTGATTACAGTTATGATTATTAAAATATCAGTTGTCCACATTTCCATTAGCATTCTACTTGGTAGTTAGCAATAAGCAGAAATAAAATATTAGGACTTTTAAAGCAGGAGATTACCAATTAGTGGAATTCTCCAACGGCACAGAATAATTATTAATTATCATCATCATCACTATTCAGAAAGCAAAATGTCTCTGGGATACCTGTGTGCTTCCTTCCTGCGCGGTTCTCCAACGTCAGCCTTATCTGCTCTCAAATCCTGAAGCAATATTTGTATTAACTAAAGAGCTGACTGCAAAGCAAACGAAAAGTTAGTACTGCAGGAAAGTCATGGAATGGAACTGAGTTTTGTTTGGAAGAAGGTTTTTTTCCCTTTTTCTTCTTCTAGATATTTCACAAACTATTTAAAATGACAGCTTCACTGGAGTGGTCTCTGAACATCTTCTGGTCATATCCCTCCCCTAGCTCCAGAATGACATTGCTTATAAATAATCAAGAAAAGCTGGAAGATCGTTAAAAAAAAAATTGTTAGCTACTAAGCCACAGGAATTTCCTGAAAGTAGGCAGAGAGAAACAGTCACATTTTTACATTCCTAAAAAACAAGTTATAAAAGCATTTAATGTACTGAGGGGATCCTAACAGGAAGATAAGCTGGTGGCCTCAGTTTGGTTCCCCGCTGCACTAGAAATTTTCTGTTTGTTATTAAGCTGGAGCTCCAGGCAGGAGCTCCAAGAGCACAGAACCTGCTAATTTGACTTGAAGCTTACCTGCTGCTCAAGGCTGATGGCACTCAGTGTCTGAGTGCACCAGAAGAAGTGTGCTAGGTCTCCTGAATTATGTGACTAGGTACTATTAGGTAGGTCCTCCTTTTGCTCATTCAAGCTAGTCTCTCTCCCACGTCCCACCAGAGGGTTTCCCCAGACTTCACCACCTCCTGCATTCCCTGAACTATTCAATAACAAGCAATTGAGTAGAGAAGCACTTCTTTCTCCAACTTCTGTTAGAGATGTTTGACCTTTCCTGATCCTTGAAATCAGGAGTTTAGGTGTTTTCCTTTGGAAGAGGATTTAGTGCTATGAAAGCCCACTGTTAGGGAGTAAGAGCCACTTTCTGTTAACTACTCCAACCAGCCAAGTACTTAAAATCTGTGCTGTTTATTGTGAAGTCCCATTCTGTGGCATTCCCTTACCCTCACCTTCATCTCTTATATTCCTCTATACCAAACCTGGCAATGAAAACACTTTGAAAATTATCCTCTGATAGGGGTTTTTTATGCAAATAAAAATTACATATCTCTTATTTGAATTGTTTGGACATTTCAGTAAAGTATTGGAAGGAGAAGAATGACTAGGTACAATTTAGTGAGACTTGCAAAAACATTTGAGAAGGGTCATATAAAAGTGCTGTTATAGAAATTAAATAGTTACAATGTGAAAAACAATATAACATCATGGATCAATATCAGCCAAAAGAAAGCAAGCACCTACTGACAGTAGGTGTTGATAGCACAGCACCTTGGGATTCCATACTGAGGTCCTATGTAATGCTTTAAGCACATATACAGCCAAAAGGGAATGTGGTTAATGAAATAGCACAGTTCCAAGTCATAAGAATTACTTAGGTGTTTCTAAGGACTGTGAGAAACCTCAGAGCTATCTGATCGTGCTAAGTAAATCCAGCAATTAGGATGGTACAATCCAAGGAAAACCTTCACTTGCTACTCAGCTTCTGTCTTTAAAAACTTTTAAATCCCATAAAGGGGATGATATAGATAGTATGTTACAACTGTAAAAAATTAACAGTAGTGCCCTCAACTAAAACTTCCAATTTTCTAGCAATATGGGTCTCCCAATCTCAGAAAGGATATTGCAAAAGTTAAGTGTTCAGTGAAAGATGAAGGAAATTATTATGAAGAGGGGTCTGTTAAGGGAGTTGAAAAACACTTTAGAGAGACTGAAAAAGGATTTTTTTTAATGTTAGAAAGGAAATGAAGAAGAAGAAACAGGATAAAAAATTGAAAAAATACTAAATGTTAGAGAAGAAATAGCAGAGGATATTCAGTTCCCTGTTGCATAGCTCAAGAACAAGAGATCATTTAAGAAAGTAAAAAAATGTGCCAGTTAAAAACATTAATGTATATTTGTGAATGCAGTGGTCCACATAACATCCTTGTGGCCAAAAATTTTTCATAAGTCTAAAAAAAGTTTGGAAGTTATAGGACAATAGAAATGCTCAGAATTTTAATTATCACTGCAGCCAAACATTTTCAGAAGTATTAAAACTGTATTCTGCAGGGTGTAAGAGCATAATTAACTAAAGAGATTAGGACATATAGTATTGATACAAATTATTCCATGTCTGCCGAAAATGAACTATTCTTCTTTCTCTGAAACTTTCAGAACTGGGCAGTCTCCAAGATAGAACAGATTTCAGCACGCTCTATAGCCTGTTGAAATCAATGGCATAATCTTTTAGATTTCACATTCTTAATTCTAGTCCCTGAATAACCATACAATTTTCCATAAGTTCATTTACATCTCAAATGCTCAGTTAGGAAAATTAAATGTACATTTATCTTACATTTGTGATTTTTGTGTCAATAGATACACACTGAGCTAAATCCCTGTTGCAATGCTTAAATCTCCTTGTAAAACTAACCTCAAAGTGATTTCGAAAGTAGGATTTAAGATCCTAAATTATTTCAACACTGTAAAAATTATGTTAATTTAATATATAATAATAATTAAAAAATCGACACAAAGGGGTATAAATAGTTTGTTTCCAGCATTAGGCAGCGTGGTTTTACTCTGGAATGCAACCTGGTAATTCTGACAATTGCTTGTGGTCAGAATATAGCTTTATTTTTTTCCTATCCAAAAGACAGAAATAAGTGCTAAAATACTAAGCCAGAATGATTTCTCTAAATAGCTACAGGGTGAGAAATTATTATACCTTAGTGTTTAGAATGTTTTGTAAACTGTAGGAGAAAAACAAAAACAAAACCCAAAAACCCCAAAAGCCCTCTCTGACAGTCTTAGAAAAAAATTAAGGAGCAAAATTTTAAATTGCACCTCTTGACATTAATAATTAATGAGAACAGAGATGACAATTTCTTTTACATATGTGAGTACAATACAATACGCGAACCTGACTCATCTGGGAGTTTGATTGCTCTGTTTGGAATTCCACCACAGTTGGAGCAAGTGAGGGAAGGATGAAGAAGGGAAGGTGAGGACAATGTTTGTAGAATAGGCTTCCAGAAGAGGAGGAGATAAAAGATGTTGAATAGGATTTTAGACTTTAAAAAAAGACACTGACACATATATGATCCTTTCTAGGAAAATCATTTTTAAAATTTAATTTTTTAAGTTCCAGAAGTTATAGTTCATGGAGGCTGCTCATATTTTTCCTTTAACAAAGATCTTTTCTCATTTGTGGAGAAACTGCTCACTGTTGTTTATACCACTGATCTCATGAACCTGTTCTGAAGTCCCTGTAAGCTTTTGGGTCCATCCGGTTCTGTGAACATGATTCCTTTACCAGCAGCAAGAAATATCCTATATTATAAAAGTTTACATTTCTGAACAAATTCTGGCAATCTGATTAAACCACAGTCCAGTCAGAAGGTATAGGTGGAATTTCTTTTTAGGACCATTACTTTCCAATGTCCCTTGACTTTCACCTCATGACATCCATTTGCTTAATGTTTCTTCCTATATTGACACTCTCTTCTCCTTTAAGTTTTGAGATGGTTTCTCAGACACTGACACTGAAATGGTTCTGAATAAATCAAGATTTGCCCTTAGTTATATTCTTTTAAAAAGACTTTGCAAGACTGATTTTGCCCTTTATGTCTCCTTTTTGTTTTCTCCCAAGGACACATTTTATATCTGGATAAGTAACTTTATTTAGCATCTGTGCTTATTTCTCACAGTTACCTCTGTTACAAGGGAAATGTTTTATTTTCTCTTTTACCATGCAAGCTACATCAAAAAAGGAAAAGTTTAAATTTCCCTTAATTTAGTTAATCATTAATTTAATCTCTGTCTCTCCATTAAAGCACACGATAACCAGAAATTCTAAGCATGTAGTAGGGTAAGGTTGTCACCATCACACCTGTGCTGCTCATGGGCTCTACCTTTATTGTGTGGCTAGGACTTGAAGCCTCATCTAAAGTAGGTGAAATTACCAACCAGATCCTTTAAAGAGCATGTAAGAGCTTTTTCTAGTTCTTCTCAGTTTCTCAGGTGGAATGGTGGTAGGAAAATATAACTAGTTGCCTTTTCTTGGGACATTCACCTATAAAAATGTCAGTCATCTAAACCTGAGATATGAGGAAAATGAAAAAATGTCAGCTGGATTGTATCCTGAAAAATAAAATGCTATTATCCTGCTAATTTTGCATGATAAACAATGTTCTTGAAAAACATAAAGCAACCTAGTTCCGTTTACTCTCCTGTTATATTCCACTGATTTCCTCTGCATGTTGCAAAGAAGAGTGGTCATTTATTATATATATTTGATTTGGAGTCAAATCTCCTGCAAATTCCATTTTTAGATCTGGGATCTCAGGGTACACTATATGTTTAGCAGAAGAATTTAAAAACCATGGAAAATCCAAATCAGATCATAAAGGTCCATTCCTATATCACAGACTTAGGTTTGGGACAAAAATTCATGTAAATGTCTTTTGGGTGTTTATTGGAATTTATACTATGTTCCAATACTAAAATCAAACAGACAAACAAAAAATCCCTAAACTTAAAGTTAATAGTCTGCCTTCATCCCCAGTGATTATCTTTTGGCTGCCTTTACAGGGTGTATAACTAGTCAGAACACCACCACACTGAACATGAGCTCTCTCAGGTCACATTTGACAAATTCTGAAGGGATTTTAGGTTTTATCATAAATATTCTATCTATGAGGTCTTCAATCTTGTGTGCTAGTTTCTTAAATATACTAAGAGCTATTCAATGAATATTTTATAATGTCTTAACCAGCAGTTGTTCTACAGTAAGTTGTGTGGTTTCAAAAGATGCAATTCTTGTGAGTGAGTGACTGAGTGAGTAAGTGAGTGCAAAAGGATTTTCAGTGTACTAGATTAGATGCATGTTCACATACTTCAGGGAGCCTGCCCCCTTTATACAGTCTTGACACGGGGGCAGGATGAAGATTGCTGATGAAGATTGTTATGTGTCAAAAGGAGTATGATTATGTGACTCACCTTGTTTTCCATTATATATAATTTAAAAGCATACTGTCACGGTATTTTTCATAATTAAAAAAGTCCTTTCTATTGTTTATAATTATCCCTTTAATGCTTGACATTGAAATCTGTTTCCTTACTGATTTATTTTCCCCTTTCTTTGGAAGTACTTGTGGATGAGTTATTGAAGAGTTATGTATGAATGTCAGGTGACTCAATTCTTATGCTTTTTTTTAAAAGAGGGGAGAGAATTTCTGTGTATTTCACCTAGATGGTTTTCTTGACAACCCCTTGGCTGCCCTCAATGGATTCTCAGATCCGTGTTATGTCTGTGGACAAGCTGAATGTGGCAGTGCAGTGCTTCCTTGTGTAGTGCCTTAGTGGTCCATGCTATGCAGAAAAATAGCTATGTGAGGGGAAATGCCTTCAGTTAAAAACCTGAGCCTGAGTCAGGGTATCTCTTCCTTTAGGAAGACAGATGTGAGGACATAATATACTGCTACATCAGTTTATTGCATGACTTTCATCTTTTATCACCTAGTCTCCATCACAGAGAGTCAGTTCCAAACATATTGCCTGTACTCATCCATGATATTATCTGTATACTTTTTTGAACCTCCCTTAAACTCCAGCAATTCTGACAGAGATGTTTGCTAGTTTGCATTGCATAAATGCAATGTATGGCATATTTTATAATTCATACACTGTGAGGCTGAGATACAAGGTCTTTACCTAATAATTGTCTCACTGAGTTACACCAGATGTTCAGCTAGTCCATTTTCCCATTCCTCACTGATATGACAAGTTGTTGCTTACAGATAAAGAAAAGGAACCAG
The DNA here is from genome assembly GCF_000699105.1 of Pygoscelis adeliae. Taxonomy (NCBI): domain Eukaryota; kingdom Metazoa; phylum Chordata; class Aves; order Sphenisciformes; family Spheniscidae; genus Pygoscelis; species Pygoscelis adeliae. Next base: position 11,537,284 of record NW_008825114.1, read on the forward strand.
GTAAATACAGATTGATCCTTCCGTTCTTATAACCTTTCACTTTCTGGAAATCTGCAATTTAGCTGAGCTGAAAATTGCATCTAGACTGTGTTTTTTAGTAGACCTTGATAGAGCCTTCTGGTGGGTTCACCTTGGCCAGCTGCAAGGCACCCACCCAGCCACTCTTTTACTATCTCTCCTCAACAGGGTGGAGGAAGGGGAGAAAATAAGATGGAAATACTCATGGATTGAGATAAAGACAGGCAGATCACTTACCAACTACTGTCATGGACAAAACAGACTCAACCTGGGGAGAAGTATTTTAATTGATTACCAATTAAAATAGAGTTGGATTGTGAGAAACAAAGACAAAACCTAAAACATCTTCCACCCCATTCTTTCCAGTCTCAACTTCACTCCTTTATTCCTGACTCCTCTACCTTCTGTCCCCACACCCCAAGAAGTAGAAGGTGGGATGGGGAATGGAAGGTAGTTCAGGTGTGGTCAGTTCATAAAAGTTCCTCTCTGCCACTCCTTCCCCCTCACACTGTTCCCTTCTCTGCCATGGAGTCCTTCATGGGCTGCAGGGAAATATCTTCTCCACCATGGTCTCTCCCACAGGCTGCATGGGAATCTCTGTTCCAGTGCCTGCAAAAGCTCCTCCTCCTCCTTCTTCAATGACCTTGTTGTTTGCAGGGTTGTTTCTCACACTTTTTTTCCCCTCACTCCTCTTCTATTAATTTAATTGTTTCAGTGTGTACTACAATTTAATTGTTTTCTTTAAAAAAGTACTTCCTTTTATTTTAAACTCACTGACTGCTGATTTTATTTGGCTCCTCCTAGGTTGTGTGTATGTGAAATGGTGAATAGTCATACCTATTCACTTTCTTCATGCCATTAATGATTATATAGATAGCTGTCAAATTCTTTGTCATCTCCTCCCTAGATTGAAGAGCCTCTTTGGTTACTCTTTTACAGAAACCATTCCATACTCTTGACCGACCTTCTTGTCCTTCCTGTCTTTTATAGTTCTGTTTCATCTCTTTTGAGATGGGGATATCACAGCTGAAACTCTTGTCACCAGGGTTTAGACATATTTGTTTTAATTGCTATTCTTTTCCTAACAGTTGTTAGCATTCTGGTTTTATTTTTTATTGCTGGTGAGCATTTCAGAGAGTTTTCCATGGTAGCTCTGAAATCCATTTTCCTTCCAATAAGATTTAATTTAGTTGACATATTTTCTCTTTGTTCTTTATTTTAATTTAGCACCACTTAATTTAATCTGTTTTTCCCTGTCACTCTCTATTATGAAATTCTTATGCAAACCTTAGTAATTTTAGATATCCTTCCATCCACTGTTGTATATCATTATCAATTCTTTTTTCAAACTGCTATTTCCTGATAATTTATAAATACAATGAACACCAAGATCTCTCTGGTGGACTTTCCTGGTAACCTTCCTCTATACTGAATGTTGACTGCTTATTGTTACTCTTTTCTCAGTATCATTTAACCAGTCATGAATTCATTGGAGGACCATCCCTTGTGTCCTTCAAAAGCTTGGCTTTTTTAATAGCTTTTAGAGAAAGACCTTGCCAGGAGTTTTCTAGAACTCCAAACATACTATGTGAACTGGATAACCGTTGCTATTTTTGCAAGAGCTTAAGGAGAGCTTGAGTTGGCTCTGCCTATTCCTGCCACTACAAAAAAGGGAAGGGGTTCAAGACTAGAAGAAGACTCGCTGGCCAGGGATAGACTGGTGTAAAAGGCTCCCAAATGCCTTTGCAGCCTTCTGCTTTTGGCTCCCAAAGTTGTAGTTCGAGCTGAGGTGATCCAAAGAAATGGTCTGACTTCTTATGGGGCTGCCTGGAGTTTTTGCAAAGCTACTATTTCACCATCTTCTTAATGTTGTCTCCCACAGTACCTACAGCAAACATATCTCTGTTCAACATAAAAACATTGAGATGTTTTAAAACCACAAAGCACTGTTACTGTGTGCAATATGCAGTACATGAGCAGAGGTGAAACTGTGAAGCTTTATGAGAAGACCTGTGAAATATCCACTGGGTCACATTTTGGCGTTTTTTTCTCGCAATACAGCAATTGTAATTTTTTCCTTCGTGTGCACAAAATCAACTAAACAAAGGAAACATTGTACAGTTTTTCCTGTTTTGAGAACAAATGACAGTTTCAAGAAAAAAGCTGCTTCATACAAAAATACCTGTTTGCCAGGATCACTAATGCACTTGGATGACACTGCCAGAAATGGCCTGCAGTAAGTACTATAGTTACTAAAATGGTTCATACTTCTTTCAGGCTGTCCTCATCCTTTAAGACGTCTCTCCAGCTTAAGGGTCTCACTCAAGAGTAGGGAATCTGTGTCCCACTCCTTGCCCAGGACCTTTAGAAAAACAGTCTGCTCCTGTCATGGACTAGGCTTTCTCTGATAACTGATGTGAAGATAAGCAGAATTGTTTGTACTTGATAGTTCTTTTAAAGAACGTTCCCCAGACAGCAGTGTTTACTTCCAATGAGTCTTTCCCTTGCACAGGATGCAAGAGTTGGTCATAATGTGGCCCTAAAAAGGGAGGTAAATTATTTGGGATGGTGGTTCTAGACATATGCACAAAGAATTAATTCAATTTAAGAAAAGGAGGAGGAGTCAATGAGACTTTCTGAGGAACAAAACTCTCTGTACAATGGCTATTCTGGACTAGGCAAAACTTTCCAGGACTCTCTGGGAAGAATGAACTTCCATTGTCAAGCAAATGTGCTAAAACCCAAATCAATCTTCCTCTAATCTCTCTGTCAAACTTCTTCCTGCCTGAAAGGACAAAAAACCTAACAACATAAAAGTAAATACTTAAACCTGCACTTCAGTAGAATATGGTGCTTATAGCCAGACTATGGTCCTGGAAATGTTTGTTCAGATGCATAGAATTTACCCCCAAACCTTCCTTCTTCCTTAGAAATAACCCAGATGCCTAGAAAAATGCTTAGAAATGTGTACACTGCACATATCCAGTGTTGCTTCTATCTCGACAGACTGAGCAGCCTAAGTCCAATATCATAACTGAGAAATAGTTATTTCTCTGCATGACTCCTACCAGGCCTCTGTGTAAGCACTCTCCAGGCATGCACTACTGCCATGACCGGTTAAGATCTCTGTAGTGAGGTCAATGTGTTGGTTATTATGAATCACATTTTAAGCTACCAAACTGGGATGCCTGGGTGTGAGTCAATTAGATTAGATCCAGTCTGGGAGCCAGACACCTCACATGAAATTTTGTGTTCCTAGCACTGCAGCATGTAAGCCAGCTTTTGCATTCTATCCTCAAGTCTGGAAAAGTTACTTGTGGCATCAAATTCTTTATTAGATCTGGCACTAAATCATCTGCTTCATGAGTTTTTTCCATTCCTAATTTTGATGACTGATAGTCACCAGTCTGACAGATAGCAGAAAAGTAGCTGTTCATTTTCTACTATCTAAACATTTGCCATTGTTTATACCTTTTAAAACATTCCTTTTTTTATTAAGACTCATCTTGACATCCTTTTAAATTATTAAGGGCTAGAGATGTTCATTAAGAAAGACATTAGAAGACATAGTAGAAATGGATAATTATTTAAGGCTCAAGAAGGGGACACGATGCATTTTAACTGAGGCTTTAGTGGATTGTTAAATTAAATGAGTGGTTTAGTGATAAACAGGTTGGAGTTAATCAATTGAGTAAAACTATAGGGAGACTGTGTAAGTGAGTTTGGATTTGAAGGGTTTTACAAGTAATCACACTTTGAGAACCACATCTGCTTCATATTTTTTTTAATAATAGACTTGATGACTAGTTAATGGTGCACAACATCTAATGCTGCCTAAAAATGGTGCTGGCAATGAGGCACCGTGAGAGGCCTGAAATTTGTTAGCATAACAAACCAGATATTTGTGATAATGAGAATAATTTTCGAATAAGAATTATTTAAATCTTGTTATGAATTGCTGCAGAACACATCTTCTGAGAGTTTATTTGACAATAACAACTAATTATTTGAATCTGTTTTCATTTCCTGAATTCTTCAACTCTTCTTCATTATCTACAACTTGTAAAGATACAGTTGATATCTTTTGTCTACCAGTAGGAAAGGATAATTAGAGTTAGCCAGATCTACTGGTCAAGAGAGCCAAGAGCACGCAGTAGGATGATTTATCTTCTAATCTAGCTCACTTTTGTCACATTTGGTAAAAAATAGAAGTTTCCTTTCTACAGTAGATTAAGTGTTCTTGTAAAATATGTTAGTCACAAATAAATGGCTTGCTAGGTTTTGGAACTTAGTTTAGTGCAATATAGTTTATAAGATTTTTTTTAGATTTATGAATCTGTAAAAAAAGCTTAAAACATTTAAGAAAACATAATTATTTCTCTGTGAATTATTACAGGGAGAGGTTAGAGTCTTTGTTATCAAACGGTTGTGACAATGTTCAAGCTGTGCTAGTTTGGTTGGACATATGGTACCACTTGTGGTTTGATTGGATGAGCGTCATTGTTAGATCCAATTTAATAAACATGTCATATATGAGATCTACATTTATCTTCAGTAAATGTTTTCAAATTTTGTTTCTATTTTTTTCCCAGTTTTCTTATTACTGTTCATTTAAGTATGCATATAAATTAAACTCAAAGACACAGGGCAAAGAAATCCTTAAAAAGATCAAGTATAACCGTTCTATTAAATATTTTTATGTTTTACTCAGTTCCACAAGATGTAAAAAGTAATTTTATTTAATTTTGATACCATTAATAGCAAAAATAAAAAGCAGTAATGCTGCTGAGGAGAGAATAGGCTTCAAAACTGGAATGTCCTTCTACCCTGACAGCTGGTCTCTCAAGCTGGGGTGGAGCTTGTTGGCAGAAAATGGTAAAGATCTTGATACATTAGTGGATGAAAAGTGGAAGACTGTATTTCACATGGATTAGCAGTTTTACTTGATACAATATTTAATCTAACTTTTATAGAAAACACAGCAATGTCAGCACTACAAAGAGCTGATAGTCTGTTAATAAAGAAGTGCTGGGTATTTAAAACTGTTGGAATTCTTGTTCGACAAATCACCAAAGAGCTAGAGCACTTTTATGTCACTCTCTCATTAATTGATGGCAGAAAATGAAAAAGCTATTTGTGGATTTTGGAAATAGTTAAGTCATACTGATTGCGGAGCAAAATACATGTCTAAAAGCAGAAATCCAAAACTAGTCTCAATTCATGCTAAATACTTTGTCCTCGTCCTCCTCTGCATATGCAAAAGAATGGTAAGGAAAATACTAAGACACAGTCAAGAACAAGAAATCATTTTGGGAGGAAGGATAGGTTTTGGCAGTGACATTACTAGGAGCAACTGAGAATATGATTTCTCAGCCAATATTTAATACAGTGTCACAAGCAGCACTTCATTGCTGTGTCCCTGACTCTCCCTTGTTGCCACCTTACACAGGTGGCAAGATGATGAATTACAGCTTATAATAGCTGCTTTGTTACTCCCTATTTGATTGAAAAGAAACGACAAAGTATTTGATATGTTTATGCAAGAGAGGTAGGCATTTGGAGGCATCTAGGAATTTGGAGGTTTTTGAAAATAAGTGTAATGGAGCAACAGTTTTATTTTTTTTTTTTGTTTTTTTTTTTTTTGTTTTTGTTTTTGTTTTTGTTTTTGTTTTTGTTTTTGTAAGTAGAACACCTTTTCAGAAAGCAAACTAACATGGAATTTAGCTAAGACCCTATACCATTTCTGGGAAGGTCAAAATCAAAGCAACATCCTTATCAGAGGCAGCTCCTCTCTTTTCATTGAGTAATTTCTAATATAACAAAATTTTTTATCCATATTCTATATTGATATTAAATACAAGTCAAATTGGTCTTTGTTCCTGTTCAACATATTACTACTCTCTGGTCTTCATCTAAAGATACAGTTGCACAGTATCTGTCCCTGGTGTCATTTCATGGAAATGCACTTGTTACTGACCTGATATTCATGATGCTCTGACATGAGTGTTAAGATCTCAGGCGAGCTAGGCGATGCATAGCAAACATGTAAATACAGACACATATGTATATATATACGTACTGTACCTATACCTTTCATTTATTTTTTCTATGTAATTGTCAGTGTGTTCCTTTTACATTCATGAAATATTATGGGCTCCCTCTGGTGGGCCAAAACAATACCTTTATATTTTAGAGTCATTGTAGGGTGTTGGGAGTCCATTTAGCCTAGTGGACTTTGTTCTGCGTATCTAAGGTTCGGAGTTCTAATCTGGATTTCTTATGTAATTTTAATTTCTTTACAGCTTGTGTCTGTCTCAGGAACACTGCATTTTCAGTGCTCAATTCTCATCATTTAAACCTAATTTACTTACAAAATATTTTAATGAAGAGACTAAATAACCTGCACTAAAGCTGAAGGTTCAGGTTTTGTGAATATGTGATGACTATAACCAAGAGGAGCAGTAAGTCTCTCAACTGAATCACACAGATACAGTTGTGATAGATTACTAAAAATTCAAATAAATATATGTCTTTTTTTTCAGAATATCATGCATGAAGTTATTTTGCACACTAAACCTAGTTGCTCTCAAGAGCTTGCTGTGCCTGTATCTCATAAGATGAATTGCTTGTTCAAAATTGGGACTGTATCTTTGTTGTTAGTGATTTTTCTGTAAAAATGTTTTTCCATTAATTTCTACCGTTTCTGTGGAATTATGGTGATCTCATCTCTGTGAGGTGAATATTAAACTTTCTTGATCCTTTCCTCCTTAATATGCAATTTCCTTAATGTGGCTATTTTTCATACTTGATACAATTATGAATTGATAATTCTTATAACTTTCCTAAAATAGATCCAAAATTTGTAGCAGATCTGAACTACTTTATAGGTACAGGAAAGACAAATCATAAGGGAAATGCTTTAGCTAAACAGAGATGAAAGTTAAACAAGTGAAACCATCAGAGTAGGCTGAGACACTGAAATGATGTTCATAAACAATAGGTGATTACATTAAAGACGATTACATTATCCTGATTTTCAGACTCAGTTGTATCTTATTCAAGGTGGCCACATATATGACTAAATCTTTTTGCCAAAAAGGCTATCGTGGGAGATTATTTGGCAGATTATGTTTTTGTCTGATGTAGCTGTAAGCTTTGTTCCATCTCTTCTACAAATTGTGCACCTTTTTGTACTGTCACGCTGCTTTATTATCTCTTCTGCACACATGAAGTGCTTTCATAAAAGAGATCAAGAAAAAAAAGTTTAATTGAACTGATAAGAAGATGAAATACATCTCTGTGTTTAGTTATGTTGTTAGAGGCAAATTTCCTATTACAAGATTAAGGCCCCCCAAATGGTGTTGAAAAATGTCCCAGAACTCCAGTGCAAAGTGAAGAAATAATTTCTGACAGTGACCAGAAGAACTTCAAACTGAGAAAAGAAGAGGATAGGGCAAAACTTTTAATTTGTTCACCTCTCTTACAAAGACCTGACTGAAAGGTTTCACTGAGCTTAGTGTGTCACTGTGATCAGGAGCATGGTTTTGTTGCTCTGAGTGTAAACTGATAAAGCTTTACAAGATGAATCATAGCTGACACTAAGCTGACCCCAAATGCATTTAGGAAGCTGATGAAGAAGAGCAGAGCCTTCCACTGAACTGTTGTCTTTTAGAAAGACAGGAGTGTTTCAAATCCATATTCCAAACGGCCATTTCATTGCCAATAAGTGCTGCAGAAGAGCAGTAACCTCTGCACGCATGGAGAGATGGGGAAACTTTTAATGAAAGGGTCTGGTTATAATACACTCTTCTTTTCTCTTGTTAATGGCAGTGGATGGCTACAGTCTTTGTCCTTACAGTTTGCCACATTTTTCTGAAGTTCTAATTGTAGAATGGAGAAGATACATTGTACTCTTAA
>NW_008825114.1:11547718-11590806 GCF_000699105.1 Pygoscelis adeliae
TTGATGGTAGCTGGGCAAGTGGCAGTGGGGGATGAGGAGGATATTTGAAGATATTTACTATGCTGTCATAAAAATAGCAGTGTAAGCTACTAAACCTCTCAGGTACCTTGCAGTCTTTTCTATAGAGGAGTCTCAAGTCTATCTTATACAGGCTTATAATTTACTTCCTATTTCCCACCAGCTGCAGCATCACATAACGAGAGCAGCTATGATCTCTGGAAAAGGAGCTGTATTCTGAATACCAGCAAGCTCAACTGGCTGCCCCGCTAGCATCATGTACCAGTTTGACATGGTGAGTTGGGAGGCATGCCTGATTAGAGGGAGAGAAAAGGTGGTAGTGGGGGCAAAAAGAAAACAGGTTTGATGTGCTTCTCCTGCCCTGGCCCCAGTGCTAAGGAGAAGATGTGTTCAGAGCCCTCCATATCCTTAATCAGTGCAAAGTGGGGGAGTGGTAAAAGCTGAGAGTATTTTCTGTTTATTTCAGTAAGTGGGTGTCCATATGGAGGAGGAGGAGGTGTTGTGTGGTATCATGCAGGAGTGTCTCCAGTGCTAGTGCTGGGAAAGGAGGGCACAACGTCCCTACTCTATTCTCCAGGGTAAAACTAGGACTTCATATGCCCTCTGAAATGGTCCTTTTTTTTTTTTTTTTTTTTTTTTTTTGTTAAATGTAGCAGATTTGATTCTGGTCTTGTTTTGCACAGATTCTGCTGAACTGGGCAGGAACATATGCAGAATGGGGAGCAGGCAGCCCACAGATCTATCTGTGCCCCAGGTGCCCTTTGCTCCAATTCTGGGGTTTGTGTAACTGAAGCAGGTCTGGGGCTCTGCACCACTGAAGTGCAGACATGTCCTTAGACTCATCCAAATGACTGTGCTCCATGGTAGCTCTGCTGGCTGCTTCATTTCCCTTTTTTCCCATTGATTTGAATGACACATGCCTGAGGATCCTCTCTCAGGAGCCTGGCAAACTTATTTTAATAAGACTTCCCCTCCCACCCCCCGACCCCCTGAAGTCTAGGCATATCTAGCTCTAATTAAAACTAAGGAGCTTTGCTAAATGAAGATGTTAAAAAACAAACAATCTGGTTTTTGTTCAGTCTAGTTCTTAGGGTTGCATCTGCGCTATCTCCTCTGGAAGAATTTTGAGCTTCTTTCACACAGGGCTCTTGGCATCACTTACTGGAACGTAGCTAGACCTCTTACTGCCTCCAGTGACTGATGGGCATTTGGGTTGTTTCGGTAGCTGTGAAGTACGGCCCTGATCCACACAAGACAAGTATTCTTTGCACGCTTAACTGATTTTACTGCACTTTGCTGGCCTGATTCAAGTCATGTGAAGTGAGAGGCAAGATCTTTTACTGGGTTGAAGGGGAGTGAAGTCTCCTATATCCCTAATATAGGAGCTTTTGCCTCTTTGCTGGAGTCATGGATTAATAAACATCATGTGAAGACAGCTTATGGGTTTTGACTTTCAGCTGTTACATCATAAAAGAGTAACAAATCTCTTCACTTTTGTCGTTCCTTTAGTATGAGGATCTTAAAGTACTTCAAAATATTAATGAGCTGTACTACTCTTTTACTTGATTTATGGGGAAATCATTGCACAATAGAATTAAATGATTTCTACAAGGTCGTTCAGCACGTGAGGAAGGGAACAGAAATCAGGAACTTGATTTTTTTGGCCTTATCCTGTTACTAACAGCAATGGTTTGTACAAGTGCGTAAATTATTGGTATTAAGTTCTACTCTTTCTACTATAGTGTCCATATGTGGAGTGAAGCAGGAAACTCTGGGGGATAGAAGCAGTGTCAGTTTATATTAAGGCTGTACCACAGCACACCTGCAAAAGGTACCAAATCAAGGTTATGCAATTAATCTTTAGTCTACAATGTTGTTTGCCCTTTGTGATGTTTGCCCTTGCAATATGATAATTATTTTAATGTAAGCTTATTTTAATTATATTGAATAATAGTATGGACATTGTACCTCTGGGTAGCTAACGTTAGGAAGGTACCAAATTAGCATATTTAATAATGGATAGAGACAAAGTGCTGTTGACTGTACTGGACATCAAAAACTTCAGATGTTTTAATAAGTTCCATAAAGAAGTAATCAAGTTTAGATATAACAACTGTGTTAACAATATACAAATTGATTGCCATCCTCTACCACACTCATTCACATGTTGTTGATACCATAAATGAAATATCATGTACTCATATAAAACCAATATCTGCTATTTCAATGTTATTGAATCAAGAACAGAGAATATTAAATGTATGTGTGGGAGGAACAGAACATCTAATATCCAGACTGCACAGCATGACTAGAGAGATGCTTTTTCTTGATGGTCTCTTGCTTGGTCTTCCATAAATGTGACTTAAGGTCTTCAGTTGTACATTTAACTCAGATCTGATACAGTAATTTCAAGACTGCTAGGGGACTGGAAGAACAAAAATGCCCAAGTTGCCATTAATTTTTAGAACAGGTGATTTCACTTTTTTGAGAATCATAATGAAATATTTTCTGCCTAGTTTGGATTTCTGAAAATCCAAGTATCTGTTGGACTTTCAGAAAACCAGTTCACATGACACTAATTACTAGTTTTCCCAAAACATTTATAACAAAATCTTGGAGATTTTTCTTTGCAAACCAGACTATCACCCCTGCAGTAACAAACTGATTCACATGAAAAAAAAAAAGGGGAAAAAATGCAATGTTGATAAAACCAGAGTTAAGCATTGTCATTATGTGGCACTGTGCTGATTACAACCAATAAATGTCTGGCACAAATGGGGATCATTTTGACCTTTCCCATAGATGACTAGTTAAGAGAACATTTCGTGGATGAATACTCACTCAATTTAAAAGACTATTTTCCCTTAAGCCAAACAGCTCCCATCTCCAAAACACAGTACAGTCATACACGCAGCACAAATATTCAAAGCAAAACATGTTGTCCATGAACATAAAAAACGAGTGTGTGAAATTAAGAAGTTACAAACCAGACCCCAAGTCCACAGAACATAAGCCTAGAAAGCAAGAAGGTAAGTCAGATAATTAAATTGGTCAGAAACAATGAAAATAATTCCTTGTGATTCAGATTTAGTTTCTTCAGAAAACTTTTTCACTTTCTACAGATCAAGAAATGTGAAAATGTATCATTATATCATGGCATATTTTTGTATAGTGCATAATCTTAGTTCAATGGTCCGCAAGTTTTACATTCACTTAAAATTCCCATCTTTTACAAATGTATTGCCACTATCCTTTCAAAACTGAAATAGCAGCCAATAAGCATCTTGATTTTATTTTTATTTTTTCCTGTTGATCTAATTTTAGGTAACTAATTAAGTTAGATTAAGTAAGATTTTAACCCCAGATTTTATCTGATTTATATTTTCTCCATTTAATAAAATCGGGCTTTTTCAGCTTCTTCCACATACTTTGGTGGAATTCAACCAAAATGACATTTTGCATAGTTAGCACATGCTCAAGATATCTTGGGAGTGTGTATGTGTATGTGTGTACATAGGTGTGTGTTTGTGTGTTTATATATTATGGGCACACTGAAGTCAGTTACTGACTTAAGTAGTATTAGGATCTTTTATATATACATAAACAAATATGCATACAGATATTTGTGTGTGTATGTGTAAATACATAATAGTACACGCACACAGAGGAATTCTTATAATCTAGTTGAAATTATTCTCTTACTCAAACTTTATAAATGACTACATATGATTCACTCATATTTCCGAGGTTGGCTTTTAACTTTTCCATTGTAGCATACTCACACAAATATGAACATACTCTGTTTAGTATCTACTGACTGCGGTTACCAATATAAGGCATAAACAAATTTTTAGTGGTATAGTTGGCAGACTGCACAACAGAAAAGTTACATTCTTTAAGTTAGGTTTTATCTTTAATTACAAATAAGTGTGCTCTGGTTTGAATAAAAATTAAGAAACTTGTAGAGATTTTCTCAATTGCAAAGACTATCATCAATCATCCCTTACTCCTATCCTACCTCTCATCCCATAGAAAAACTTTTTTTTGTCATTTGGTCTACTCTTACTCTTGAGATGACTTGCCACACCATCTGTCCCCACTGCTTCACACTAGTGGCTGCAAGAGGTGTGTGCATGGTAGGCTGTCCATGTCACTGCATAGGTAGCTCTTCACATTTTGAAGGTGGTGAGGAGTGTGTTCCAGAAGCTCTTTAGCAAATAAAGGTTCTCGTTGGGTTACTAAATTAGCATACCGAATGATCACCCCTTTGTATGATTACCAGTTTAGTATTTCATTTATGAATAAAAAAATACCCTGCAATACAGTGGGGGCTTATAGGAAGACCATCTTTGGTTTTTTTCTTCAGTTTCTTAGCTTCTCCCTCTTGTCCTTCCAAATTCTCTTTCTTACAGCACATACGATACCATGGTTAGGCACAGACAAATAGCCACTTCTTCTTGTGAATGTCATTCTTCACTTACTATGTCCCCCACCATAGCCTGCTCCTATCAAAATTCTCTGCAAATAATATTGCTTCTGTAAGTACATTACACTGCAGCCTACCAGGTCTGCCCTCCCCAGCTTGTGTGTCCATGGATTGCTTGTTAATCAGGAGAAATATTTGTTCAGTGAAATTCATAACTGTGTGCCTCAGACATTTTGGGACTTCTTCTGCCTCCAAGATCCAAATTTCTTGCTGTCATGACAGGAGGACTTTCTCTAGTTTGATTATTATAACTGATGATATTTTTTAATTGTCATGTGCTCTTGAGACCATTTCTTGCACAGATTAAGGTTGAAGGAAAGGGAAAAGGAAAAAAACATGCAGAAATGTTACTTAAAATGTGCATACACCCATGCATTAGTTTGTAAGGAGAGTGTTTATTATGTACAGTTGTTCCAAACTAGGGTCAGATCCTCTGACACCGCACTTTTTTATTTACCATTTTTGAGAAAGTATCTATGTTATCTGCAGCATTAAGGGGTGCTCAAACCCCTAATATGTTTCTGGAAACTGAGCTGAAGAAAAGCTTTTAAGATCCTGATGAAGCCTGACACAGTCATGGAGATGGCACAGCTGATAGTCTGCCCATCTGCCCCTCCTCTGGGAATCCATAGAAATCCTGGCCTTCATTTAAATCAACAGGACTTTTGTCACTCACTTCAATGAAGCCAGAATTTCATCCTGCAATTTGAAATACTCTCTGCAGATGACAGGCAAGTAAAATGATTACCTCACTGTTCCCACTGCCTCTGTGTCATAAACTGTGCAAAGATTATCATCAGTGAAGTGCAGTACAGATGTTCCCTCCCTCATTCCTTCTCAGTCATCTTTCATCCTCCTCTGTCCTCTCTTTTCCCCTACAGTTCTGTTTTTTACTCTTCATTGCATTTGTCTGGCATTCAGTACCAAGAAGAGAAGCCCCTACATGGACGATTCATCAATCTTTGGCACTGGTTGAGACTACCATTATCGCTTACAAGAGTAAGATGGCTTTATAAATCAAGGGACAGTTTGAAATGAGGGAGGTTTATAAATACAATAAAATGTCTAATAATTATTCAGAAGGTTTGAAATTTATCCGCTCTCAGTAGGGGTTCTCTCATTAGCCACTCCACATGACTACACCACTCATGAGTGAAAAGGTCACCTCCTATATCATGAATATAAATTGCAGTCTCTTTAATGTAGTTTTGATATATTTCATATACAGAGTGAGAATGTGAGAGATGGGAATGTCTCCTAAAAGCTGTAATGCCCAGAAGTGAAGAATGTTGGAAATGCCTGACCTGATTTGTGCCCATGTTAGGCAGAAGAGTGTGCACTTTTAATAATGCTACTTTCATTTGGAAATTGTTTATCCTTCAACAGGATAGAGAAGAATCTTTAAATGAAATTAAAAAATGGATGTGTCCAGATCTTTATGTACAACTAAAAGCTGCTCTTGTGCAGCTGAAGAGATGGAGAGACATTTTTATCTATCCAGAGACCAGGATTCAATTCTGACTGCTGGTGTGACTTTATTTGCTGGACATTAGTCTGAGAATTTTTAGCTGGTTTCAGTAGTCTCATGTACACATACACTATGCTAAAAGGAAGAAAGTTCATTTATCTAAGCAGCTTTATACAGCTTATAGCTGAACTACACTGACAGCGTCTGAGGCCTTTACGCTACTCTACCTTCATATGTCAACTATTTGGAGAAAGAAAATCCAAGACTAGCTATCTATTTTTTCAGATGTTCAGCATGGAGGAAACATTCTTTTAGTCTGACACATTTTCTTCCCAGCACATGCATGCACACACAAGGACTCCCTCCACACTCCAAGGCATTTTTCTTCCCAACACACATATTGTGCATACTATACATACAACGAAGACCTTATTTTCTGTGGTGGGTTGACCCCGGCTGGAAGCCATGTGCCCACTAAAGCCACTCTATCACTACCCTCCTCAGCTGGACAAGGGACAGAAAATACAATGGAAGGCTCATGGGTAGAGATAAGGACAGGGAGATCACTCAGTAATTACTGTCGTGGGCAAAACAGACTTGACTTGGCGAAATTAGTTTAATTTACTACCAATCAAAATCAGAGTAGGATAATGAGAAAATAAAAACTAAATCTTAAAACACCTTCCCCCACCCTTCCCTTCTTCCTGGGCTCAACTTTACTTCTGAATTCTCTACGTCTTTCTTCCGAGTGGCACAGGGGGATGGGGAGTGGGGGTTACGGTCAGTTCATCACACATCATCTCTGCCGCTCCTTCCTCCTCAAAGGGAGGACTCTTCACACTCTTCCCCTGCTCCAGCATGGGGTCCCTCCCATGGGAGACAGTCCTCTATGAACTTTTCCAGTGTGGGTCCTTCCCATGGGGTGCAGTCCTTCAGGAACAGAGTGCTCCAGCCTGAGTCCTCCACAGGCTCACAAGTCCTGCCAGCAAACCTGCTCCAGTGTGGGCCCCTCTCTCCATGGGTTCACAGATCCTGCCAGGAGCCTGCTCCAGCATGGGCTTCCCACAAGGTCACAGCATCCTTCGGGTGCATCCACCTGCTCTGGCATGGTCTTCTCCACGGGCTTGCAGGTGGATATCTGCTCCACCATGGACCTCCATAGGCTGCAAGGGGACAGCCTGCCTCACCATGGTCTTCAGCATGGGCTGCAGGGGAATCTCTGCTCCGGAACCTGGAGCACCTCCTCCCCCTCCTTCTTCACTGACCTTGGTGTCTGCAGAGTTGTTTCTCTCAGATATTCTCACTCGTCTCTCCTGGCTGCAATTGCTGCTGTACAGCAAGTATTCCCCCTTCTTAAATATGTTATCCCAGAGGCACTACCACCATCACTGATTGGCTCAGCCTTGGCCACTGGTGAGTCTGTCTTGGAGCCGGCTTGCATTGGCTCTATTGGACATAGGGGAAGCTTCTAGCAGCTTCTCATAGAAGCCACCCTTGTAACTCCCCTGCTACCAAAACCTCACCACACAAACCAAATACACTTTATTTTCATTGAAAGCATGTATACTATGTAATCAGATTGATACATTCTATAAATCTTGGAATTACTCTGTGTATGTATTTCTGTGTATGTAATTGTGTGTATGCAAAATATCTGTTCAGCACATATACAGAATGTCTGATCCTTCTGGAAGGACAGACTTCAGCTCATGCACTGTGTAGTGTGTATGCATGTATTTCTGGTTTGGAAATTATGGAAAAAAACTGTCTCATCTATTCCTTCTAGAAATTTTGAAACAATTCTACTGCTCAATACCTTTTCAAAGGCAGTATTTTGCCCATGTCAATAGCTACCCTTTACATTAATTTCTTGTAATTTTCTGAATTGTTGATAGTGTGCTGGTTTTGGCTGGGATAGGGTTAATTTTCTTCATAGTAGCTAGTATGGGGCTATGTTTTGGATTTGTGCTGAAAACAGTGTTGATAACACAGGGATGTTTTTGTTATTGCTGAGCAGTGCTGACGCAGAGTCAAGGCCTTTTCTGCCTGTCACCCCACCCCACCAGCAAGTAAGCTGGGAAAGGACACAGCCGGGACAGCTGACCCAAACTGGCCAAAGGGATATTCCATACCATGTGATGTCATGCTCAGCATATAAAGCTGGGGGAAGAAGAAGGAAGGGGGGGACGTTCAGAGTGATGGCATTTGTCTTCCCAAGTAACCGTTACATGTGATGGAGCCCTGCTTTCCTGGAGATGGCTGAACACCTGCCTGCTGATGGGAAGTAGTGAATGAATTCCTTGTTTTGCTTTGCTTGCATGCCTGGCTTTTGTTTTACCTATTAAACTGTCTTTATCTCAACCCACGAGTTTTCTCACTTTTACTCTTCTGATTCTCTCTGCCATCCCACCCTGGGGTGTGAACGAGCCACTGTGTGGTGCTTAGTTGCCGTCTGGGGTTAAAATACAACAGATAGTGGTTGTGATATCACCATTTTCAAGTTTAGAAGAAAATTGAAATGTACATGACATGTTTGGCCCATGGAGAATAAAACCATTTGTTTAGCTTGAACAGAATAATGATGAGAGCTAATAATTTTATCTGGATGAAAAGGTATTGTTGCAGTGTGGCTTAAGGTAGAGGAGGCAGGAAAGGTTTGAGTGAATGTGGGAGAGACATTAGTAGCCATTGCCTTTTTACAAAATAAAATAGCTGGCATTAGCAATGACTGGTAATACTATCAGCTTCCCAGAACAGCAATAAGTGAAGAAGTGTAAGATTTTTCTTACAAGATGTATGGAGGAGATTAATATCTTTTTCTTGCTCCTTGGACCAGCTGCACCCCAAATGTACAACCTGTAATGTATTCCAGTTTCTTTTATTGCTCCAAAGTGAAATTTCCAGAATGGAAAATGATGTTGAGACCTTAATCTCACATGTGCTATAGCATAAAACATCTTGTGGCTTCAGTTATATAACTTCAGAAACCATTTGACAAGTGAAGATACATTGAGTTCCTAGCCTATGTAAGCTGATGAAAAAACGTTGTTTCTCATATTAGTAGGGCCATTACACAGTAATTTTTTTCCTTTAAATTTTCATAAAATAGTATCATATTTTTGTCATTTTAAATCAGAAGGCAAGATAATATGAACATATTTTCAACCAATGTCAAGGCCCAAAGTTATTGTGGAAAAGAGTTAGATTGGAGGGCTTTTAAATGAAAATAGTGTCTTGGTAAAAGCAGGTAGAAAAAGGAAAAAAAAGTGTGTGCATAAAACCCCTATGTTGTAGTCATAGAGCTGATTATCCACAGACTTGTCCCTTTCAGAAAACGTCCAAACTTGAGTCTGATTTAAGATAATGAAGTGTAAAATGAAATGCTTCCTTGGAAGGCAGTGAACTTCCACAGACCGAAGGCCAACAAATAAAAAAACCTCTAAGAAATATACTTCCTAAGTAATTTACCAAACAAGGAAGCACACATAAAAATAAAATTAAGCTAGACCGAAAACTTATGACAAGATCCTTCTGTGTTGTCAAAGAAGTGGATATACAGTGGAATTTCCTGTATTTCTCTCCGAAACTGGCATTAGTGAACCTTTCACTTCATGTTGCCAACCAAATGTTAGCTGTTCTTCTGCATGGGAAGGATGATCTTCTGCTTTCCAGCATCTTGACAGGATTTATTTTGGCAACTACACACACAGTCAGAAAGCATTCTCACAGCAAGAAAGAAATATGCTCTTAGGTAAAATGCCCACTCAACACACTTTACAGAATGGCTCAAATTCAGTTTGAAGAGCTATCCAGACACCAGTTCAACCATCTTGTCAATATTTTTGGAACTCAGCTACAGCACTGCCAAGTACCATCAGTGTCAAAAACAGGACTAACGTATCCTGACAAATTCTCCAGAATTCCTATGACTATTTCAAACCATGTTTTAAAAAGCATACATTCAAGCAACCAGGCATACCTAACAAAAATTTTGCACTCAACAGCCCAGTTAGGTGGTGTTGGTATATTTTTTCAGAACAATGTCTCATTGTTCTATAACAATTGGCTATAATGATTTAGAAATCTCCAGTATTCAGGACAGGATGAAGATAAATGGTTTGTAGTAAATACTAGCCAAGTATTTCTGATATAAGAGCAAAATGGAAAGGGGATCACCTGTCATGATATCTCCAAACAAGAGCTTATATTGGTTGACACTTTAGGCGAGGAAAAAAAATAATGATCCCACTTACTGAGTTTCAGTCAACAGAATCACAGGATGGATGAGGTTTGAAGGGACCTCTGAAGGTCATCTTGTCCAACGCCCTAGAGAAGGTTGCCCAGAACCATGTCCAGACAGCTTTTGAAGATCTCCAAAGACAAGCTGGGCACTGGGCTCTCACCCTGGTGCCTTTCCACTGATGGCAGGCAGAAGAGCAACCTCCCTACTGCTAACGGTCATTCTCCACTTGCAAAGTATGCAGGGGACAGTCCTGGGAAGCTCACTGTCACACAGTGTTGGAAAACATTCCCTACAGTGGGTAGCTCTTTGGGTTTGGGAGAAAAACAGCCCCTGGAAAGCATCTGGATGTTTATTGGATACAACAACAGGCAAAAAGCTGAGATCACCGCACCACTCTGCCAATGCGCTTGTACGCTGCAGCTGCAGGGCCAGCCAGGTGCTCCCCTGCGCTCAGCAAGGTTCACTCCCAAGAAGTGCTGGGTGTGGGAGCCTGTTAGGAGGAGGCATTTGAGGGCCCTGGAGCTGTGCTGTGCTCCATGGCTGTGCTGCACTGAGTGGCTCGCCACATGCCCCCTTCTGCCAGTGGAAAGGACATCATTGGTGGCCAGGCTGTGTGCGTTTTCATGCCACTGTGGGGAGCTGCTCTGGACCCTTGCTCTGACCATGTCCCTGAGGCAGCGGTTGGATGAGGGGAAGATGTACTCCTAGGCAGGCTGCCCACGCTGGACGGAGAGGTGCCAGGGCAAGGCAGGCTTGGGCAAAGAGCCCTGGGCAGGGGGAGCGCGGGTGGCTCTGGGTAGGAGAAGCATCATCTGGGACGTGGTAGGAGCTGTGGCAGGGCAGAGAGGTGTGGGGCCAGGCTGGGATGTGCACCTGTCTCTGCGCCCTCTTGGCAGTGGGGTCCAGAGAGGGAGGGATGGAGACCAGGAGGGAAAGCCTGCCCAGAACTCCTTGGCACCTCCCCAGTGCTCAAGCCACCTCGGGCAAGATGCCTGGGGCAGGCTATGGTGAGCTGTTGGGGGACCCTGGCAGAAGTGCTGGAGTGCCCAAGCCCCCAGAGCCCCCAAGCTCTCCTCCACAAACCACCTGGGTTAGCACAGGGTACCTGCAGGAGGTGGTCAGGGAAGGCGGGGGAACTCTTGGGGATGTTCATCACTGCTGACATCACTGGTACTCTCGTTGCACCCACGGTCCCGGCACAGGCACCAACAGGCCCTGCAGCATCATGCAGCTGGGCAGAGGAGAGAGGAGTGCTGGAAGGTGCTGCCTTTGCTCAGCGCCCACAGCTGCTGCTCTCCCCCACACCAGAGATCAAAGAGCAAGCCAAAGGTCCTGCTGGAGCCTGCACGCCTTGCATGTGCACCCGTGGGAGCTCTGGACAAAATGTGCAGGGACAGAGCCTGCAGCTGCTTAAAAGCAGTGAGGTCATGGGCAGTCACAGCCACTCCTTGGTGACTTCACAGGGGTGTTGGGGGCTGCCCCCCGACAGCCACCCAGCTAGGAAGGCTGACACCCTTTCAAGGGGGGACAGCCTGCTCCGCAGGATGCTTGCTGTCTTCTTGTGGCCTCGGAGTGGGTTTTAACCTCAGGCTTGTCGGGTTCTGTAGTGAGAGGCTGGTGCCCTGAGCACAAAGACCTGGCAATGGGAAACCCAGCAGCTAACCCACTGCTTTTCACAACGTTAGGCCATATACACTGTTAGGAGGTACAACTTTCAAGTCGAACTTAAAATAGTCTTGTCATGTCAAAGTCCTACAGCCCTATTCCTCCCTGGCATTTTCTTTTTTTTCTTGCCCAGAAGAAGCATTTTCAGTTAAACAAAGCAAACTATAGCCAGGGATGTAACACCTGGCAAGGGTTTGTAAGCTTGCAGTTTTTGTTGTGTTTTTTCCCCTCTGTTTCATGTGCTGACTTCTGTTGCCTACCTCTGACAAATATCACAGTGAATTTTCTGGTCTTTAGATAGGTTACAGAAGTGGCTGCTCACAGAGAAAAATCCTAGTAACTTTGCCATCTGCTGTGGTTATTGTAGAGTCATGAGGGCCAGAGGGAATATGACCTATAGTTGAAATCTGCCTATAGAGCATGCAAATATTTTGCCATTTCAGTATGCCCTCATTCATGGTGTTGGCAAGTTCCAGGCATGAAAAAAGACGTGGTCTCATTGTGTTAGAGAGACCAGGAAGAGCAGGTCCTTGGTGAGGAAGAATGCTGTTCCTTACCTGCACCATTGCAAGAAACTGACCAGAAACTTCAAAGGTTTTGGGGAAAAACACTGTAGTAGTATTAATTAATGAATTATGTAAATAGAAATGAATCAGAGTATAAAGAAGCACTTTTCTTCTTTTAGTAACAAAAATATTTCTTTCATAGTGTCTGTGCTTCAATATATTGATGAAACATTAAGGGAAGAGAGAAAAAGCCAGCTGGTAGCCATCCAGACTGTAAACTTTACTGATAGCTGTACTTCACTAAGTTGAAAGAGGCTACTATTTATTGCAAGTGTGATTAGCCAATCTCTAACTGAGAGTTTGTTGAGCAAATTTGTACTGAGCAGTGAGTTTAATTAGGAGGTATTCTCTTCCTTTCACACCACTGAGCTGACCTCTGCTTTTGGTTACTAAAATTATAACACAGGTGGGCTTCTGGCTTCTGTGGCTTTTTTAAAGGCTTTTGTAATGAGTCTGTCCCTCTTGTAAATCCTTAACTAGTAACTGACAAGAAACTCAAGGATAAATAGATAATTAAACTCCTATCTAAGTAATTTTTAGTCTAAAGGCTGATTGAGACACTTAGTTGATCTAGCTTCTTCAAGAACTGAAGGGAAGATTAAAAAAAAAAAAAGAGGGAGGGGGAAAGGAAACCCTCTTGAATATCTTGAATAAAGCATCCAATCATCAGGTGTCATCTCTGGCACTAACATTTAGTAACTGATAATTGCTGTAACTGGAACCACTGAGCCTTGCAAATATTATCCAGTAAATTTTAATTAACACCCTGGGGACTGAAGAATTTCAGAACAAGCTCATGGGAGACTCTCCCCCAACCAGTGGCAAAGTGTGCTGAGTAATTTTAGATCAGCCTGCCTGTCAAAGTGGATCAGTGTCATCTTGCCACTTATGCTGAAGAAAATGCACCTGCTTCTACATGGAAATAAGGTGCATTATGTGCCAATTTGTGCTGCTTATTTTCACTGCTGCCTGAGTTTGACAAATGGGAAATATGAATGCATGGATTATTTATTCATAAACCAAGGGGATAGGAAAAGGTGAAAGAGGTCCATGGATGAAAAAGAGTAATATACTTGGTATTACAGGACCCACCAGAAGCCTTCTAAATAACCATGTCATGGACTTCTACTAAAAGTCTAGAGAGGCAAATACCCTTGCCTTGTATTTTTAACATCAAAGGAAAACCTGGTCATCCAGAAAGTTCAGTAGCATAAAATGACATGGCTAACAATGGAACAGGCAGTATTTTAAAAGCCATAAATTTTCCTTAAAGCTCCATAAGAAAGGGACAGACTTTCGATATTAATATTCTGATTCCAATATTCTGAATATTCAAGCTACACTAAATAACAATTTACTAGATATACTCAATAAATATGACAATATCTAGCTCTGACTCTGCCTTCGCTACTACAAAGTAATTAAATAACAATCAGTGAAATTAGAGCACCTGGTTATAAATTAAACTCAAGGGAGCAAATAACATTATTGGAGTGAAATCATTAACTGAAGTTAATATCCATAGGTCTGTGAAGGATAAAATCCATAAAAGTTTTCAGACTCCTTTGAGTATTACTCAAATTGCTCGCATAAGACAAACTAAAATCTTTCAAAAGTGTTGAGGACCTAGCTAATGCTGTTCCCCAATAAGAAGATTATAAGTCATATTTAATTAAGTACTTAAGTCATATTTGGGACCTTAATATTTTGTGCTTTGTTCAAACTCATGTTTTCAAAAATTCTAGGTCTAGGAATGAAATATAACTGAGACTTAATTTTCCTGTTGCTCAGGCAAAGACTTTTCTGATGGCTGTGTCCAGAGTCAGAACTTTATACACAGGGTGAGAAAGATTTTCTTACAAGTTAGAGAGGCTACATGCAGGTTTCACAACTATTCATTCCCAGTCTCAGGCACAGGCACAGAACAGGCATTCCCCAGGTCCTGGGCAGGTGTCTGCTGGTATTTGTCTTGAAGGCTACCACCTGTCAGGTACCCTGAGATATTTCAAATAGAAAATTCTGCAAATAAATGGTATCCAAAGGAACTTCTGCAATAATAGAAAAGCCTCCAGACTATTCCTTATTTGGGTGCTCATTTCACAGACTTTCAACCTGGAAAAGTCCTTTATTGGGAAAAAAAAAGAAAACAAAACATGTTTTTTATTATGTTTTGGGATGCTAGCAGTCATCATAATTCAGATTATTGATGTAGATTATACAGAGCATGGTTCCTGCAAAGAATTTGAGAAGGTTAAGACCTTAAAATCATTTAGGCCTCAGGACTAGATATCAGTCTTCAAAAAGTGCTAAAAGAAATGAGGAAAGGAATTGGAAAAGCTTTATCATACGTTGTTCCAATTCACTTAGTTCAGAAGAAATCCCTGAAGGCTGAAGAGTGGCCAGCATAATCCAATTATTAAGGAAAGAACCTAGATCTATATGAGGAAATTACAGACCAGTTAACTTAGCATGAATTGCAGCAAATGTCTTTAGAAACTGTTTCAGGGTATCTAGAGAAATTGCAAAAGCATATTTTAATTAAGGTGAGGGAATTCTCAGGAAACGTATAACATGCTGAAGAATGTTATGGTTGCAGAGTTTGCAATTTTTGCTGTGCTTCATGTTGTCATACTTTTTTTCCAGTTTATTTACACACATTTTTGTATTCCTTGTTACCATGGTACATGACCTGATGTCTTGTTATGCTGAGCTTTCTCTGCAATCAATTAAATTGTTTTCCTTTTTTAAAAAAATATATATAAAAAAAGTTTAAATGGTGTCATGGTAGTAGGTGTGGCTCTTAAATTTATCTGCTCTAATTACATCAATTATTTCTGCTCGTAAAGCAGATCATTTGGTGTAAAGCCACTAGGTCATCTTTCCCAGCTGACCTTATTGTCTCCCCTCCAGTACTGAAATTATTCTGTACTTTCCAATGGTAGGTGGTACTTACTTCTGATGTGGTTGATACAGTTTGAAGTAGTCTTGGTGTGAAGGCAGTGATACTAGGAAAAATAAAAAAGGGGAAAGGGGGAGGAAGTAGCAGAAGGGAAGCCAGGAGCACTGTAATGTAAAGATGCAAGGGCACAGAGAAAAGATCATCCCACATCTGCTGGACTGTAGGTGTATGTCTAGGTAGAGCTTGCATTTGGAGGTGTCATTTGTCAATTGTTTTGAGACAAGTTCATCCCCTGTAACTCTTGAAAGACTACAACAATGACATATATCTTTTGTTTTAAAGAATTTAAGGGCCTTTGGCACTGCTGATACTGATCACCAATTTAATGAACCTTATTTTTCTTCTAGAAAACAAACAAACAAAAAGTTAATTAACAATATTGTTAAACTTTTGTAGAAGTGGCAAAAATACAGGTGACTCCATGACAGAAAGATATTGTTTTAGAACTCATAATGACAAATTTCATATTAAAACAAATTTCCAATTTTTCCTTTGATACTTGGGAGAGTGAAATAATTTGCAGAGTTGCAGAGTTCATTTTTTTCTTTTTTTGGGGGAGGGTAGTAGGGAATAAGAAGAGCTGAATTCCATGCTGGGATCTGTGCATATTCTGCTTTTGGCAGAATAAACCCCTCCTCCTTGAAAATAATTATTTTTTGTCAGCAGTCCCTAGGAGCCTTGTACTTTGTGTGGTAAATTCATAGTCTCCCTTTCATTCTTAGTCAGAAGGTGTCAAGAATACACCTGAACAGTTTCTTGTGACAGATGCAGAATTGACAGTTATTATCAATCTGTAGGGGAACTGAGCAAAAGTGGAGAGTACCTGGTAGGGCCAAGCACTGGCAGAAAGGAAGAAGAGGAGCAGTGAAGAAGGAGTCCCTTATTCTAGTTCACCCAATGTTTCTCCACGTGAGACCATATCTTGTGCGATCATTTTCTAATCACGAAAATCCTGTTGCTGCATGGAACAGAAAATGTTCTATCTAGTACTGGATAACATTTGACCTCAGAATAGTTTTGTATTTTTAAAAGATGCGTGTTCTAAAAATGAACTGTTGTATTAACCAAATCTTGAAGTACACTGAAATCAGCTACTCTCCTTAGAATTATCTTATCATGTTCTAAAGTAACTCTCAAAGCAGAGCAAATCCGTTAAATACATTTATCGCCATTCATTATTTTGAAAATTAATATAGGTTTCACTAAACGTATGTCTTTTTATCTCCAGATGAAGTTCTGTAAAAACTCTGTAGGGGAGAAAGATAAGCCAAATACACAGCTTAGGAATATAATGAGTTGATGACAGTGTCTTTCAAACGTATCAACAATAAATGGCTGATTTAATTTCATTCATTCAATTTGTATTCTCATTAATGCCTCAGCTAATTTTTAATTCATTGCCCCCAAAACTGACTTATTCTCTGTCTTTCTTATAACCTCTTGGTGTTGGCTTCTCAGCTGCTAAAGCCAGACCATCATAGTCACATGGCTGACATGAATTACTTGCATGAGGCTCCAAAGCAATTTACTACCAGCAGGGAGTCTTAAAACAGGGGTGATCAGCTGGTTCTAAGTTCCAGCTTCTCCCATTCCCTGGCGAAGCTTGTTGACTCTTCTCAGACTGGTGATAGCGTTGGCTTTTGTTTCAGTTCTTTCTTAGGTGAGTAATCTGAAGTACTGGTGTCTCTTCAGAGCATCTTCAATTCTCCTGTTAGAGGTCTGTGGCTCAGAACATGCAGGAATAGGATTCGATTCTGGCATTTGAGAAAAAAAAATCATAATTCAACTATTCTGAATTAAACAAACTAGTGGTTGTGATTAGGCTTGTTACTACTGACAGTGCCACAGATAAATGTGAATTGCAAACAGAGAAAAACAACCAACTTGAAGTATATTGCTTTGAGAGAGCACATGACTTTAGCCATTGAAAACAACTCAGAAGAGAAATAACAGTGTAAGCCCATGTTTTATTAATCCTCTACTAGCTGCAAGGCACATGTGTGAAATTTGTTCCACTAGGGGAACTCTTAGAAAAGCTGAAAGCCTGCCTGGAGAGTCAGGTATTGTAGCAGGAGGAAAGTACAACCTTTTTTGCACTGTTGGGAATGTTTGTTATGTCTGTGTGCACATGGTATGATTTCAGAAAACCGTTCTTCCAAGACACTCCTTTTATTTGGGGTATCACATGTTGTGTTTGGAAGCTGTGTTTTCTAATTTTAATAATAATGAAAATCCTCATTTGAAGTAACTTACTGTTTGCAGTGTAAAGAGACTCTGATGTTAACCAGACTTTTAAACAGTTGAGCCATGTCTACACTGGCCTCTAAATGGTCCTTTATGCTGTGCTAATTAGTGAACATTAATTACTGTACATATAAAATGCATTTATTTCTTGTCAACTAGGGCTCGAAACAAGGTGGATAGTGGAAAAACCGGTGCAACCAGTCATAAAATTATATTACTTACATAATTTCCATGCTACAGATAACTAGAAAACTTCTTTCTCTAGTGCTCTTAACCTACCACCTTTCATAATGAACGCTATAGTCACAATGTGGAAAAAGCTACCCACATACAAGTAATTTGAAGGGTCATTTATTTAAAAGTAAGCATCTTTTGAAGCTACTTTAGAGCACAAAGATATTAAAAAAGTCCATGAATTACATATATATGAAAAAGACGTATAACAACACATTGTTAAAAATTTTCACTAACTTCTACAACATCATGAACATTTAATATATTTAAAATTTTGTGCCCCTCTTTTAAAATACTTTTTTAATGACTTGGAGGTAACTGTAAAAAAGGCAATGAGTTGGCATCAATATTCTCTAAGAACAATTCATAATTCCAGACTGATAAGCTTCTCCCTGCAAATGTACTAGAAAAAAAAAAAAAAAACCCACTGCATATAAAATTAAAGACACCAGGGTTTTGATTTTTTGTCAAATTCTAACATAAATGCACACTAATTCTCCATTCTTCATGATTTTAACAAAAATTTAATAGCAGAATTACATGTTATTGTATAAAAAATGAAAGTTTGGGCTCTATAGAAATGGAAGCAGATTTTGAATAAATTGAAAACCTAATTTGGTTTATAATATTTAAAATGTCTGTGAATTTACAAATATTTCAGGTAAAATAAATTATGAATTAACAATATCAGAAGTATTTTTCTGTATTCTTAAATTACTTTTACCACAGATTAGAACTTGGAAGTTTCATTCTTTTTGTAAAATATTTTTTTAAATCCACCATGCATGCTTTGCTTTTGAACAGAAACATTTCCTGTGGTGCATTTTCTTCTTACATATTTCACAAGCTCAGTTAAAAAAAGAAACTTTCCAAACAGGCTCTCAAGGCTTGAGTATCAGAAAAAAGGTTTACAAATTAGCACTTACTTAAATGTGTTGATAAATTTCTGTATTTGTGGCTAAACAGTAACTTCATTTTCTGTTCTTTTCTTTGTTTTGGACTTAGGAGAAAAGTGAATAAGCAGTTTTTAAAATAATGTCTTGATGGATAATACACATCAATTAACTGTCACTTAGAAGTTCAAACATAATTTTTCTATCTCTATCTTCTCCCTTTAACATCAATCATTGTAGTTTCTGATCTTAAAGCTCTTTGCTGTGGTCCTTTTTAAGAAATGAGAATAAAATTAATGTTTGTGGAGGTTTAGAGACTGGCCCAAGGCTATGCAGCAACTCAATAGTAGCACAACTGAGATGATTAGCCAGGTATTCCAACTCCCTCTTCATTTAGACACAGCTGTACCTAAACATGCTCATTAAGGAGAAATGTGTTTAACAACAAGGGTGTCTTCAAATTTACTTTATCTGTAAAATAATAGCTGTAAAAAGATAAAAAGAACACATATCACAAAGCAGATATTTAATACTGTGGCACAAATGAAATGTTCTGCCTTTTTCTCTCCTCCCTATAGATAAAGGGATTAATGTGGAAGAAAACAAGTAGTCAAAAATAATTTCAACCGCTTCCACATCATATTCTTTGAATAACCATTGAGCAGCATCCTATTTGGATAACATCAAGAGAGGACGAGAGCGAACAGAAGAGAGGCCATTCATTTTTGAGTCACAAAGGAACAAGGTACTCTTGGAGGCAATCAGTTGGCATACAGAATAAAAAAATGAGAAGATATATGACATTATTTAGGCCAGAGAGTTCTCAAGAGTAGGTTTGAAAATATTTAGCTTGCTTTTCTTCCAGCCTTCTCATTTGCTTGGGATAAAAGTAGAAAATTTATCAATGGAACTATTTTTCACCAGAAACACCCAACTGTATCAAAACCTATTCTAAATGTAGGATATACTAATTTAAGCAAATTCTTATGAAAATTTTTTACAAGTTTAGAATTGTAAAATTAGTGAAGTATATATAGGCAGAACAGACTATTGCCAGTAAATCAGGAATCCATTGGCTAGGTTATTGCTTTTTGAGGTGTACAACCCAGATTCAGGTGCTCAAATTTCCGTGATCTCATGGAACACTTCTGCCCTGCCAAAATCTGTTTGGTTTTTTTTCCAAATGACAATTGGGTTTGAGAAATTATGTGGCACATAGGAGACTGGAAGAAGGACTGGCCTATTTTTACTTTAAAATTTCTGAGCTGTTTTTACATGAAAAAACTTAGAAAGTTTCAGAAAGTCTTGCAGTAGGAGAATACACTTTGCAATTTAACTCTAGTTACACTGAGAGTTCACTGGCATTCAGGTAAATCAATATTCTTCTAATAGCTGAAAGGATAACTGATACTGTATCCTTTATTCTTATAAAGAAATGTTTAGTTGTACATATAATGTCATTGATACTGATGTGATTATTCTAAGAAATAAGCTCCCTGGAAACAGGGACAAGATTTTAATGGAACTACTAGCTATGAATCAATAAGCACCCATTCAGAAGAATACATAAGCACTTGTTTGTATTTCATTTAATATGTGGAATATGACAGGCTTTAAGCACATGCAGTGGTGGAAAGGGTGACTAGGAAGTGTTCCCATGAATCAGGACCCTATGAAGAGTTGTAGATCCCAATATATACCATTTATTTGAATATTCCATGTGGAGGCACTGCATACATGTAACTGCAAAGCAAACAGCGTTTGTTTTGAAGGTAAGATTCAAAATCTTTAAAATATTTCAAAATATTTTTTTAAAAAGAAGATAATAATGTTATTACCGCAATTGAAAATAATAGTGGTTATTTTGGAGCCAATATGCAGGCCCAAACTCACAAATGTTTCAACTGTCTGTTGTTCTCATCAAAGTGAATGTGTGTAAGCCTGGACCGATTTCAACATTGCTGGTGAAATGTGGAGTTCTTCTTTGTATTTGATACCTAAGTTCTTCAAGGGAAAATCCTTAAGACTCTGAATTGTGCAGCTGACTTGCTTTTACTTCCTTCTATTGCACTAGTTAAGAGATTCTTCAAGGTGAAGTTGAATGTACCTTCCAGGATTGAGAGACTATCACTTGGCCAGAAGGCTGTAAATAAGGAAAGGTTAAGATAACTGAAATGGCTGTTCATAGCTAGCACCAAAGGAGATGGAATACAGGCTAAATGCACTGAACAATTTACTGGTAATAGAATCACAGAATATCTGGGAGTTGGAAGGGACCCATAAGAATCATTGAGTCCAACTCCCTGCTCCTTGCAGGACTCCTAAAACTAAACCATATGACTAAGAGCATTGTCCAGATGCTCCTTGAACTCTGATGGGCTTGGTCACACACTTCCCTGGGGAGCCTGTTCCAGCAACTGACTACCATCCCAATGAAGAACCTTTTCCTAATGTCCAATCTGAACTTCCCCTGAGGCAGCTTCATTCCATTTCCTTGTGTCCTATCATTGGTCACCAGAGAGAGGAGATCAGCACCTCCCACTCTGCTGCCCCCCTTGAGGAAGCTGTAGACTGTGATGAGGTCACCCCTCAGCCTTCTCTTCTCCAAGCTGAACGAACCAAGTGACCTCAGCTGCTCCTCCTAAGTCTTGCCCTCGAGACCTTTCACCATCTTCCTTTCTCATTTCCTCTCTGCATGACCTAATGAGATCCCTGTACTCTTCTTGAGTCGCCTGCCCCTTCTTCCACAAGTGGTAAACTCTCCTTTTTTTTCCTGAGTCCCAGCAAAAGCTCCCCGTTCAGCCAGGCCGGTCGTCTGCCCCGCCCGTTCTTCTTGCGGCGTACAGGGACAGCCTGCTCCTGCACCTTTAAGACTTCCTTCTTGAAGAACGTCCAGCCTTCCTGGACCCCTTTGCCCTTCAGGACTGTCTCCCAAGGGACTCTCTCAACCAGCGTCCTGAAGGTGCGTCTTTGGAGCAGAGATGTCCTTTGTTCATAACTGTCAAGTACTATGTAAGTGAGTTGCATGATTTCTAAAAACAAATATGCTTATGGCCAGACAGTCTTTTTAGTCTAGTGCTTTCATTTCTTTTAAATAGTTATTTTAAGGAAGAGGTTTATGAATTTGAGGAAAGATTCACAGGTAAAGATATGAAAATGAGATTTTTTTTTCCCTGTTTTGATCTCTTGACATGATAAGAGTCTAAGCATCCCTGCCAGCCATCTGCTTGACGCCAAAATTATGGAGGTGGTTTAGGAACACAACATGTCTTGACCTTGCTTGGAACCTGTCCAATACTCTGTTTTTTCAGTACTTTTATTAAAAGCTAAAAGTTGATACAAATTAATTTCTAAATGAACTGCCAAATACATGAGCGGAAATTATAAGATGCACAAATGAAGTACATTTTCATAATAGAATGTTATTGCCTGAGGAATAGTGAGTGAAGAAAAATAAGAATGACCTTTTAGTTGATGGTTATTTTGTGAATTTGACTTTTTTCTTTTTTTTTTTTTGACCCCAGAAAATGAATATATTATTCTGTAATCTCATCAAAGTGATTGCAGTTATTTTCTTAACAGAAGTGTTGCTATTGGCACTGTATAAGATAACCTGTAGTTTTGAACTGTAAATCTTTTCCATATGTATGAATGGAAGCCAAAAGGAGAACATGCAAATGTAGGGATTTAGCATATGTAATTATTTTCTAAGTAGCAATAGAAAACATATCATGGCTGTGTCTGAGGTAATAGAAAATTTGCTGTCTGCCACATTTAAAAAGAATTTATGAATGTGGAAATCTACAAAAGTAATTTCCTTATTGCCATATATCTACTGTTCAGCAAATCCATGGAAAAGGTACAAGTTGTTGGTTGGTTTGTTTTACGTGTTCTTGCTGTTCTACTGCAAGACAGTAGTAGTTATACAAGCAAAAGAACAGCTGTTTTTCTCTCCTAGGTAGTTTGTCTCTAAAGGAGAGAAGGACTGTGCAGAGACACAGAAGTAAAAGGGTACCTGCCCTCTGAAAGCTGCTGGTGGGAGCTGGTTGTGATCACTCATTGTAGATCAGTAATTTTAAATTATGCCCAAATAGTGGCAGACATTTTAGACATTTCATTTGGGCACATAATGAAACAAGCTAAGACCTTTTTAGTCACAATCTCTTGTTGGGGTACTATGTCTCTAGATGATCTGTCTTTTCCCTGGATTTTGAAAACAGTACCACTTCATATGGACCCTTTTAACCAAAATGTTTCACCCAGTGCTCTGCATCCTTACACTTGCAAACTGCAGCTGTTA
The DNA here is from genome assembly GCF_000699105.1 of Pygoscelis adeliae. NCBI lineage: Eukaryota > Metazoa > Chordata > Aves > Sphenisciformes > Spheniscidae > Pygoscelis > Pygoscelis adeliae. Next base: position 11,570,795 of record NW_008825114.1, read on the forward strand.
ACAGGACCCATAAATATTATGAGAGAAGGATCACCCCTTTAGGAATGCAGTTTAAATAGTCTTCCAATTCTTCCTTTCTTTTCCAATGCATATAAAACACTGCTTACCCCTAATCTCGCTTTAAGTAAAGGAAATTGAGATAACTTAAACTACCAGACCATCCAAAGTAGTTGTAGTAGACTGAATTTAAGCCTGGTGTTATGGAGGAAAGTTTACTTTATCTTTTAAAAAAACACAATGAAAATTTGCCATGAAAATCAACACCGAGCAGAAAATATTTTTTGCATTAAAGCTGTAATAACATTAATCACTTTTTCTAGTGATCTTTTTTCATGTCAAGAGATTAAAAAAAAAAAGAAAAAAAGCAAAAAGTAAAAAAGATTCTTAGTAATAATCTATTTCTTGTATAACCTATGAATTTTTTATTGATATCACTTATGTAAAATTATTGAGAGAAGTACATAAACTTGTGGTCTTCTCTTTGTTTCATATTTCCTTTTCTGAGTACAGCTGATTGTTCAGCTGGCAGAACAAGCATACTTTTAATCTTTTTCCTTTACAAAGCTTCTTGTGTAATTCTGTAAGTCTAAGCCATTTTTCCTTTTCTGAACTTTTGCTTTGGTTTGGAAATACTTTGCTTTTTCCATGTCTTTCTACCTGCAGCTGGGGAAAGTCTGCTTTCTATCAGATTTGCTTCATTACTTGTTTGGATTACAGGCATTGAGGTTAACTCTTCTCCGTCCCTTGTTTGGCCTCTGTGCTAAAATTCTTTTTACAGCATGATGATTACCTATATCAAAGTAGTTCTAATTACAGTTTTCATCACATCAATGTCATAACCTCAAAATTTTTAATTTTCCATAGATAGAATTGACTTAGACTCTAATAGGGATCAAACATTAAGCACACCACTTGCAAAACACAACTTTTCTTGATGAAGATATTCTCACATTTAATAACAATTAACTCTGTAAGTAGTTGTATTGATATTGAATAAAACCATCTTGGTTTTATTGTGCAATTCAGCCTATAGGTTTGGAATCTGACTAGCTTGTTTACAAAACAATGAGGCTGGGGACATGCCAGGACATTCATCTTCTTCTAAGAGCTCTCTTTTGTATTTTTCAATCCCTTTCCTTTCAATTATTAGAGGTCTGATTGAAGAAGCAAGCCAAATACTCACTTGCCTCATTAGCAGTGGAAAGAAAATTGAAGCATCTCTCCTTAACTGCACATTAAACTGAGGAACAAAACCAGAGGCAAATGATACCTTTATTTTCTGAATTTTAAAAAAACAAAACACAAAACAAATCCTGTCTTAGCCAGGGGACAGAGTAAAACGAGAAGTTGATAGGCACAAGATGTCTTTACTAGAGAAGCAACCCAGACTTCTCTGAATCTTAGCCTGCCTTTGTCCCCAGCTGATGGAGTTTGGGAGATGCTTAGCTAGCCTTGACTATACGTGGGTGGACATACAGGCTAGAGACCAGGTTACACTTTAATTTGGTCTGGAACCCATCTGTCTTGTGGCAGGAAAAGGGAAATTAGTGACAAAATCTCTTCCTACAGTCTGGCCTGTTTGGCAAGGGAAGAGGGCTCAACCGCTCCCCAGAAGTGATGGGGAGCTGCGCTCGCAGGCGCCGGCGGGTGAACGCAAACACCAGGAGGTGTATGGCAAAGCAGGGCATTTCTCCATGGAAATGTTCAGGCCCAGGATAGACTAAGCATGTGGTTAATCATCTGGATTAACTCCAAGCTCTTTAAACTGTAATTAACAGAGACAATTCCCGGCTTCTCTTTTTTAATTCACTGAGACCAGTGTAATTTCAGGTGTGTCTGTTTCTGTGTTAGCCTGCGCACTGATCCCAGGAATGAAATATGCTCAGTCTTTCAGCACTTTTGTCATCTGTGGAAAATTTCATCTGAGTGTTAAAGCAGTGTCATGTGGTATTTGAGTTCCCACTGTGTACCTGAAAGAAGGTGACTGGATATTTTTGGAAAGATGATAAGATGAATGGAACCTCTGATCATTTTTAGGAGCAACTGATGTCATCAGCTTCCTGGAAAGAAACAAATAAACAACTTCCCATTCCCAAAACCTAGACCCCTGAACTGAGAAGTAAATAAAGGTGGAATTGTTATTAAACTGTTTTATTCTGAAATGGCCAATAATTTTGCATAAGCTGTCAACGTGTGTTTGTGCTTAATTCTGATGTTAGTTTTATTGTTAGGTATGAACACAAAATTGAGGTTGATTTCTTTAAATGTCAGCACTATAAATACAGGATAAACACTGGATACCACCTTATGGAGTGTCGTATCAAAGTTTTTGTGAGAGAAGTATGCACACAGGTTGTGTACTCATATTCCCATTTCTCTTTCAGTTCCCTTTTTGTCTCTGTCCATTTCCTAATTTCTGTAATTTCATGGCAAGGAGGTGCTCTAAAACTGAGAGTTCAGAAGAGTTTAGATTCCTAGTGTTTCTGTTCTTTTGTGAAATGTGGGCCCATGGTGTAGAGTCCAGGGCTCAGACCAAACCCTGAGCCACATCAATGCTTCCAATTTCCCTATTCTGTCCCAACTGCAGCCTGTCAGGACTCGTACGTCAATACCGAAGTGCCATTGGGTCCTTCAGTGAACATACAGAAGTTCATAGGAGGCATTCAGCACTTTACGGCACTGGGCTGCTCTCTTTTTCTCTTTCCTGCCCTCCTGCCATTCTCCTTCTTCTATCCTCTCTAACCTATGTTTTTATAATGAAGAGAAATCATTATCTCCAGAGTGGAACAGGGCAGGAAGGACAGATTAAAGGTGGGCATATTTAACGAGTTTCAATAGTCAGTAAATGTAGGTACAAAGCCGACTTTTTTTATTTAAACAGCCATCAGTCCAAAGCACAGTTTAGCACTTGCTTAATGCTAAACGCATCCATAGCAAAAGAATTGTATATAGGCTGCAGGCAAACATTAATGTGTAACATAGCTTGTTTACACGTGCTCATTTCAGCTGATGCTGACCCCTGTGGTTTTAGTTGGGAAATCTGCTTCTTTGTTCCCTGATGCAACTGTGGAGTGTTTTATGTCTGTGCTTGCATTTTTCATACTATAACAAACACAGGCAGAAATGAAAATTGTGGGAGACGGTTATTTGAATTCATAAGGATATATAAATTTACATGTTTAATTCACTCACTTTGTTTAAAAAAAAAAAAGGCGGCAAAAAAATCACTGAATTAATTGGACAGTGTTGATGCCAAAATGCAGCAACCTTTGTCACAAGCATTTCTAATGCTTTGTTTCTGCTGGATTAAATCATAAGAATGAATTCTCTTGAGGTTTTTCACAGTGCCCCCGGAGGATTTTTAGGGTTTTGGTGTAACTCTGGACTTCATAGCATGTTATAAATTGAATATTTTTTTCAGATGTTCATTATTAATATTTTTACATTTCTACATGTCTGTGTAATCCTGCACTTACAATTACTTTGCTGAAGTTTGAAGAGTTAGAATAAACATGGTTGTCAAAGAGGATGAGGAATTACTGTTTAGGGTATTTGCCAAATAACTTTACGTTCACATTTATTCTGCTTGAATCATTAAAAGTTTGCAATCAAAAGAAAAACATCACTGTGATGTTTTTTCAATATATCTCTGATTTGCTTTGATTGAGGAATATGTTTTCAATGTTGTATATGTTCTTTTTCCCCACTAAGTTTTCTGTTACTATTGATAAGGAGTGTGCCTGTAATTTTCTCTTTGCAATGTTTGATAAAACATAACCCAGATAAACATAAAAATTATCAGTTGGAACTGAATTTTCTGACATCATTTTAAGTTCTATTTTAATTGTTCTTAATGAGAAATCAGCTTAGATATTCTTGTGCGTTATAATTACAAAACCATGATCCAAAATTGTATTATTGTCTTTTTTACAGATTTCCTAATCCTTCTAACTGTTGATTTTTCTGAATGCCACTATCAGTAGGTACAAATGATTAACGTGGGGGGAAACAGGCTTCTTTCAGCTAGCCTTTGTTAAAAAACAGAATTCACATTGCTCTGTTCTCACTTGAGGATATTCAGATACAGTATGCATGGCTGCTGTTCTACTGAAACATAGCTTTAATTTGGCCTGCAGTTATTTTGAAGCTAAGGTAAATTAGCTCACAAGGTACAAGAGCCTGATATAGTAGACTGTTATTCTTTGTGTATGTACTGTATAGATACAGCTATATTGGAGCACAGTGGCATCAGTTGTTTCGAGGAATAATACAGGTGGCTTCTTTAGAAGGAAAATGCAGAGAATGAATGCATAGCAAGAGTGCGCTGACCTTCTAGTAGACTTTACTGCCAAATTTAGAGTAGACCCACTGTGCTTCTGCAGCACTGCAAAGCTGTGAGCGGCGGTTTCACTCAGAGTCATTCTGTGGTTTAAAGGTTGACCTCCTCCTGCTTGATTTCTTGTGCGGCAGGTGGCTCACGGAGAGCTGGTTTGCAACGTCCAGCTCTCACAACAGGCAAACGTATTAAAGGAGACAATCAGGGTTTTGTTATGGCTGTTAAATAGAAATATACAGAGCATGGCTCAATAAAATAAAGGGTAAAAGAGGAACTGAGGAGGGCGGGAGAGAGCCACGTACAATGGAATAAATTACTTCCTTCATTCTGAAATGAAAAAAGGACTTGAATGCTTTGAAATGATCAGCACACAGCACACTGCTGAAAGAAAGCAGGTTGCCTCAGAAAACTATTTTTCTTTGCTGATACCACTAGGCACTGCTTCTTAAGGAAAAAGAAAAATATTCATGTGGAAGACATGATCAAACAACCGTGAAAAAGGAATTACCGCAGGACTGCATACTGTTGGGGTTTTTTTAACAGTTATTTTATAGAGAGGAGGAACAACAAAGTTGCCACAGTTAATTCTTGACTATGTTTCTTTTGTATATTCAGTTAATGTTTTGTAGTATGTTAGTACAGTTCTTTTCTTCCCTGAAGGAAGAATGTGAACAGGTCATGTACAATAACTCATTCTTATTGTTTGGTTTCTTGATTACCCACTCTCTAGAGGTGGATGAGCCATGGTAAACAGTGATGCCATTCTGTCCTGGTTTTGGCTGAGATAGAGTTAATTTTCTTCCTAGTAGCTGGTACAGTGCTGTGTTTTGGACTTAGCATGAGAATAATGTTGATAATATGCTGATGTTTTAGTTGTTGCTAAACAGTGCTTACACTAGTCAAGGAGCTTTCAGCTTCTCATGTCCTACCAGGGAGAAGCTGGGAGGGGGCACAGCCAGGACAGCTGACCCAAACTGGCCAAAGGGATATTCCATACCATGTGACGTCATGCTCAGTGTATAAACTGGGGGGAGTTAGCTGGGGGAGGGACGACCACTGCTTGGGAACTGGCTGAGCATTGGTTGGTGGGTGATGAGCAATTGCATTGTGCATCGCTTATTTTGTATTTTATTTTATCATTATTGTTATTAATATTATTATTATTATTACTCCCTTCCTTTTCTGTCCTGTTAAACTGTCTTTATCTCAACCCATGAATTTTACTTTTTTTTTTTTCTGATTCTGTCCCCCATCCCATTGGAGGGCAGGGCAGTGAGCGAATGTCTGTGTGGTGTTTAGCTGCCTGCCAGGTTAAACCACAACAAACTGTAAGCTGGACATTTTGTCCAGAAGGATACTGTGAGAGACAGTATCAAAAGCTTTGCTAAAATCCAGACGCACCATATCTACTGGCTTTCCTTTGTCAACTAGATGGGTGACCTTGTCATAAAAGGAAATTAATTTGGTTAAGCAGGACTTTCCCCTTATGAACCTGTGCTGGCTATGACCAATGACTGTGTTGTGTCTCAAGTGTTTTTCAATAACTCCCAGAATAACCTTCTCCATCATTTTGCCAGGCATTGAAGTTAGACTGACTGGCCTGTAATTACCAGGATCTTCCTTCCTTCCCTTCTTGGAAACTGGAAAAACATTTGCCAGCTTCCAGTCGACTGTGACCTCTCCAGAATCCCAAGACCATTGAAAAGTAATGAAGAGAGGTCCCAGATGACATCAGCCAGCTTTTTCAGTACCTTGTGATGAATCCCATTGGGCCCCATACACTTCTGTGGTGCATCTAGGTGGAGCAGCAAGTCTCGAACAAGTTCAGAGTCGGTTGGGAGTTTATCATCTCCCCAGTCACAGTCTTTCAACACAGGGCTCTGGGGGTCCCAGGGCCCATCATCGATGTTAAAAATAGAGGCAAAGAAGACATTAAACGTGTCTGCTTCATTTATGTTTCTATTTGTGAGGTGACCGACCTCATCAAGTAACAGATCAATGTTATCTCTGATCCTCCTTTTGCTGTTAACATATTTAAAAAAGCCCTTTTTATTGTCCTTCACAGTACTGGCCAGCTTGAACTTTAATCAAGCTTTGGCTGCACAAATTTTCTTCCTATAGTGGCAAACAGGATCTCTGTAGCCAGCATCTCCTGTGACATCTATCCTTGCTCCCAATGTCCATACACTTTCCTTTTCCGCCTAAGTTCTAGAAGATCCCTGCTCAGCCAAGCTGGCCTTCTGCTCCGCTTGCTTGACTTCTGACACTTTGGAATTGCCTGCTCCTGTGCTCTTAAGAGATGACTTTTAAAAAGTGACCAGCATTCATGGAACCCAATACCTTCAAAAACAGATTCACAGGGAACCTTACTAACTAGTTCCTTTGCAGCCCAAAGTTTGCTCTCCCCATATCCATGGTTGAAGTTTTGCTGGCAGTTTTTCTCTTATCGCTAATGATTTGAAACTCAACTACTTCATGGTCACTGTGACCAAGACAGCCACCAATCACCACTTCACCCACCAGTCCATCTCTGTTCACAAACAACAAATCTAGGAGGGCACCTTTCCTAGATATCAGGCCAAGTATAGAAACTGATACTACTTGTCTCAGAAAAGATTCTTACAACAAGCTGTCTCTAATTCCTGTTCTAATGGGGAAAACCAACGTTGATTGATAGACTAAATATGTTCATATGCAACAGTAGCTTTTTAAATGGAAGTTTTGCAGCACATTTCATCACTATATGTAAAAGACATCTAACTGTTAAGAATATATGCTAGAAATTTAATTACTCTAAGGAATGGAACTAGTCATTGTTATTACACATACACACAACACAATGTATTTCTTTATTTGGAGAACTTACTTGTTGCCAGTGGATGACATGCTACCTCCTGTAGAGGTAAGCAACAATTCCATAGCTATTAATCTTATGTTACAAATTCATAAAAAACAGGGAAAAAATAAAGGGGGTTGGCAGTTTCTCCATCTTCATTAATCTTTAGAGGTCTTAGATCTGTTCTTTACATTTAACCCTGCATCTTCTTTTAAGGCTCATATTCTCAGAACTAGTAACTTTGTGTTGTACCTTAGGATTTTAGTTCAGAACACAGGTATGGTTTTAAAACAGATCTCCTAATCTTCCCACTGACTTTGTTTCAGTCTTGTACTATGTGAACTGTGTTACTTTTCTACAAAGCCAAATCAGAAGTGTCCCAAATATGCTCCAAGTGCTATTCACTGTTCATCCCACAGAATGAGACTATAGCTAATCTGAAGCAATTCCCTGCAAAACATTTATGGTGTGGATGTTGGGTGCTTGTTGTAGAGAGTTGCTGCTATAATGCTGCACTACTTGCTAATGTAAAGCCTTTTACTCATGAATGACTGCAGTGGATGGGAACAGAGTCATACTTAGTTAATGCCAGTCACTTAAATTTTCCTTGGTGTATTAGCCATACACCTGTCATATTGTCAAATCATGGTTTAAAAATAAAATTAAAAGATTGTAAAACAAAAAAGAAAACATGTACTTTTTCAATCTCTACTTTCAGTCTAATAATATGTTAATCTCCTCCATCTCTGAAGTGCCACATCTTCTCTCTCCCTATGTTTGTGTTTGTTTCAGAGTGAAATATTCTTTGTGTACAGATTCTCTTCCAATTACTTTATGCTTCTGGTTGTACTGCACAACCAATTAGTCACAACTAGCCTTCTAAAGATTACTTTTCAGAGAAATGACAAGGAGTCCATCCTCCAAGGGACTACACTTGAATGCAACTTGTGTCAACAAGGATATGTTTAGGCCTAGAGGGCTTCACATGTGAAGATTTCTACACTATCGGCTGGAGCTTCAGCTTCATACTGAGCCAGCCTGAGGCTCAGTCTGTCTAGGTATGAGAAAACTGGGGGCTCAGGACCCAAAATGAAATGTAACTCTCTGGAGATGAGTAACTGTGGCTTGTGACCAGTTTGGTTGCAATATATGTAAGAGCTTTCAACCAAACTGTATTGGTGAGAAAAGAGAGGAAAATTTGACACTGGTTTCTCAATGCAGTGTTAGAGTGAGACTTGAATTTGAATGTTCTGTCAAAGAAAAGCTAAAAGGATGGCCAGGATTAACACAGTTGGTAATCTCAGCTGCTTGTCATCCCCTGTACAGTTGGAGCACATACTGCATCGAACTCAGTACTGACAGAGCCACTGTGATTGACAAGAGAATTGCTCTGTCTTCTGGAAATGTACAACATAGAAGGCTCTTCCAGATGAATTATTCATTCAAAGCTTCCACCAACAAGAAGCAAGTTGCCTTTGATGCAGCCGGGATTGTGATGAGTGGGATGGTGTTGATAATATTGAATAGAAAGAGGTGTGATGATAATAAGTCTGAAAGGAATGTGAGGACTGCATCTACTAAATAAATTCAAAGCTACTTTAAAAAACCCAAACAATACACACAATGGGAAATTGTAAAATAATTAAAAGAAAAACATTTTTGAAATTGATGTCAGTAAGCTTACAGTATGTGTTAAAACAAAGAATGAACTCTAAAATAAGATCTTAAAACAAAAAACATTGATACTTTAAAATAATACCATTATTAATTGCATTTAGAATTAGAGAACCTTTATCCCCCTTCTGTTGAGACATTTCAAAGTAAAGAAATTACCTTCTTACCCTCAAAAAATAAGTCATAACTGTTCATTTCATTTCAGCAATGGCCAAGAAGTAATATGAAACTTTGTTTACAGAAAAGCAGTGCATTTTATTTCCTTAGTCCCCAGTTCAAGAAATATTGGTGTCTATCCCTTTTCAGCAAAGTAATACCAAGCATCAATTTTGACTGCTAATTTTGAGATACCTTTTCCAGGAAAAGCTTAATCATATCATAATATAGGGCACCAACTCTTCTGCATTTCCAAAGGGAACCTGTTAGTAGGTCCAAAACTACATCACATATTTTATTAGTTGGGGAAGACAAGAATGCAACTTGCAGCTTGGATAGATGAAAAATCTCAGAATCTAATCTGTGTCACAGAGTGAAATGAAGCGTTTATCTGTCACACGGCACCAGCCAGATAGCTCCAGATATACTTTGACACCTCCTTTATGGAAAACAATTTTTTCAAGTCAAAATCAATCTCTTCCAGAGTGGGAGCATTCTGGGTTTGTCAGCCTACCTGGAACACTGAGGAATTTAAACTTGCTGAAACTTTGTGGCTGTATTAGAAGAAAATAATTTCTTTTTCTACACAGTTTTAATGGGATAGGAATAGTAAAATTCTGCATGGTACATGATAATATTTGCCATGTATCTTACATCACTATGTTTTCATCAGTGAGAAGTATGAAGATCTGGGCATCTACCTAACTAAGTTTATAAGATCTGGTTGTTATTACAAAATTTCAACCATGAAATGAAAAAAAATCTGTTGTGTCAGGGAAGGCACTACACAGTTTTTATGCTTTTGTACACAAGGCTGCTAGCATGGTCACCGTAAACTGCAGAGGAAAGAGACTGTTAATGTTAACATTTCTATTTTTTATTAAATAAAAGTTATACTATGGAGAATTGGTTTTCTCTTTAGGCAGTTCTGGAATTTGGAGAAGGCAAGAAATTCAAGAGTAGAACAAAAAAACTAAGTAGAAGTTTGATAGAAGGGAATATAATCCAAGGAAGGCTCAGAGGGGCAGCAAGAATTTTTTTTGTGCAGGAAAAGAGGACCAAAGACGAGGTTCTCAGGATCAGAGAGGGTTAGCCAGCTGCAGGACCTAAACAGTCTAAGAAAACCAGCTATGTTGGAAGGACTTCGTGATTTAAGGCCTTAAGATATCATGAGTGGCAGGAGAAGCAACAAATCTTTTGAGGGCATAAGATCCTTCAGAGTAATGGGGATTCTAAGGTGTGAGAATGAAGAATGGTGTATTTTTGTAGCTATATGCATTTATCATACTGTTGAATAAAGAGTGCTAATATTTTAAAATTTGTTGAAAAATTCATGTATATTTTTTTTTACTATCTCTGAACTGCATATTTGGGTGCTCTTTGGCTGGCACTGTGGGGTGAAATACACTCAAGCTACTATTTGATTGGATCATGACTATATCTCTGAAAGAGAAAAAGACAAGAAAGCAAAAACTGTTGAATTTATGGAGAGCCAGAGAAGCTTAAAGCACATATGTGTAATACAAGGGAACCCAACCTAATAATTAAGAAAATAAATTCAAAAGTAGTTTCACCAAACACATGGGAAAATACCTCTAGCAAAATCTTTACTAAAGAAGGCAGGGTGAGAGGATCCAGTTTGTTACTAACAAATAATTAATTTTACTGATGTAATTCATGTCACTGACTTATGCAATGTTAAGCCTAGTTAAGATTGTTAATGCAACCTAAGTGACTTGAAAACAAAAAACTTAGAATCATAGAAACAATTAGGTGTGACAGGACCTCTGGTCCTGTCCTCCTTCTCAAAGCTGGACAAACTTGAAAGTCACAGAAAATATGTGCTCTTACATTGCATAAGGCAAGATTTCACCTTCTAAACGTCTGTGCTAATTGTCTAGGCACTGTCTATATGCAATAGGAAAGCAAAGGTATGTGACATCCCAGAAATAATTCATCCCATGCTAAAACTCATGCTTTACTCAGGTAGAAAGAATTGTGCTCTTTAAAATTCTTCTCTGTCTGATGATTGCAGACAAAATTTAGAGGATTAGAAAAGCGGAATTTGCTTAACCATGGACTTGAAAGTATGCATTAATTTCTTTTTCTTATGGATGTTTAATGTTTTTATAGACATTTTATTGTAATATGTTATTGATGTAAGTCATTAACGTGAACAAAACAAATTGGTCTAGATTATGATTGTCACTTTGAACACAGTGGGAAAAGCTTGAGAATTACAGTCCCCACATTAACTCTGTTTTGGTTGTCTGCAGACTAAACAATATTAAAAATAGAAACTCTTGAAGGAAAAGGTGGACAGACGATACTTTAAAAGGGCAGCAGTAAGGCCAAAAAATGCAGAAAGACAAAGGTGTTGGGTTCTGCCATCTTTACTCATACTGATTGTCACAATAAAGTTTGTAGTAGACCCTTCAAAAATGACAAACATATTACTGCTCAGCATAAGAGAAGACAATTGGCTCTTACCCAATATGCATTCTGAGTAGTGGTGATAATATCTTACATTCTATACTTGGCACTTATACATAGCCTGATTTTCAGACATACTACATATTTCAGTAATGTTAAGTGATTTCCCTGGGAACAGTGGCAAGAGCAGCACATTTGAAAACTTGGCCATTTGTTTAGATACCTAAATACGAATTTAAGGTGTAGAAATTTGAAAGTCTTTGCCTTTCTCTTCACAACTAACTGAGAAACAAAGTTCACAAGAAAATCTGGTAAAACAAAGATAAACATCATTTCTAAATTATCACCATCTGGTCAACTAAAATACGTTTGTAAAACATGGTAATGGCTTTTTTTAACCAGTTTTTTAATACTAATGTTTTCATTAATTGATGGTCTAGCTTTTAGTGTTCAGTTTTGAAAGTTTGGTGATGGTCAGTTTCTTGAAAAATAATCCATCAAAGGCTTTGATCCTGTGAACACGTAAAGTCTTAATGACATTTGTAGTGCCTCAACTCCGTGAAATGTAACACGTCAAAACTACTGTATAGGCCAGTGTAGCAAAACAGAGGAATCCAAATTGTTCCTAATAAAAAGCACTGTGAATATTTTCAGTGGTAATATGACGTGTATAGGAGATTGGAGTTTGAGATCTCCTTTTAACTTCTGGCTAACTTAAATGTGAAAGAATGTAATCCCAAATGTTTAGTACAATGGAAAATTTAGAACAGGTTGGTAATACTACATTTTGGATTTGAAGTTGTTACATGGAATCCATGATATTTGCCCTAATTTCTCCTTTTGTAAACCCAAAACACAATTTATAACTCTATTTGAATTCTTCACTCTTTATGTAGAATTCTGTGCTTTAAAAGGCTGATTCAGATGAGTTCCATGGATGATCACATACGATGCAAAGACAGAACACAGAAATTAGAACATCATTTTGTACAATCAGCACAGTACAGCGTGCTGTACTGTGAAATTCATCCTCCTTTCTATGACAAATGGCAGTTCATTTGTTTCTATATGTAAAATGATTCACCAACCATTTTGAAGAGGGGTAAATGAATACTTCCTCCTACACTGAATTTCAATAAGTTTATTTTATTTCAAAGAAGTTTAACCATTGCTGTGATTTATAAGGTTATATTCCCTTTGACCAGCATACTGCAGAGCAGGTGTTAGTTTTGTCTATATGTGGTTTGTCCACCTGCACTCCTTAACAATTTGCCTGGTCTAATGATAATAAAAATGCATTAGTATGGAATGCATGCTTATGCATTCATACCTGTATTGAAGGTCTGGATAAACCAAAAAATGGTTCTTATTTCTCTCTATTCTTCACTATCAACAGATTAGTTCCATTTAATTTAGATGAGCGTGACAAAGAATATAACTTCACATTGCTCTAGTAGTCATAGAATATGAATTTGACTGCATTTAACATCACTTCTAACATGCAGGCCCAGTCTTGCATTTTAGAGACATCATTCCCCTGGGAATCACCAGGAGCATTTAGTTAAGAATCTGTTATTGGGCGGCTGAGTAAACCGAGACTGACAAATGAATTATGATTTTAATGGGACTAGAAGTGTGTAAGTGAAGTTCATTTTTCCATGACTTTGTTTCAGTAAACTCACTTCCTATGCATGTATAACATTACACTGCTGCCCTAGCACTGGGGAATGTAAACAACTGATTTGTTTGCAATATATTACAGCATGTATAATAATGCTGATTTCTTCCCTCTTTTTAAAAAAAAAGGGAAAATTATAAATAAGGGAGACCCTTCATATTTCTCAATATATCTGTCAGACTACACATCTTAAAATGTTCTATACAATAGCATTGACTAAAAATTATTAATAGTGAGGTTATCTTTTACTTTAAAAAAACAGTTTAAACATTACAATTTTTTTCCCAATTAATGCCTTTGTTTCTGTGCCCTGAATGATTTTTTACTCTGATTTATTTGGTTCTTGGATTTACAGATGCTTTATGATTTAACTATGTCAACCCTTTTTCTATTTACATTTTTATCCTTAAACTTTCAAAATGATAGGCATTATAAACAATTTTTCTAGAAATCTCTTTTCTAAGACCTACGGACAGATTGTGAAGACCCGTTTTCTTCCACTGTTATTCCTTAATAGGTTTAAACCTCAGTCAGGAAGAAAAAAAAGTATGTCTTTTTAACTAATACCATGTCATCTCTTTAATCATGCTGATTCTGAATAATTCAGCCACTGTGGAAGTTGCAGGGCGAGGATCTATAGCTCTATCTCTCACTGGGGGGAGTTTATTATTACTGAGTCTGACAGCAGAAAGCCCTGGCAGGTTAATTGCTGCAGCAAGACTAGCTGGGAGTTTGCTGTTGATATATAGTGACTAAAGGGAGTGAAGGAGATTGACTATGCCTGTTACAGCACAAATATCTTCATGCGCCTCAGGTTCCTCAGAAAGATATGAGAAATAAATGTTCGCTGTTCATTTTCTGTCTGCACAATACAAATAGCCTCGGGCTGAACATGGCAACCACAGCATACAGAATATATATAGAAAAGAGGAAATTTGCAAATTAACATTATTACAAACGTTCCTGCCTGAAAGTGCTGAAAATCCATTTCAATATAGTTTGCATTTTAATGAGGTGCCAAAGAGATAAATCAGTTGTGTTTGAGGAACACTTGGCTGGGAATGATGTTTTCTGATCATATCGTGTCTTAACTAATATTAGATTAAGTAAAACCAGTGTTAATTGAAGGCGTGGGAAATGTTACTGCTAGTTAACGAAGTAAATTCTTGCTAGTTATATAGAATCATTAGTCGAACTCAGCCAGCCATTTCCCAGGAACAGCTGCCCGCTTCTTCCCTTCAAAAACAGAACAGTACTTGAAATTACTGAGGAGGAAGTCACCCTTCTAAAAACAGGCTTAATTTTTCTCAAGCTTCATTAAGACATTCTCAGATAATTTATTTTTATGTATTATAATGATATGGAAGTATTATTACCACTGAAGATACAAAAATACTCAGCATGCTTTTTCTGGAAAATAACAAATCTCAATTTTTCCCATAAGAGAGTATGCTGCTATTATTTTTTAACATTTATGTATCAAGAGAATCAATAATCAATAACTGTTTCTTTCTTCAAATAAAATTCCATTTACAGAGGAGGAAGTATATTTTCCATGGTGCTTTTAGAGGGTCTCTTTGCAGTGTGCTCTCCCTGGAGTACAGAAAACTGACCTCCCTCCACTTGTTTATAGTTCTCCTTAACTGCACTTCACTGCCCTGCAGATCAGGTCTGTTCTTTATTGTGGTAATGAAAACCACCAAGTATTCCTTTTATGAAGGTATTTCAATGAGAATTATCAACTGCCAAATGTCAGATCATTATGCAAAACACGGCCCAGTTTTTCTTCCACTTACGGCACTTGTGCACCAGTGTGACTCTATTCACTTCCACAGAGTTTTTCATCTTTAATGTCAGTTAAAGGAAGAGAGCCAAATCTACCCTAAAGAGCAAGGTGCAGTTACTTGTTTCCACAGAAAAGCTGGAGACACTGTGCCATGTTTTAGACCTCCACAGAACAAAATAGAGCCTGGTTTTCAGAGGTCATTTGGGGCGTATAGGGTCACGTACAAAATCTTAGCTGTTAAGTCTCTTGCAACTGACATACCAACTATTTTAAAAATCTTTGGTTTTAAATACAATAAATTCATTGTTAACCAGTCTCATATGCTTTATTTGTTGCAATCTCACAATTTAATCCATAGAAAGCATGTAAATTAGAAAAAAGTGTTGTGGAAACTAGAAACTAGAAATGTGAGAGGAAGGTCTAGTTGCAAGCAGTATGGAGTCTGCCTTGGAAAAAATATTGCAGTTTGTGTTACTAGTGGGGAAGTAGTTTAAGCAGAAGTTTAATAACTTGTCTAACCCTCTGTAAGCTGTATAATACCTTCGTCTACATCTATCCAGTTTCAAATAAACCACTACTTCTTGCTTTTCTGATTGGAACTTAATGCATTTCTAGTGTTTAATTTACACGTATCATCATTCTCGTTTTTGCTCCTGGCCTCACTGCTCCCTCCTTCAGGACTTGGAGACTCCTTCAGGACTCTTCTTCAGGACTTCTTTCATTTCCTACTTTTGTGTTGTGATTTTGGGGAGGAGAGGAAGGGTTGTCAACCCTTTCAGCTGAGCCAGAATGAGCTCACTTCTTTGTTTTGAGCTACTGATGGTGTCAGACTTTTAAAAGAACAAGAAAGTAACACTGGTGACTGTTAAAGTTACACATGTTGCAAAACAGTACCACAGGCTTTTAATGCAATTGCCTTTCAGTTTATTATGCCCATTTTCTGTTGATGTAAAGAGACAGTGTGAAAAATGTGTTATTGTTCATCTCCGTGCTTTGCAACTTTATCATTATCAGAACAGAAACAGGTTAGATGTCACCTTCCTTACAATCATGAGATGCCTTAAAACATTCCTCTTTAAAGCTTTGTCTTCAACTTGTACTGCTAGAACCCTTACAACAATTTTTACGTTATCAGAATGCTCACTTATTACATTAGCATGCTGAATACAGTTCTGACATTCACAAAAGCACTACACTTCAGCTCTCTGTCTGCACATTATGAATAATCTAAACACATGTATGAAGGAAAGGAAGGTATAAGTATGGCTTTTGCAAATGGAAGAGTCAGTCCCTTTAAAATTTCACAGTCAATGTTAATTGTAATAACACTGTTAATAACAAAACAAAACAAAAAATAAAAACGTTCCACAATGGTTATACAGGATCACATGCATTAAGCTTGATATAATTTTGACACATTAAAACATGATGTCCTAACTCACCTTATTTTCCCACTGAAATTTTACATATTTCAGAGTCTTGAATGGATTTCTGGTTTGTGGTCAGCTAGTTTCCCTGTATGTAGGAACAGAAAAATATTGGAAAAATTGTAAGTGATAAACAGTGGCAAAAGATTTAAAGACATACATGACAGCTGAATTTCTTTTTATCTCATAATATAACTGACTTAAATGTTATGGGGCCCACAAACTATCTTTCTTCACTCTGTCCTTATCCTTTATTTCTAGGGCACTCCAGAGGGCATAGGAATGTTACTGATCATTATATAACAATTTTATATCTCTTTCCTTATGCCCTGCACCACTATAAGAGCATAGACCTCTGTGTTCTCTCATGAGTAAGAAACATACCTGTTTTCCTAAGTGCTCTAAACCTTGATTTTCTTCTCTCAGTCTTCTATGTTAAAACTATGTTTATTGCCCCTATGTAAAATTTTATGCCCTAAAATTCCATTTCTGTAACAGACATGACACTTGTACTTGACCACAATGGTGTGGGAATTAAAATTTTAAGTAACTCATATAAAATATTTAGTGAATAATTAGAATATTTATGTCATAGCAAAGTAGTGGTATCACACATCTGTGATTAAAAAAAAAAAGCCTTTTAAGAAAAATATGCCATGTAAAATATCCTGGTAACTCAAAAATCAAATATTAATGATTTTGTCAGGTCAGCAACCCTTCAGAATAATGTAAATTTACAGCAATTAAACACTGCTCATGGACAGTCAGATGTGATAAATATAACTTAATCCATATCATTGCAAAGTTGGGTAAATCCTAGGGAAAAAATACTAATAATCAAAAAGTAATTAGCTTTTAGCAAACCAGCTACTAAATTTTGTCCTGCTTTAAAGCAGAAGTTAAAAAGCAAACAATAAAAGCACACTATTCTGCAGTTCATAATGTATACGTATCTTCATGAACACAGTTTATTTGCTTATAATGGTTAAAAAAAAATCCAGATTTCACTGAATTAAATGGGATTAAGATTTTGTTCTGTGTACATAAAATGAAGTGGGAGTAAGTGAGATTATTCAGTATCTAAAATTCTAGAGATGTGGCTTCTTTACTTTAAAATAGGGACCTCAATCACTTCTAGGATGGTTTTATAGTAAAAGAATAAAAGAGAAGAGTAGGTGATGAGTTCTGTGTTAAGAACTAACATACTTTAGTACATAATTTCTAGTACTAATTTCTAATGAACGTACACAGAAAAAATTCACCATGCAAAGGAGCAAACGGCTTCATTTCACGAGTTTCCTAATGAAAGCAGAGATTGTATTTAACAACAAAAGAAAGATTAGAAAGCATAGTCTTACTATAGCATGTTAGGGTCATAGTAATAAGATTACAGAATTGAGCCCTTAGGAAATGACTCAGAAAATTAATTAAAATTGCTAATAAATCATGCTGGCTTGATGTCCTAATGGCAGTATGCTGTGCACTGACACATCAGAGACATTAGTCTGATTTCTCTGCTCCGGTCTCCCTCACTCCTTGAGGCAGTAAGAGCTAGCAGTATTGTGGAAACAGAATATTTAGTCCAAGCAATTGTAGGGACAAGAGAATCAAGTCTTAGGGGACTTAGCAGTGATCCTTGCAATTGATTAAAGAGTGACATTGACTTCTTTCAAGCTGGAACCTTCTGTAGCATGAGGCCTTTACGGGGATGTTGTATAAAATGAGCTAAAAAGAGCTTTTTGGTTTGATGAAAAAACCAAGCTTCATAAGGAATGGGGGGATTTATTTAAACTTAGTAGAATGGTGATATAAAAATGGATAAAGAGAGTATCTAACTGTCAGCTTAGAAGAAAAAAATTTAATTAAGCATATGTTTTCATAAGCATTTATTTTTAAAAGCATACCAAGGAGGAGGGGTAAATTAGCTAATGTAAATGGTGTTTACACTTCTTACAGCAATCCTGTTGCCTTAAAAATAGTTTACTTCATGGAAGGCAGGGGGCATTGCTCTTACATGAAGTAGTTTTCAATCTTTTCACCTTAAAAGAGGGTGCAGGCCATTTCTGTTCTCCTGCATATCTAGAAACACCTGTCAAGTAGATGCAGGTCACCTTCCAGGAGGCTGTTGGAAACAGTGTGTGGAGAACCTGCCAGAGAGACTCTGCAGTAGGTGAAATACCCATTTTAAGATAGCTTTATCCATTCAGAGCTAAAATTTCTTTAAAAACTACTTAGATACCAGCATGGGCATGTTAACAACTCCTAATTGCCTATTTTAACCAGTCCAGAACATTTACCTTTGAACTCAGAATGAAACAACTTAGCCGATGGCCTGGCAATCTGATTGATGGATATGTAGCTAATCACCACAGTCCCGATGAACTTGAAATCAGTTTCCATGTGAAAGCCAGAGAACTAAGCTCAGGAAATAACTGACAAGATAATTAATATGCTTTACCACTATTCATTTAGGAATAATCAACATCTTTCCTGTTGTAATAGTACATATTCAATCTTTGACAATAAAACACCTGAGTTCTTTCTGAGGTTTTTCACCTGCCTGTAGGGGTCTGTCTTGAAATTCATAGCCCTGAGACTTCCCAGCACAGTCACAATTTCTGTGCATGACTAGAATAAATTCCATAATGCCTTGCAATCATAACAGAACTATTTACAGCAAGGAGTCTTTAAAAATATTAGAAATGTTAGTCTGTATTCACCAGAGAGTTCAACACCAACCTGTATTCATTTCACTGTTTTTAGAGTATGTAATGGTAAATGTGAAAACACATCTGTACAGTATTAACCACAATTATGTGCTCAGAACACAAGACCTTATTATGACGGAACACAAAGTCTGTGGAATAAAAAAAAAAACAACAGTTTTGCACTTACTAAGGCACTTGTTGTTCACACAACTCAGATTATGAAAAATATTTTGTGGCAAAATAGATAAACAAACAAACAGAAGGTGCAAGAGCTTCACGTGAGGATGCAGAACTATAACATCATTGCATTAATTGCGGGGTGACTTGGTAGGTTGTGTTGTTGTAGCTCCGTAATGGATGGACATAAGCTCTTCAGGCAAGCAGGAAGGGAATGGTAGGAGGAGGGTCTTTCTTCATGTTAACAGGCAGCTTGAGCATACCAGGCTACCCCATGGAATGAGCAGCAGGCTGGCCAAGACTATGTGGGTCAGGATCAGAAGACAGAACAGGGAAGGTAGCTTTGTGGTGAGAGTTTGTTACCAACCACCCTATCAAATGAGGAAGTGGACAAAGTTCCTTTTTAAGCAACTCAAGGAAGTCTCTGTATCATCATCCCGTGGTTTACAGGAGACATTAATCTCCCTGACATCTGCTGCAAGGGCAAGTCACTGGGACAGAAGCAATACAGGTGGTGGGGGTGGAGGTGTTGGAGTGTGCTGGGAACAACTGTTTATCACAGAACCTGGATGAGCCAGGAAGTGGCAGTGGCTCTTTTGCATCTGTTACTTACAAAAAAGGAAGAACCAGTTGGGGATGAGATAATCATTGTCAGCCTTGACTGTAGCAACCATGATACTCAGGAAAATGTATAGATGACTCAGGAGACTGGCTTGGATAAACGTGGAATGCATGACTGAGCTGAAATACCAAATAGATTTGCAAAGGAGCTGGAAGTGAGAACAGGCTACAAGGGAAGAT
>NW_008825114.1:11590840-11591734 GCF_000699105.1 Pygoscelis adeliae
AAGAGTTCCTTTGAGTTGAGACTTGCAAGGGATATCAAGGGCAACAAGAAAAGCTCCTATCACTACACTAGCAGTAAAAGAATAAACAATGAAAATGTGGACCCAGTGCTGAACAGGCTGATTGATTTCAGTGACAATGGCTGCAGATAAGGTACAGATACTCAATATCTTCTTTGCCTTTGTCTTCACCAGCAAGGTCTCCTAGGTCTTTGTGCCTAAAGGCAGGGTTCAAGCAGGAGAGGAGCTGCCAGCATTGAGTGAGAAGCAAGTCAGGGATCTAGTCCATGGAAATAGGTTTGCATCTGAAGATGCAGAGTGAGTTGTCTGATGTCTTTGCAAAGCTGCTCCCTATCATCTTTGAAATGTCATGGAGACTGGGGAATGTTTCTGACACCTACAGAAAGACAAATATTACACTCATCTTTAAAACATACCAAAAGAATGATCCAAAGAAGCCCAGGCTGGTCAGCCTTGCTTCAGTCTCTAGAAAAATCATGGAGCAAGCTCTTTTGGAGCACATTTCTGGGTACATGAAGGAGAAGGGGATGTCTGGGAAAAGTTAGCCTGGAGGTACCACAGGTAAATCATGCCTGAATAACCTTATTTCCTTCTGTAAGGAAATTAAAGATTTTGTGGGTGATGGGAGAACAGTAGGTGCCATCTACTTTGACTTTAACAAGACTTTCAACACAGTCTCCTACAACATCGTTCATTGCAAGTTGAGATCATAGAATCATAGCATCATAGAATCATAGAATCATAGAATAGTTTGGGTTGGAAGGGACCTCTAAAGGTCATCTAGTCCAACCCCCCTGCCATGGGCAGGGACATCTTCAACTAAATCAGGTTGCTCAGAGCCCCGTCCAACCTGACCTTGAATGTTTCCAGGGATGG
>NW_008825114.1:11592294-11605793 GCF_000699105.1 Pygoscelis adeliae
TGCTCTCAATCCCTTCATCCCCCAGCCTGTATTGATACAGGGGGTTGCCCCGACCCATGTGCAGGACCTTGCACTGGGCCTTGCTAAACCTCATGAGGTTCACACAGGCCCACTTCTCCAGCTTGTCCAGGTCCCTCTGGATGGCATCCCGTCCCTCTGGTGTGTCAACCACACCACTCAGCTTGGTGTCATCTGAAAACTTGCTGAGGGTACACTCGATCCCACTGTCTATGTCACTGATAAAGATATTAAACAGTACCAGTCCCAACACGGACCCCTGCGGGACGCCACTCGTCACCAATCTCCATCTGGACATTGAGTCGTTGACCACTACCCTCTGGATGCAACCATCTAACCAATTCCTCACCCACTAGACAGCACACCCATCAAATCCATACCTCTCCAGCTTAGAGAGAAGGATGTTGTGGGGGACCGTGTCAAAGACCTTACAGAGGTCCAGATAGACGACATCTATAGCCCTTCCCTTGTCCACTGATGTAGTCACTCCATCAATGGTCTGTTGGAGATGTTATGGTCTACATGGATGGCCAACTAGATGAGGGGAAAACTGGCTTGATCATTGGCCTCAAAGGGTACTGATTAATGATTTGACCTCTACCTGGAGATTGGTTTCAAGCGGACTACTGTAGGGTTCTGTCCTGGGACCAGCAGAGTGCACTGTCACCAAGTTTGTGAACATCAGCCTTGGGGAAGTGAACACACTTGAAGGCAGGGCTGCCATTCAGGGGGACCTAGGTAGGCTGCAGGAATGGGCCAGCCAGAACCTGATGAAATTCAGCAATAATAGCTGGAACAAGTTTGGCAGAGGGCAACCAAGACAGTCAGTGGCTAGAGCATTTGCCCTGCCAGCAGAGGCTGTGGAACTGAGGCTTGTTCACCTTGGAGGAGGAACAGACCAAAGAGCAGTCTCCCAGCACCTACACAGAGATGGTCAAGGAGTTGATGTCAGAAAAAGAGGCAACAGTCATATATTGAGGTGGGATTTTTCCCCATGACACTGATTAAGCAGTGGAATGGGTTGCCCAGAGAGACTGTGATGTTTCTGTCCTTTGGGAGTTTTCAGGACCCAACTGGACAAAGCACTGAGCAACCTTTTCTGAATTCAAACATAGACCCTGCTTTGAGCAGGCAGATGGACTATAGATCCGATGAGGTCTTTTCCAACTTGAATGATTCCAAGAATATAGCACTTTATCATATAAAGGAACATTAAAAATTGTACTTCATTCAGAATTATAAACAAAACAAGATGAGGCTTTTAATAAATTCTTGATAGATCTTCAAATATTTTTAAAAATATTTTTTATCTATTGCAGTTTTTAGAACAGTTTTACTTAAGCTTGAGAAGCAGTAGAGCTTCTTTAAT
This sequence comes from Pygoscelis adeliae, assembly GCF_000699105.1. Lineage (NCBI taxonomy): Eukaryota > Metazoa > Chordata > Aves > Sphenisciformes > Spheniscidae > Pygoscelis > Pygoscelis adeliae. The sequence goes on from NW_008825114.1 coordinate 11,593,682, forward strand.
GAGAATCAGAATCAGCAAACTGGTGTGGTACTATCATGCAAAATGGTTTTCTGATGAATATGTTATCATATCATATAATCCAACATTAACATATATTGACTCATTAACATGATACAGTGCAAAGTTAGGATACTAATTCTTTATTTGACAGTCTGTCATTCCCATCCTTGCTTCTAAACAAAAATACAAGGAACCAAACTTTTTTTGAGAATTTGATGCCTTACTTTCTTCAGTCACTTTCAGTCCTATCTTACAAAAATGAAAGCAAGAAAAAAGCTTTAATCTCAAAAGGTTTGATTATATAGTATTGAATTCTACAGGTTTAATGGTGGTATTGACAGTTACTATTTTCCTTGGTAATTCTGTAATTCAATGTTTAATTCTAATTTTCAAATATAATCCTAAAATAACCCTAAAGATTATATTCAATATGATGGATTTAACAACCTCTGACTTAAGTGCCAGTATTATTATGTCCTGGTTTTGGCTGGGATAGAGTTAATTTTCTTCTTAGTAGCTGGTACAGTGCTGTGTTTTGGATATAATATGAGAATAATGTTGATAACACACTGGTGTTTTAGTTGTTGCTAAGTAGTGCTTACACTAGTCAAGGACTTTTCAGCTTCTCATGCCCTGCCAGCAAGAAGGTGGGAGGGTGCAGAGCCAGGAGAGCTGACCCAAACTGGCCAAAGGGGTATTGCATACCATATGACATCATGCTCAGTACATAAACTGGGGGCAGTTGGCCGGGGGAAGGGTGACTGCTGCTCGAGAACTGGCTGGGCATCAGTTGGTGGGTGATGATCAATTGTGTTGTGCATCACTTATTTTGTATTTTCTTTTATCATTATTATTACGATTATTGTTTTCCCCTTCCTTTTCTGTCCTATGAAACTGTCTTTATCTCAACCCACAAATTTTACTCTTTTTTTTTTTCTGATTCTGTCCCCCATCCCACTGGAGGGCAGGGGAGTGAGTGAACGGCTGTGTGGTGTTTAGCTGCCTGCCGGGTTAAACCACAACACATTATAAGTCAAACTTAAAGGCTTTCGACAAATTAGGGAATAACCTCCAAACCTCACTCACACACTATAAAAATTGAGTGCTAGCCACTAGACATAAGTGGTTTTGAAGGCACCGTGACTTCAATGAGAGCATGCAACCTTTACATTGTGAGAGTTCAAGTTTAAGCACAATGTTTAAGTAAAAGTTCAGATTGGTAGCTTCATCGTAGTTAATTTTTGAACGAAAGGCAAAACTATGTATGGACTTGTCCAGTGTGGAAGAGGTAAGATTGGGAATATTGAAATGGTTTCAGGTCAATACTGAGATATGGATGAAGCTTACCTATTGTTTTCCAGGCTTTGAGTGTGGAAAATACCTTGGTTCAAAAGAACTAAATTAAAATGTGACTTAGGATCTCAGAAGTATTGCATAAATTAGCTATTCTTGTTTGCAGATATTAAAAGTAATGTCAGAAACAGAAATAATTAAACAATAAGATGAGAGGAATAGTGAAGAAAAAGAGTTTAGAATGGAATCGTGAAGAAAATGAGTATTTGTATGTTTTCATTCAGACTTTACCACTTCAAGGTGTTTTCATCTTGTATTGCAATGAAATCAATTTGAAAAGTGAGAGACTAGTTCTTTGACATCCTTGTTTTTAAGTCAAGAGTTTGTCTTTTGAAGTATTCTTCACTCAGACAAGGCATCTGGAATTTATAGAGTTTCCTTTCAGAAGATATCTGAAAGCATAAGCTCACCATCTTCTTCTGAGACACAACTTTCCAGTGACTTGTGTTTGTGCTGGTTCCCTTTATATAAACTAAGTATGACTTGAAACATATATCAGCTTAGGCTACCTACCCTTTTTCTACAGAATACTTTGAGTGTGGGCTCACCCCTTTTCAAGTATGTAAATGTTTGTATCCACAGGCCACAATCCTGGGTTTGAAAAGGATCTTCAGGAAACACTGGAAGAGTAAATCCACATTTATTTTACCCCATTGCTTATATCCAAGTATGTCCCTGCCTGCTGCATAGATGATCTGCACATATCTGACTGCTACAATTTATCTCAGCTGCCACTGTAGTTATATTACAAAGATATAACTACAGCAGAAATTTCAATTATATATAAAAAGGAATTTTTTTCAACATGAGGGTGGTCAAACATTGGACCAAGTTGACCACAGAAGTTGTGGAATCTCAAACCTTGGAAATATTCAGACTTGACTGGACACAGTCCTGAGAAACTTGGTCTAAGTCAACTCTGCTTTGAGCAATGCTTGGGACAGGATGCCTTCCACAGATTCCTTCCAACTTGAACTATTCTACGATTACGTGACTGTGAAGTCTTTTCTGAACATAACGTATTTTTTCTGTGTCACTCATACAGGTGAGTGTCATAAATGATTATGTAGTGGGTGTTTGTTTTTTGAACAGAAATGCATCTTTGTCAGAACTGATTTCTAGGATCGAGTGAAAAATGTTCATTTTGACCAATCAACCTGTTTTACTGGGAAAATCCCAGTCAGATTTACTGGATTCCTTTCTAACTGCAAAAGCTTGAATTATCTGACTTCAAAATATGAGCCACTACAAATAGTTCTGCTGTGAAACAGCAGAGAGATTCATTCTGGTAAGACATCGTAAAGGAAAAAAAAAAAAAACACCACACCACCTTATCTATCAGAAAACAATCTTCCCACCCAAATACTTATCTATTTACTACATCCACATTGTCAGAATACAAACCTTGCTTGCAGTGCCCCTTCAGGAAAGAACTAAGATTATGTTAATTTTACTAAAGTTTGTTTTAAAACCTGAGAAGGTTTGTTTAGAATCTGAAGTTATATCAACCATGAACTTCTACTAGCACCAAAAATAACATAAATACAGAGATAAATATCGATGTTATACCTCTTGCGCAGATTAGAAGTAGAAAAAACAAGGAGCTTAAACCAGGCAGAAAACTCTACCAAACTAGAATGTGTTCAGATCATATATTAATGGTAATGGTGATGGTAATGGCAATTGTAATGGTAATCTTGATGGTAATGATGATAATGTCAATGCAACTAAGGTCACAGCACCAAAGCAATCCCTTTTATGTCAATAGCTACTTAATAGCATTTGAGTGGATGAGAAAGAAAATGCAAGGAAATCATGCTGAAGACAGAAAAGTGAGAACATTGACATCAAGAGTGGCACACTGATGTGTCATTGCCAAAAGGGGGATATTGTGGCTCTCTTCTTCACAAGAAGGCCATCACCGCTTGGGGGAGAAAAAGAATTTGCCTTGGGACTGTCTTTGGTGTCACACTCATTTCACATGAGAGGGTGCAGAATGTACGGGAAGGTTCTGCTTCCCTTCCCAAACATCCCTTGCAGAACTTGCCCCACAGAAGACAGAAGGGTTCCTCTTCCAAATACTATGACTTGAAGGAGTACAAACAGGCCACTATTGCTACTTCCATCTACTACAGAGTGTTAAGCTTCTCCACTGATGATTTCATTCTCCATTAATGTGTAATAACTTTCTTCTTCATGTGAAAGGAATAGTGAGTAATGAATGAATTTCTGTTGGGAGGCTCTCAATGACCACTGTGTGAAATGGCCTGGAAACTTTACAGAAGAAATTGGAACCTAGATGTCTCTAGGGGAAAAAAAAAAATCACCTTTTTCCTATAACTTTCACATAAGTGCCATAAAGTAAGACTTATGTTACCTGTTGTGTGCCCCAGAAATCCTTTTGGGAGACAGGTCAAAGAAAAGTTATACAGAAATTGAAATATAAGGAAGAGTGAACTATCCATATCAAAGTGTATGTGTATTGGGTTTGAGTGGCAAGGTTTTGGTAGCGGGTTGGCTACAACGGTGGCTTCTGTGAGAAGCTGCTAGAAGCTTCCCTTATGTCTGACAGAGCCAATGCCAACCAGCTCCAAGACAGACCCACCACTGGCCAAAACCAAGCCAATTAGTAACGGTGGTAGAGCCTCTGGGATAATGTATTTAAGAAAGGGGAAAAAAACCCTGCGGCACAAGAACAGCAGCTGGAGGAGTGAGAACATGCGAAAGAAACAACTCTGCAGACACTAAGGTCAGTGAAGAAAGAGGGGGAGGAGGTGCTCCAGGCGCCGGAGCAGAGATTCCCCTGAAGCCCATGCTGAAGCCCATGGTGAGTCAGGCTGTCCCCCTGCAGCCCATGGAGGTTAACGGTGGAGAAATATCCACCTGCAGCCTGTGGAAGACTCCACGCTGCAGCAGGTGGATGCACCCAAAGGAGGCTGTGACCCTGTGGAGGATCCCATGCCACAGCAGGTGGATGTGCCCCAAAGGAGGCTGTGACCCTATGGAGACCCTGTGCTAGAGCAGGCTCCTGGCAGGACCTGTGACCCCATGGAGAGGAGTCTGTGCTGGAGAAGGTTTTCTAGCAGGACCTGTAACACTTGGGGGATGCACTCTGGACCAGTCCATTTGTGACGGATTGTACCCCATGGAAAGGACTAATGCTGAAGCAGTTCTTGGAGGACTGTAGCCCGTGGGAAGGACTCATTTGTAGACATTCACGAAGGACTATATGTCATGGGAGGGACCCTACGCTGGAGCAGGGGAAGAGTGTGAGGAGTCCTCCCCCTGAGGAGGAAGTAGCAGCAGACATAACAGGATTAACTGACCGCAAGCCCCATTCTCCATCCCCCTGTGCCACTGGGGAGAGGAGACAGAGAATTTGAGAGTAAGGTTGAGCCTGGGAAGAAGGGAAGGGTGGGGGGAAGGTGTTTTAGGATTTGTTTTTAGTTCTCATTATCCTACTCTGATTTAATTGGTAATAAATTAAGTTAATTTTCCACAAGTTGAGTCTGTTTTGCCTGTGATGGTAATTGCTGAATGATCTCTCCCTGTTCTTATCTTGACCCATGAGCCTTTCGTTATATTTTCTCTCCTCTGTCCTGCTGAGGAGGGGGAGTGATAGAGTGGCTTTGGTGGGCACCTGGCATCCAGTCAGGGTCGACCCACCTCAGTATGATAAAAGACACATTAGAAGAAAGAATGACCTTGGGCTTTTTAAAAGTAAGTATATGACCGATGTGGAAAATTGTTAATGTTTCTGTAGGAATACACCTACCTAGTTTTCAACAGTCTTACTAATTAACCCTGACAATCCTTAAAAGTAGTTGTTACCCAATTCCAGAGATGGAAAACAGTGGGGATAAAGTCTATAATGTTTTAATTCACACTGACCTAGCAGAAGATATAGGAATAGTGTAGCAATGAAACTGTTTACATCATGGATGCAATGGTCCAACAGCCATTGAGTGTTATGAGATCACAGAAGAGAAATCACAATTACTTTTCAAGTTTGATGCTCTATATCTTAAGTATAAACAGTGTGGATAACAACTCTCCCAGCTTGTTTCCAGTTCTACTGGTAATGACATTTTATGCTCTTCATTTCCCACTGACAATCAATTCTGCTACTGAAAGAGGAATGGGTTGTAAAGAAAACTTTAATTATAGTAATTTCATTTTTCACCAAGGAGAAAAAAAGAAGGATCACAGTTCATTTATATAAAATATTCTTAACTTTATTTTGTGTATAATTGCTGATCTGTTCAACTGAAATAATTATACACTTTCCACAGTCATTGGATTAGAATAATGAATTAAGTAAGTACAATCACTGGTATCCCAGCTATCATACACTGACTTTAAGAAATAATCATTTGATCCACATGACCATGTTGTTCACCAAGACTGTTATTTTACTAATCCTTATGATCCAAACAGTGCTCTGTTCATGTTCCAGCACACAGCAGGTGGGAGAATGGATTCGTTAAGCTGGGTGGGTTTAGCCTTCTTTTATGTGTTCATTCAATTTTATGTTCATTTACTGATTGTACACATCTGGTGGTAGAAGCTGCTGAAGCAATAACTGTTATTCTGCAAACAAGGCAACACTAGAAACAGATGCAAGATTTCCAATATTTCTTTTGGAAGTTTTGTGATTAAAGACACATTTATTCTTCTGTGTCTGAGGGTTTACACCATGGATTTCTTTAACTGTTTCACTAGATATTCACAAACTTGGACCCATAAAAATACAAAACTGGGGAGACTCAACATGAACTTTTACAGACAAAAGCTATGGCAGTAACATAAAATCTTCTGTAGATTTAAAATGATGCAATTACTTTCCCAAACTATGTAAGTGGGAAATATCCTTTTCCCATCAGAACAGTACACATTATATTTCTTATTACTCTTGGAATTATTACATGTCAAAGCTATTTCAGATGGTATGTTACCTTGATTCTAATAGAGTAAAGAAAAAAAGAGAATCCTAGGTAAAGTTCTCAGTCAGAGATATGCTGTAGGAAAAAAAACACTCCAAACATTCAGCTCACATGCTTCTTTATGGTGGCTCGCTTCTGCTTTCAGTCTCTGTACTATACTGTAGCTAAACATCATGAATAATTAAGAAAATCAGTGGTATAATAAGCCTAAAGAGGAAAATGCATATTGCATTAGAATAAACAGAGTATTTAAAAATTTTATTACTGACACATGTATTCAGTTCTTCAGTAAAATACTACAGTTCAGGGGAGTAGGAAATCTGTTTCTCCAAAGGGCTTTTTTCCCCCTTATTTAGGCATTTGACATACAGTGATGGGTTCACTGAAACTGCCTCTTTTACACATTAAGCCTTTTGAAAGCCTTCCATTTTTTCCCTCCTAGAGGCTATTTGTTTCATGACAGCATTGTCTACATTCCTCACAAAAATGCATGCATTTGTCCTTGTGCTAAATGCTGACATCCTCTGATAAGAAGAAAGCTAAAAGGGGGAAGAATTGAAGGTCAACATGTTTATTTTGCTCTCAAGTGAACATAGTAGATAAATACTTTTCAGTGACTTCCTACTTGCTACAATATAAAGTTTATAGATGAATTGGGATGAATGTCTACATTGTCATTACTCTGAAAAGAAAAGCAAACCTCAGTTGCAAAAGCTCCTCTCTAAACACAGGGCAGGAAGTAAATGGTATGTATTATTGTGCTCACTTCATCTTCTCCTTCTATTCTTGTTCGGGCTAGTTTAAAATTTCAGTTCATTACAGAAAATCAAAACAGCTGTCAATCATGTTCCAAAGGTACAATCAGCCCAAAGAGAGCACATCTGAAATGTAGATATATAGTTCTACGTCATGTTTGGTAGAACGTTCAGATGAGCTGATGACTTGACTCCTTCACTACTCCCACCCTAGAAATTTCATATAAAATTGTCATTGACTTTCTACTGTTGGGTTAAGAAACATGCAGAAATTGTTAGCCTCTTGTTCCTCTCTCTACATATTTTCCAGTCTTATGTGTTTTAAAAGTCTGGAACTTTGATTTCTGGAATCCCAAACAAGTACAGTAAGAGCACGAAAGTAAAAGTAACATTTTTTGACTCACAGAATGCCTTGGCTAGAGAAGAACATGATAATTTTTCTATTAGGTATTTTAAAGAACCTAGATTCCCTGTACAAGTGAAAATGTGAATAAGGAGAGCAAGAGAGGATGAGGCAGTGAGAAAAGGAGACAGATGAAAATATATATCTAGTCCAGTTTTAAGTAAGCGACAATGACTTGGTTTAAGCTGTCCTGTGCAGGACAAAGTCTGTAAAGATAATAATTGAGGGTAACAAAGTTCAGACAACTTCACAGTGAAAAAAATTGTTAGATACACTCGTAAACACTTTTTCAGATCTCAGGTTATCACAGTGTTACTCCCTTTTTTCCTCCCATTCCCTTCATCCACCAGTAAGATCTAGCAAACCAGGCTACTTCTATTATAAGGAGCAGAGTATAAATGCCCAGATAAATTGGGATAATTTCTACCAGACTTACTTAAATGGTTAGAGCATTTGTTAGACTAAATGACTCAACTGGAGGAGTTATGACTCTTACAGACAAAGCTAAGTGTAAGTTTGGACTCAAAATAACGTTGGAACCAATGACAGCTGATGTAGGTTCAGTGTTCATAATCAGACCACTTTTGTGTCGAACACAGCTTTAAAAGACTTGAATTTTAAATACATGTTGCTGAAAGCTTAGACAGTAGACTCTATAGTATAGAAGAATATTTTTACTTGTTTGGCAATCGATTAGGATACTGAGAAAAATTTTCTGATCATGTATGCAGAAATATTTTGAAGCATGCTGTAAATGTGCATTATTATTATTATTAAATATCTACAGAACTGCACAGATTATTGTTATTAACTTTACTACAAACTGCTCGCAGGTAGGAAATGGCATTCTTTTTTCTTTTTTTTCTCGTATCATATGCTCTTTAATTATATAACCACAAACTACATTTTCCATAGAACTATGGCCTCTTTCTGACTGCTTAATTCTTATACAGAACTTATATAATCAGCAAAACCATTCATTTTTTACTTTTTCCTCATTTTTCTGTGTATAAACTTATGTCTTATTTACACCACACTATGTAGATCTTACTCTGGATACTTGGTTAACAATTTCTTCATGGGTACTTTTTTATTCATGAAATAATTAATTGGAAAAGAGAAATCAAGCTGACTGCAATTACTGGAGAGACTCCTATAACTGTCTGCTCTATGGAAATTTTTTTATATCGCACAAGATTAAATAAGCAGTAGATATTTAGTTCATAGGGGAACAGACTGGACCGCAGTCAAAGTGTTAGGTATAAACTCTGTGTTGACCCTAAGGGCAGTGGAGAAACATACTGGTTTTACTAACAAATAAACTACTGCCTGGGAACATTCCCATAATCTGAATGACCTACAATGGTAAATTGGTCCTTGGCGTGCCTTTCTCTGTGATTCTTGGACATCTGTTTAGATGCTTGAGCATCCATGGGGCTTTGCATACAGCCACACAGACTTAGAAGCTCAGAGAATTTATTAGCATAGATTTGAACTATTCTGTGCCAGCTGGCTTCACTGTGTAGGTGCAGTCCTGAGTACATTTTAATTTATTGGTATAGACATAACCTTGATCTCTCTCAAGCATTACTTTTTAGATTTTTTAAACTCTTGCCAGCTTCTATCTTACAAACGATTCCTCCATCCTATAGAATTCTATTTGAAGTCAGCACCATCAGAAACAGGTAGAAATATGTGAAGGTGGATAACCAGAGTTTTGAGTTGCTTAATATGGATGCTGATGTGAAACAGCAGCATTCTTTCTCTCCACTGCTCAGGATGACCACAAAGTAGAAGAGGTTAGTAGAAGACCTTGATGATGAACAATAGTTTTAAAAGGCTGAAACCAAAGGCTGGTATTAGCAATTAGGGTAGCCCACTGGGAACAGATCTGTAAAGGGCCCAACATCCATGGATAGTTTGGAGGTTTTACTTCAGACTAGTTCTAGTTTGGCTTTTGACCTGAATGCCTATTAGTGGCTGGAGTACCCTAAGTGTTCTTGAATCCTCATGACATTCTATGATTTAGTTTCATCTACAGGGAGTCCAGCTTGCAGACTGAGAGGGGTCTAGCAAAGCTCACTCATGATCCTAGCAAAAACACTGATGTGGAAGCACCTAAAGCACACCAACCTGGCAAAAAGAAGGGCTTAAAGTTGATTTTGAGAAAACAAACATCCTTTAAAACTACCTATCAAGTATTAACTGTACCACAAAACAAAAAATCAGTACAGCATAGTTTATGGTCATCACTGTTAGTCAACAGGGGTGTCAAAACCAAACTGACACTGGGCTTTTGGCACAGAGATGCTACCATTTTCAAAACTCAGCATTGTCTGAAAGCCAACAAAGCACCAGACAACACAAGGAGTCTTTCACTCAGAAGGACTCAGCTAACATATCACAGTGAGAGCTGGAAACTCCCCTCAGAGTAGTTCACTGAAAACAAGCACTATTGAATCACTCTTAGCAGTGGGTGCAGAGAGATCTTTCTCTATGAAAATAGGGGCAACAGCAAGTGTTAGAGGGGATCAGAAGATACGAATTGCTCATGGCTGATGTTTCACAGTTTTTATAACTTTGCAACACTTCTGAAAGGTGACAATACAATTTTGTCTTCTTCCAGCGGAAGAAAATAACCAGTGAAAACCACTAGCAAGATGCTATTATTTATAGATATAATTTGACAAATTCAACATTTTTTCAGAGTACTAAATTCTTGTACAGAACTTATATAATCAGCAAAACTCCCAATGAATTCCACTGAAGAGAGAAGTAATAATCACTTCTAATAATCAGATTTCAGTGTCTCAGATATCTTGAAAATGGTGAATTCTTAATGGATTACTTCATGTGGAAAGTTTAGCTGACTTGTCTTGTTTAACATATGTTTTATCAAACAGAATTTCTTTCGCTTTTGGTGTGAAAGAATATCTATCTTGTTCACCTCACATTTCTATCTTCTTCAATTAATGAGTCAGAAATTTTATAGCAGACAGTCCCACCTCATTCATCCCTATGCAGATATGGCCTTTGAATTTATTGAAGTTGAGTTTCTACATAGGAAAAAAGAAAGAAAGAAAATAAAAAAGATGAGACCATTACACAAGGGCTAATTTGAAACAATGCAGACAATTTTATTAAATTTGCAGTGTTGGTATTCTCTTGCACTGGGATGTTTGCATATACGAGTGTATAATCTTAAAAAAACATACTGTAAAAATCATTTCATGTGACTTCATATTGATGACTATCTCTCATGAAAAATGTTGGATTCACTGCACAGACTTCTGCCACATTAATGTTGGTTAAAGTAGGTTATCATCAACCCTATACACCTGTTAGATAAAATATACGTTACTAGTGGATTTCACGGGTTATTTTGTTACAGCATTGGAGTGTTGAGACTGGGAAGCTTGTATAGCCATTTGAAGATCTTCTGCACGTTTTCTCATGGATGATCTAGTTTTCATCTATTCTCCCCAGTATGACACTTGCCCTGGGCAGTGCCCTGCCCTGTGTGGCACTGTCCAGTTCTCATCAGCTACATCATTCCACTGTAGCTCCCATTACAAAAATGCAGCCTCCACACCATAGTCATCTCATTTGCTCTTCATCCCACTTGCTTTACAAAGCATGCTTCATTCTTCCTATCCAGCCCTCCCTGTGGACTCTCTTCTCTTTTCCGCTCTGATGTCAGCCTGGCTTGTTCAGCTGTATTTACTCCTCCTCTGTGTTTCTTATTCACAGGACCATTCTCCCTCTCTAAGTTCCTCTGATAATTTCAGTTTCACCTCTTATCTACTTGGCTTAAGTTAAATTACATAATTTCTCTTATTCTCCCTGAAATTCAGTCTCTTCTTTCTCCATGTAATTTTCAATGAAGTATTCCCCAAACCCCAAACTCCTATCACATTTTCTCCTTTTCTCTATCAGCATGTTATTCTTTCCATGGAGTACTAAAACATCAGACTGAGTGGTCACAGTCTGGTGGCACTGAAATCAATTCAAACCAGGAACTCAGATAATAAAATAAGTGGTTATTACAAAAATAACAATACAGCATTGTGGTGGGTCGACCCTGACTGGATGCCAGGTGCCCACCAAAGCCACTCTATCACTCCCCCTCCTCAGCAGGACAGAGGAGAGAAAATATAACGAAAGGCTCGTGGGTCGAGATAAGAACAGGGAAAGATCATTCAGCAATTACCGTCATGGGCAAAACAGACTCAATTTGTGGAAAATTAACTTAATTTATTACCAATTAAATCAGAGTAGGATAATGAGAACTAAAAACTAAATCTTAAAACACCTTCCCCCCACTTCTCCCTTCTTCCCAGGCTCAACCTTACTCTCAAATTCTCTGTCTCCTCTCCCCAGTGGCACAGGGGGATGGGGAATGGGGCTTGCGGTCTGTTCATCACATTGTCTCTGCTGCTACTTCCTCCTCAGGGGGAGGACTCCTCACACTCTTCCCCTGCTCCAGTGTGAGGTGCCTCCCATGAGAGACAGTCCTCTATGAACTTCTCTAATGTGAGTCCTTCCCACAGGCTGCAGTTCTTCACAAACTGCTCCAGCGTGGGTCCCTTCCACAGGGTGCAGTCCTTCAGGAACAGACTGCTCCAGTGTGGGTCCCCCATGGGAAGGGAAGGGAAGGG
>NW_008825114.1:11606972-11618478 GCF_000699105.1 Pygoscelis adeliae
AGAGCAATGAGGTCGCCCCTCAGCCTCTTTTTCTCCAAGCTAGAGAAACCCAGAGTCCTCAGCAACTCATCATAGGACATTCCTTCCAGCCCTTCCACCAGCTTTGTTGCCCTCCTCCTGATGCATTCAAGGACCTTCACATCCTTCTTAAATTAGGGGGCCCAGAACTGCACACAGTACTCAAGGTGAGGCCACACCAATGCTGAATACAGTGGGATAATCACCTCTTTTGATCGGCTGGTTACGCTATGTTTGATGCACCCCACAATGCCGTTTGCCCTTTGGCTGCCAGGGTGCACGGCTGACTCCCACTGAAGCTACTGTCCACCAGCAGCCCAGATCCCTTTCTGCAGGGCTGCTTTCCAGCTACTCCTCTCCCAATTTATACTTGTGCCCAGATTTATGCCATCCCAGGTGTAGAATCTGGTATTTGTTCTTGTTAAATTTCATGCCTCTGATGATTGCCCAATGCTCCAATCTATCTAGATCCCACTGCAAGGTCTCTCATCCCTAGAGGGAGTCAACAGCTCCTTCCAGTTTAGTATCACCAGCAAACTTGCTAATGTTGTATTCAACTTCTGCATCCAGATCATCGATAAAAATATTGAACAGAACTGGCCCTAAAATTGAGCCTGGAGCAACACTGCTGGCTACTGGTCACCAGCCAGATGTAGCCCCATTCATGACAACCCCTTGAGCCCTGCCGCTCAGCCAGTTCACTAAGAGCAGTGTGAATCTGCTCGTCTCATAGTTGGACAACTTGTCCAGAAGGATACTGTGAGGGACAGCACCAAAAGCCTTTGTAAAATCCAGGAAAGCTACATCCACCACCTTCCCTTCACCCACTGGGTAGGTGACCTTAGTATAGAAGGATATCAGACTAGTTAGACAGGACTTTCCCTTTGTGAGCCCATGCTTACTGTGCCTGATGATTGCATTGTCTTTGAAATGCCTTTCAATAGCACCCAGTATGATCTTCTCCATAATTTTTCTAGGTACTGAGGTTAGACTAACAGGTCTGTAGTTTACTGCATCTTCTCTCATGCCATTCTTGTAAATTGGCATAACACTGGCTAGCTTCCAGTCAGTGGGGACCTCCCCAGACTCCCAAGACCTTTGGCAGATGATTGAGAGGGGTCCTGCTGTAACATCCACTAACCCCTTTAGTACTCTGGGATGAATTCTGTCAGGCCCCATGGACTTATGAATGTTCAGCTGATACAACTGGCCCCTTACAATTTCAGAGTCCACAAAAGGAAAGTCACTGCTCCTGCAGTCATGGTCCTCCAACTCACAAGAGCGGGCAGTGCATGGTCTATCATTAATATTAAAGACTGAGGCAAAAAAAAAAACCATTAAATGCCTCTGTCTTTTCTTCATCCCTATTTGTCAGGGGGGGGGGTTTGTTGACTTTGCATCTTATTATAGCTTCTGCTTCTATGGTATGTTAATTTTGTTTTTTTCCCACTAAGTCATCTAGAGCCTTGGGGGGTGTGTGTGTGTGTATATAAACCCTCAATTATAATTTTACAGAATCTAGGAAGTAACTAACCAGTCTCAGCTTCTCTTATTTGATGAATAAAATAGGATCTTGTCAGGTAGGAATAACTATTGATTGAAAACTAATGGGTACAGAGAAAAAAATAACAATGAATATAAAGCCTACTTAGCAGTGTGTAGATGCCACATCAATAGGGACCTTTTTTTCAGAAGGCTCTGAAAAGCTTAGAAATAAAATAGAAACTTTACAAGACTGATGACATGAAGTAGTTAGCCAACTACACCTTGTTTTTTTCATATGTAAAAAACAGTAGTGGTTTTATGAGTAATCCTTGTTTTCTGAGGAGTTTGGGGGAGTTATTAAGCTTAACCAAGGTACAGAAAGTGGCCTTTAATTCTAGAGAATCAATACCTCATAAAAATGCTCTATGCCAGTTCTTATTCATATATCCTCAATAATTATCTAGCCCTTAGCTTTAATCACACACAAATGTTACAAATAAGTGCAGACGGTTTCATCAGCTGCACAGTTTCCCATGATCTGTACTGGACAAGTGCAGTTAAAATAAGCATATGGACTTCATAGGTATAAATTTAGGTGTCCCTCTGAAACTGTGCTTCCTCTTTCTACATAAGTTTAAAATCTGAGAATCAGCAAACCCATGAAACATTCATCATGCATAACATCACCTGTCATTATATGTTTCAGGTGTTGCTGGCACAGAATTTCTATAGAGAATTATGACTTGCTTTTCCAAAAGTAAATTGAAATTTTTCACCTGTGTTTTTGATGCCACAATTGCAGTGCTCAGTTTTGTTAGCACATCAGTTGCAATGCAAGAATTCTTATAATCAGCTTGAAACATTTTTTTTTTTGCTAAAACTGAGCAAAAGGTAATAATTAGAAGTAATGTGTAATTAGACGGGAAAAATTATTTAACAGGGAAAGATGATTACTATTTCTAAAAAAATAGATACACGAAACTTTTTGGAGGTTGAGACATTAGTAAATCCAAGGAGATGGGTTAGAAACTGGAAGACAGATTCTCCAAGTTGCTAGAAAAAATTTACTTTATATATGGATTTGCAATATATCACAGAGATGCCAGAAGAATATATGTGGTGTATGTATGCATCAGTGTATTTCTGAATATGTATTTTCTCATTTCAGTATGTAAAACAAGAAAAAGGATCTGAAATGTGATAGTCTGGATACTAGATATTGACAGTTTAGTGAGTGTAAATAAATTTTTCAGAGCTACACAGATTTACAATCTCTGTCTAGGACTTGAACTCTTAATTTTTAAATTTTGTGCATGCACAACATGCTTCAGAAAACTAGCTTTATATTAAAAAACAAGGCAGTAAAAAACTGTAAAAGTAGGTGGAAATGTAGTGGCTCATCTATTGGCCACGCTTGCCTGCAAACACAATACTATTTAACACTGAGCCCATTTGCTGCAGTTATTCATAGGCTGCAGCAGTGATTTCATTAACTAAAACATTAGAACTAAATTACATCTGTCCCATATGGCTGAGCGAGGGCAGAGAGAGCATATGCAGGCAGACTACATTTGCAACAGCATACCTTTGCTAAGGGCACCTTTAATTTGGCTTTAAGCATTCTGATACACCACATCTGGAAGCTGGTAAATGCTACTGTTTTCATGTCCATGCTCAACTCTTACTTCAATGTTCAGGTTAAAACAGCTACATTGCAATGTGCCTTCCTTAGACCAGTTAGTAATGCATCTGTCTGCCTTCTCTGTCTTCTGCACTACTATTACTCTGATACATAAAATACCTTTTTCTACAAATTTTTGCTTATTGGAGTGGATTGAGTTGGATGGTGTAGCTAATTCTTCACTTAAGATTTTTATTTTTAAAATTACTTATGAAATGCTCTCACAAACCACAAAAAATATTTTATGGATCAGAAAGGAACCGTGTTAATGAAAGGCAATGAAACCATTACTTTACTGGATTCCAGAAATATTCAGGCATTTCAAAGTAATAGTCTATGGCTGCTTGTGTGAACTGGAAAACATTTAAACACACAGTTTTAAACATTGTTAAGTGATTTGCTTTCAAAATAAAACTTGATGATCAAGCTTATATTTTAAAGTCAAATTTTGCTTTCTCTCTCTCTCTCTTTTTTTTTTTTTTCCAGTGGAATTGCTTATAAGGTTAGGCATACCTCCCTTGTTTGTAGTGAAGAAGGATCTTATGGAAAGGAATTTATGATGATAAAAAAACCCTAAATGATCTATCTTAATTTTGTTTGATTGATAACCTCTCTTTCTTCTACATGAAAAGGAAAATAATGATTGAGGATTTCAGGCTGCTAAGAAGTATTTTAGAAGGGAAGAGTGAAAAAAATTGTGTAAACGGACAATTAAAAAGATGTATAGAGGTGTCAAATCAGGTCACGATGGACATCCTTGATGAGTTTATTTGTGTAAGCCCAGTTAGAAAACATCATAAATTTGTTTTGGATAAAAAGGCTGCCTGGTTTTCCCTGTGGGCTGGGGAGTTTGTTTCTTAGTTCATATTTCACATACGATGTGTGGTCTCCACACCACTTCATCAGTCATTTGTGCTACTGAAAAACATATGTTGCCACTATAGCTTGAATTGCATTTTGGACGTATTATGAATTTCTAGTTGGAAAGCTGGAGAAATCTTATAAGTTTTGAAAAATAATTTAAGAACATTATACAAAGCCCAGACTTTCCTGCTCTTAGAAGAGATTCTTGCCATCACACAATCAAAATGGGAAATCATTCCTCACCTTGTAAAAGTCAAAGGCATCCTCTGCATTTTCATTATTCTGTTGCAATCCAAATATTATTCTTCCATTCTCTAACTCTTTCTCATCACTATGTGATCAAACTATTGCCTGGAAAGGAAAGGTTAGATTTATCAATCAAAGTTTGCTACCAGCACTCAAAATAATTGAACCCTCAGGAGAAACAAGCCCCGTGTATTTTGTTTGTTGTTGTTTCAATATCTCCATAAAAAGCCATTTCAATATGTTTAGTTCTGTGGCAGGAGGTTTTATGAAGCGTTTATCCTCTTCACAGTTCCAGAAAGCAAAGCTGATAAATATGGAGGGGGGTGTGTGTGTGTATGTATTTGCTGGTTTAGTGACAACAAAACTTTTTCATAGAATCCCAAACCTCTCGGTATATGAAAGATTTTTAGACATGGTCAAGTTAATCTTTGGTTGTGTGTTTTAATGGGATTCTGTCCAGAATCTAATTGTGATATCCAAAAAAGAACAGAAAGTAGTTCTGAAAACAAAGTGGGCGTCTGTGGTTTCTAGTCATGTAGTCTTGTGTTAGAGCATGTGCAGTGGGTTTCCACAGTTGCTGGAGTAATGACTGTGGCTTACCAAACATGCTGAACAACCACAAATCCTAACATGGATGTTTTAAAATTAACTTACCCTAAAAATCAGCTGTAATAAGCAAAAAGCCATAAGAAGGTGTATAATTAGATCCTTCATAGCTATGCTAATGAGGATACTGCTTACCGGACTGTACATCTCCCTGAGATTTGTAGGTCATGGTGGACATCTTTAGTGAGTTTGCTTAATATTGAAGAAACCACAGGTACATGTAAGTAAAGCAAAGTCTTATACACAAAAAACTCTGGATCAAGATCTGAAACCTAAGAATAATTCTGAAACCTGTTAATAAATCAACCACCTAAGAGCACACTGTCAAAACCACTATTAAATAATATAGATTGCTGAGAGTAGAAGAGACTGTATACTACACTGGGTACACTGGGTTCCCCAGTACAGGAAAGAACTGGAACTGTAGAGTGAATCCAGAGGAGGACTACGAAAATTATCAGAGGGCTGGAATACCTCTTCTATGAAGAAAGGCTGAGAGAACTGGTGTTGTTCAGCCTGGAGAAGAGAAGGCTCCAGGATGACCTTATTGTGGCCTTTCAATAGGGGGAGCTTATAGGAAAGATGGAAAGACATTTTTTACCAGGGACTGTAGTGACAGGACAAGGGGCAAGGCTTTTAAACTGAAAGAAGATAGATTTAGATTGGCTATAAAGAAGACATTTTTTACAATAAGGGTGGTGAGACACTGGAACAGGTTACCCAGAGAACTTGTGGATGCCTCATCATTGGAAGTGTTCAAGCTCAGGTTGGATGGGGCTTTGAGCAACCTGATCTAGTGGAAGGTGTCCCTGCCCATGGCAGGGGGGTTGGACTAGATGATCTTTGAAGGTCCCTCCCAACCCAAACCATTCTATGATTCTGTGATTCTATGATGAAAAACAGAGAACACAGTTCACATGCCCCAAATAGGTCTTAGCCAAAAAGATTCCTGATGGAGTTTTTGTGTTGACTTCAGTGGATTTGGATATGGTCTATATGCAGCCCTGAAAAATTTAAGACGTCGCTGTTTTAGCAGCCCACTGTGATCAGAAGGAAAACTTACTTGTCAGAATATCCCTGTGAAAAGCCTGCTTCTGTTTAAACACATTCAGCAGATAACAGCCACAATCTACTTGCTTGAAAACTTCAGGATGCACCCACTGGGGGATACAACTCCTAGCCCTGAGGTTTGAGTTCACCAGTTCCCCTTGAGAAAAAGGCTGTCAAGGAACAAAACTAAGCTAGACTTTGAACCCTTGTAAGAAATTATACTTTTGTTCCACAAAATTCCCCATGTGAAATTGAACTTGAAGATCAATAGACTACCACTCAAACTACACAGTAAATTTCTCAGAAATTGGAATACTCAGTTACAGCTCTCACTATGGACACAGCTCTTATTCAGCTTGTGAGACACTTACTCTTAAAAGTAATGAGCTTATGGCTTGAATGTTTTAATTAGAAGTTTGTCTGGTAGTGTCTTTTACATACAAGGACCATTCATTCACTTCCTCTATGTTTTCTAATTGCAATCATTTCTCATGAGGCCATATGTCAGTTTTTTCCCCACTCACTGTCGTACTCCTTTTGAGAGTCACAGTGAAGCTTAAATTTGATAAGCTGTTTAACTCCAGCCAGCTGCATCTGTACTAAAACCCTACTTGGCTCTGCAACAAGACAGTAGTGTCCGTATTGAACTTTGGCAGAAGCAAACACCACAATCTCATGTACTGTAGTGGCCAGGTACACATTTTCCAATGGGTTTTAAATCTTTACTTCCATTCATCATGTGCATTTGAAATTTCTGAAGACATATGTCAATTTAATTAATGGCACTTTACAGGGAAAAGAACATTTCCAGAAAAGGGCATAGTGTTGCAGAAAGTATTTTGCTTCAAACATTTGTTAATATTTTTGAATGAAAAAGTATAATTTTGTTCAACTTTTACAATTTATTTCACAAAAAAAACCTGGGAAATGATTTTGCATTTCAAACAGCAAAAAATTTTACCAAATTTTTTTTTTTAAATCCAAACAAAAAAAAGTCAACCTTTCATTCCAAGTTAATTTAAAATTCAAGAAAAAACCCCATATTTTTCAAATTACCAAAACCAGCATTCTGGAAATAGGAATTAGGCAAGGTGTTGGGAATGACCTTTGTTTTTACAGCATCTTGTCTGTGCAACACCTTTGAGGTGTTTCAAGTGCTCTCTGTCCAGTGTCATTTTAGCTGTAAAGGAGAAAAGCAGGGTGGCCAAACTAGTCCCATCAACAAAAAGTCTAAAAGAGTATCTGAAGAAAAAAAAAAAATCTCACATAATCCTGACTCATTCTGATAACGTATTGCTCCTTAAATTCTGCTTGTTAAAAGAAGTTTCAGTGAATAGGTAGAACTTGGCAAAAGTGCATTGAAAGAAAAGTCCTCTTTCAAAGTGAATTATTTAAATCTCTATTATAAATTTCATAAGAGTATAAAACTAAGCTGATTCTTTTAACAGGGATGCCACAGTTCCCTTAACAAGTAAAATATTTTTTAAAAGTGTTTTTTACAGATTTAGATAAAACTGAAATACACATCTAGATCCATCATCAAAACATTAATCTGCGTAATGAAAAAATTGTTCTTGGTTACCATTAAATCCATTATTATTGAATGTAGAAGTCAAATTCAGCTCAGCTACTAAGAGTTTGTTTGCAGTTTATTACAGACTTTGCTGTTGAACTTACACTGGACACGTTAAATCTTGTAAAGAGGTTTTTTAAAGGGCTGAAATGTGGTTTTGTGACAATATTGTTTCAAATAAAAATCATAGTGACTTTTTTATGACAGGATTTGTTGCCATAAACTTTCATAATAATTTTCTGCTGGGTACCACGCGTGTATCCAGCAGTTTATTTGTGCTGGGGATTATGCATTCATACAGAGCTGAGATTCTTACCTGTAGCCATTCATTACATAAGTTCGATCAGTAAAAAAAAATGTACTCTGAAGGTTTTATTATATAAAATAGTTTCTAGTAACACACCCGAGATGGAGCTCTTGTTTTTATAATGATGATTTTCTCTGCATCTGCTAATATCCTGGAAGGGCAATGCTCATCTTTAATGTTCAATGAGGTGTAATACAATCCACTGAGTGAAAAAAACTAACAGAATGGTCAGCTCCACCACTTCAGCAGAGTCCAAATGCATTTTGAGAACCTGCAGATTTTATAATGCTGTACTGCTTATTCTACAGAACAATCTCCCTTCACGTCTCCAAAAAATCCTTCTTTAATAATTGAAAAAGCTGCACTATGTTTTATGATGGGAATAGCCAGGGGCACAGGGGAAGGAAAAGGGAGGAAGTCAATATGAGTATTTTAACTTTTCCTTTCTGTGCTTACCAGCAATGGTGTCTCTGTTTCCCTTGGAAACCCTTCACAATGAGTTTCATGGGAACAAAAAACCGAAGCATTAGAAAAATAGCATATTTCAAGGTATATATGCCCTCTTCCACCTTCATGCTTTTGTTTGTTTGTGCAGATCCAGATGGAGTTGCTAGTTGGATAAAGTGGCAAAAAGATTACAAAAAATTTACAACTTGCCTCATCCCTTAAAAAGCCAGAATAAACACATCCCTGGTGAGATTTCAACACTTATTTCTAGGAAGTATTAATTCCTGCCTTCATACATGGTAGCCAGAGAAGGATTTTGTCTGATTTGGCAGCTGAGAACTTGAACTGTCTTACTGCACTTGCTGCTGTCTGGGACATGGACTAACAGGGGCTGAGAGTCCCTTTTGCCTTTGAGCAGAAGTGTAAAAATGGACAGTTTCATTGTTAAGGAATAAAAATAAAAATACTCAAACACTTGAAAAAGCTATTTTTATTAACTTGCTTAGATTTTAAAAGGATGTCACTGAACAACCAGGTTAAAGTGCCAAACTAACTCACTCACTTGCAGGTGATGGTCTAATTTGACATAATCAGATAAACACTGTAGGAAATCTTTTTTTTTTCTTAATATTCTCATTGCTAAAGGAGCTGCAGGCTAGAAATGATGAAGTAGACCTATAAGAACTGATAGTAACATCCCGATCTGCTAAATAATATTAATACATAACTAGCTCTGTCACACTTCTTAAGCTATTAAATATTTCACAGGCATTAGGGAAAAAAAATGTTAAGTTTACTGAGCAAAAGCACCATCCATTGTTTTTCATAAATTAGTAAACAAAAAAATGCCAAATTCTACTCATCTCCAGGCTTAAAAGAAGAAGGAGGAGCAGTGATTGGTGTGATTTTATGTGCCATAAACCAGGAACATAATTATTCTATAATCCTTTTCATTTCACACCATTAAAAATATGTCACAGTTCCCCATTGCTTTCCATAACATATTTTCCCTTCTGCCAGTTTCCATTTTCTATGCTATCTTCTATCAGAAATTGTTGCTTACCAAGTCAGTACCGTTCTGGTTTAGAAATGCCTGATTCTTCTGCATTTAAGAACTTCCCTATCACAATAGTAGGAAAAAATAAAAACCAAAACACCCCCACATTCACCCCAACAAAAGGAAGGCTGCAAGCAGTGCATTGAAAGGACAGCTGCTGCAGGTATTCAAGAGCAATACGTAGCACAACAGAGTTTTCAGCCCTAAGAAATGAATGTAAAAATATAACACTAGCTCAGGATGAGGGTAAAGGCACATTTGGGACTACCAAAAAAAGAAATATTATTGGAGATGTTTGCTAAATTTCACTACTTCTACTATTAAGATTTCAAAGACAATAATCTACCCTGTCACACAGGATTGAGCAGTAAGCAGTAAGCAGTGTGCAGGAAATAAGTTTCTTGACAAAGGTAGTGGTAGATATAGTAGGCATAGTCTGAATCTAGCCTCCCTGCTGGAATAAAAGTGCTTATGGTTAGTTATCCAAGTGCTGGTATGTGATCAGTAAAGTATTGTCAACATTAACCGCAGTTCACCCTTGTTCTATAGCAGTTTTGCATGTTGGAGTGAAACAAAATAGTCCACTGGTACTTCCTAAACTGCTTTTGAACTGTTGGGTGCCTATAGAGCTCAGCCTGTTATGGTCCGTTCCATCATGTAAATAGGACTCCTTCACCTCCAGCAAATAGACTGGCTTAAGCTCCTCCCCAGCTTATCTCCTTGTCAGACTTGCCCTGTACTGAGCCTATTTATCCATGACGGCACTCTAGCATTATTTTTTCCTTTCATGGTTCATAAAATAACTATATATTCATTGTTACAGGACAGAAAAAAAAGTTCTAGTCTAGCCCTACGCTGCGTACCTGGTTGGTGTTTGGTAATGTCTGCTCAAGATCTTTCACTAAAGTACATTTAAATATTTAATATTAAAAAACCTGTTAACTGGTAAACTTGATCCTTTTTGCATATTGCTGCTCTATCCTTCAGAGCTCAAGAGTATTTTCCTCAATACTAGTGGCCTGCAATATTATTCTGCTCTATGCATGTCCTCTTCTTCAGCCTCTTTTTTCCTGATAAACCCTAAAAGTAGAAAAGCAGAGTCAGGTATGTGATATGACTTTAGTGTAAAATTTGACAGTGGAGAACACATAAATCATGAAGTACAATCAGCTAAAAGGAACATTTTACATGTGTTCTCCCTCTTTTTTTGAGTGAACCACAGAATACATTTGAATTAAGATCCCTGTGTGCATTTAGCCTAAATATTGAATCAGTCTACCCTGATAACATTTCTCTTCCTAAATTTTTCCATATCTCTCAACAAACAGATAATTTTGAAAACTTCTATTGACTTTCTGTAAATTTAATACTTGCTTTAAGCTTCTACCTGCAATTGTGCAGTCTTCCTGGACTAAAGCTTTGAAATTTGTGACTGTGAATTAGTAATCTGCCATTCCGTTTGATAACTATGAGAAAATGAAAAGTTTTCATATATTCCAAATTTGAACATCAGCAGTGCTCATTAAAAAGTATCAGGTCTTTAGAGAAAAAGTTAACTGACTTAGTAGCTCACAAAAAGTGGAAAAAACAAACTGTGAGTGCCTTCTATCTATCTGATGCTTTATGGTGTTTCTGTGTATTTTTGAGGACAGATACATTTTCCCAGTTACAGAATGTTGTCAAGACATTATATGGGTCATGTTTTCTTCAGATTTAGCCACACTACCATTTTCATTTGTTGATCTGCAGAAATTTTTAAACAATACACAAAACCGCTGGACCAAGTAACTGAGTCACCAGGGCCTTGCAGACAATACAGCTTGTGCAAACTTCAGGTAAACTTTTACCAAACTAGAATGGAGCATTTAGACTCATTCTAGATGTTTGTGAATGTACAAGATGCAATCACAGCAGAGAACTGTCTCACTTTGCTTATCTGCAACAGTACTTTGATGAAAGAAATTCCCTCAGTGTAATACATAGGATGAGACCCTGCCATCCTTGTCCATTTCATAGAATCATAGAATCATTAAGGTTGGAAGAGACCTCCAAGATCATCGAGTCCAACCATCAACCCAACAACACCATGCCCACTAAAACATGTCCCTAAGCGCCTCATCTACCCGTCTTTTAAATACTTCCAGGGATGGTGACTCAACCACTTCCCTGGGC
>NW_008825114.1:11618554-11647613 GCF_000699105.1 Pygoscelis adeliae
CAAGCCTGTAGCGCTGCATGGGGTTGTTGTGGCCGAAGTGCAGGACCCGGCACTTGGCCTTGTTGAATCTCATACAGTTTGTCTCTACTCCGACAGAAATTCTACCTTTACATTCCTCTTTCCCCAACCCATTTCTTAATTGTGAAAAACAATATTCAGGGACCCTGGGGCCCTCACTCACATTCTTTATATTTCAGATAATATAGGTTCAAGATGCAGTGTGTCTTGTGCCAGGCTTGAATAAACTGAATCATTAGTGTAAATGCTTAGCACCTCAGACCAAGGTATAATCAAGGCATGAACATCTTTAATCTTATCACTTCCTTACACTCTTAAGAAAGAAAAAATGGAAAGAAAATAAAGAATTAATTAGATTAACATTTCTGATTTCCAAGGCTGCATGTTCCATTTGCATTCAGTAAATTTGATTGTATAGATTTGTTCAGGTGAAATTTCAGAAAGTTTCTATTGTAAAATTACTAATAACAGTAAAATAATTCCTAAAGTCTAAAACGTAAGAAGAATAATAAGTGTAGTATTGTTATTGAAAATATTGTCTTTTAAGTTTTACTTAGGATATTCTCGAACTTTCATTCTGAGAAGTGAACAGCTTTGTAGATATGAATTCTATTACTACTATACTGTGTCTAATACATTTTTCAGCAGCAAAATGTCTTTGTACCACTAAACAACACCTACTTTCGAGTGAAAAGGGAACAAAAGCTCATAAAACTGCAATAAAATATTTATTTCTCTTCAGCGGTAGGATTAATTTTATCACTCTAGATTTATGACCCTGGAAATTCTTTGCTGGATATTTAATATATCAAAATAGCAGAACAAGGAGTCTGAGTTAGGAAATGCTTTGTGAAACTTGTGATTTACTGAAGAGAACAGATTTAGGTTTTTTCATAGAACTTAATAAAACAGCAGCAAAATTGAATTAGCTTGGCATAAAGTTTAATTGCCTGACAAAAATTTGATAGTGCTATTGTGTTACAGTTTATGTATAACATACATCAGAGTTGGTCTTTTTTCTAGTCTGATTAGGGAGAGGGTTCTGCTTTGTAAAAAGGGCAACTTTCATTTGCTTATGGGCTTTGTAAAGGGGGAGACACATATGTAATTCCATTTGCATTTAATTTCTCTCAACTGCTTTTCAAACCTGATGTTTGGGAAAAATCACATGTATATGATAATACAGATAAACTTGAGTGAATTTTCATCTGTTTCTTCTGGAATTTCAGAAGTATTCTACACTTTAAATCAAAACAACTGAAAGGATTTTCTTGTTCAAAAAACATCAAACAAATCAGAAGAAGTTTAGGTTTATTTCAGATGAGTATTTGTTTCTATTTATGTTATATCACAGGTTCATAGTCAAAGATAAACATAAAATATTTATATTTTATTTATGTTTATTTATGTTATATTTATATTTATATTTATATTTATAGCCACATATATATTATTTTTATATATTTATATATTACATTATATATATTTATATTATATATTTATATTATATTTATTTATTATATTTTATTTATGTTTATATTATCTTATATTTATAATGCATATTCCAATGCATTATGTGATGATATCTATTTATGTACTCCAGATGATACTGTAGAAAAATATAGAAATGAAAATATCCTTATTTAATCTTTCAACATTTTTCTAAAATTAACATTTTCAAGATGAAAAGAGCTTTTTGTTTAATGTAACACTGTGGAAAGCATCAAAACTATTGATGATAAGATTTTTCCTCACAATTCCTTGAATCTTTTTTTTTTTTTTTTTAATACTAAAATAACCCAGAAGAAAAACATAAAAAGAATAAAATAAGTCTGCAGTTTTCAATCTTTCTTCTCTGCATTTGAACTGTCACTACAGAAATGACTTTTTTCTTTTGGTTAAAGTATGAGACTTTCCATAACAGTAGCACACAAATAATACTGAGAGCATATGCTTTGGAAAAAATCGCTAGAGGCTTTGCTGTGCTGGAGGTTTTGAGGTGCTGCTACTCATCTCTAACTCTATGTTCAGAGATTGTATTGGTACTAGAAAGCTACACCATGTGATATGCAGAGAGTTAAATTCTGGTCCAGATTAAGTTATTGTAAAACTGCCTTTACACACTAAAACTCAGTCAGTCAGTCACACTGTCTCAACAAGATATAGGTAATTACACAGTTATTCTGTTACAAAATACACTGAGACCTGTACTGCAGTTTCAGGTTGTCAGACTTTCTTCCCAAAGAGCAGGCCGATAGAAAAATTTCTAGTACAGTCATTTCTATAATTTTAATAGGCTGGGTCTGTGCTGATTATTCAGAGAACTGAGATGCAGTTGCAAAATAGGAGAACTGCTGTATAATTGAGTAGAACTAAATTTTAAGACCACTATAAAAGTTTAAAAGTGAAGCACTGAAAGTTAGAAATGGTAAATCACGTGTAAGGACTAAAACATATTTTTTGATATGTAAACATATACAGTTTACACTGTACATCCTAAATACTATATTTACTATTATACATGGTGAACTGATTTGGAGCCTTTAAGGTCTCATCATCAGAAAATGCAGATAATGTTTTAGTCAGTTATTCCTTTTGATGTTTTTGAGGATTGATACTGTTTTATATTTTTTAATATGATTTAAAGCATTTGCAGGTCAAGGGTTGCTGAAATGATAGATTCTTCATGACATATTTATTTGTATAATGCATATAATTGGTACATTAAAATGAAAGAATTAGAAGCATGCAGCCACAGGGTGCTGGATTAGTAGGAGCCTTAAAAGCTTTGCTATTCCCTACTATAATTACTGAGAAAGCATGCTTAATTAGCATAAAATGCATTAGTAACAATTAAACAAAGTTGAGGTCAACAAATTAACCTTTTTAATTTAAATTTGACTTTTTAATTTTAGAAAGCCATCAGCCCAGTGAAAATGACATTTGATTTAAATAGCATATTCTGATATTGTTGGAATAAAAACACACTCTATCCATTCTATGTCAAGCATAATATTAGGTTAGCATAAAAGGGTCTAACTTCATCAGAAGTGGAACTCTGGTTATTAAACTGGTGGGAAAAAAACCCACCTTGGTCTTAATTTCTAAACAAATCTAAAGCTATTAAATTCTGAGATTCTGTGCTAAGAAAAACTATTACTCAAACAATATTAAGTGACTCTACTTGTTGAAATTTTTGTCGAGTGAAATGAAAAATAAACATTTAAGTAATTGTTGTGTCTCTAAGATCGTATCATGTAAATCAACAGCAAGATTAAGAGCCCATTAAATATTCTTCTTGGACCATAAGCTCCTTTGTAGTGTCTTTCCCATGTTGTGAAGAAATTTCTTGAAGGTTAACAAGATTACCATACCCTTAAAATTCTTAACTCATGCCCTGAAACATAGGGTCATTCAATGATACGTAGATGAAAGCCCATGGTTTGACTACAACAGATGTTAAGTGTAATTTACAATATACACACCACTTAGGAAATCTTCCTTAGCTATGTTCTTGTGTGGATGACTGGAAATATGATAGACAGGTGAGAAAGAAACTTATTCTACAAAAATAATCCTCCCACCAAAAGGGATATGCTGAGATAGGATTACTGATAAAGGTGTGTTTAGCAAGGAAAAATGTTAACAGAAGAAACATGTCTTTAGCAGAAGTACAGGCAAATCTTACAAAGAGATTAGCTCTTTTTTCAATATATATTCTCCAGTAGGTGCTTCAAAGCAGAAGTCATCACAGAAAATTTTAGGCACAGTGCCTTCAGCCACAGGTTTGGAATTCCTGGTCCTCAACCAGCAGAATGGAAGTGTAGATGCATGACCAACTTGATGGGGTCACTGAAGCACGGAGAGCTACTGACAGTGGCACTATTAGTCAAGAGTCCTACCAAAATATACTTGTACCAAAAAAAGCTTTTCCACAAAATGAACATATTCCTTAAATGTTTTCTCAGGTATATTTTACCTAGGATCAAGCGAGTCCACATCAGAGTATCACAGTTTTTTTCAAATTAAATGTTATTATTTTCTGCTGTGTCATCTGGGCAGTCACAACCTGGCTGAAGTATAATGCTTTACCATTACAGAGATATTTTAAGAACTATAGTGTCTACATTCTTCTCTATAACCTAGACTCTTGTTCACTCTATGTCACTCATTATAAAACACAATGTTCCCTCTGGCTGAACCATTGCACTTCCACTTCCATTAGACACTGTAGCTACTCAAACAGACACTGAAATGGAATCATTCGACATTTTGAAATCAAATTATCATTCTCTGGATACTTTCCAACATTTTCATACCTTTCTTGATTCAAAAATACCTACCTGCATATATACTTGAATTTCTCATGGACTGGATAATCCAACATCAAAAAGAAATATAGGTTAGAATAGCATAGGGTAGTATTACAAATAATAGGGTAATGTTAAGTAATTGAATATGCAGTGGAAGACATCAAGAGTGTTTAGCCATAGCATTTCACTGTGATGGAAAATTCACCTGAATTATCTCAAACTTCTCAAAACATTGGAAAACTTAAAAATAAACATTGTCAGGATGATAGATTAGATAATTAAAAGGTCCTTTTTGTCACTAATTTCTCAGTAGCAGACAATGAGTATAAAATCTGCCTGTTGATAACTTATTACCTTGCCTATTTCAATCATTTATATGACAGTTCTTATCTCCTTAGATAATAGCTCTCCTGCATTTTTTAAAAAAATCATTTCTAGCAGAAAGGTGACCAGAGGTATCAATATGAATAAGAAATGAAGTGTTCATTTTAAGAACTGGAGGGTGTTTTTTTAAGTAGAGACAAATAAAATATTGGTGCAGAATTACCACTGAAGAATTAAGATTTCTGATGTCAAAGAATCATTTTTTCTATTGAAAACTCAGTTATCACTCTCTGTCCTGGTTTCAGCTGGGATAAAGTTAATTTTCTTCCTAGTAGTTGGTACAGTGCTGTGGTTTGGATTTAGGATGAGAATAATGTTGATAACACACCCATGTTTTAGTTGTTGCTAAGCAGTGCTTACACTACTCAAGGACTTTTCAGCTTCTCATGCCCTGCCAGTGAGAAACTGGGAGGGTGCACAGCCAGGACAGCTGACCCAAACTGGCCAAAGGGTATCATATGACATCATACTCAGGATATAAACAGTTGGTCGGCGGGTGGTGGTCGCTGCTTGGGGATGGGCTGGGCATCGGTCGGCAGGTGGTGAGCAATTGCATTGTGCATCACTTATTTTGTATATTCTTTTATTATTGTTATTATTACTATTATTTCCCCTTCTTTTTCTGTCCTATTAAACTGTCTTTATCTCAACCCACATATTTTACTTCTTTTTTTTCCCATGATTCTCTTCCCCATTTCACTGTGGCGGGGGTGAGAGAGTGAATGGCTGTGTGGTGTTTAGCTGCCTGCTGGGTTAAACCACAACACTCTCACTTTTAGTTTAAAATTATCTTTGTTTGCCAAACACTGGCTCTCATTTATTCCAATATATACAACACAAACTGTCATCATTATCCTGCTTTAAGTCTGATAGGAACTGCAAAATAAGCCCTGGTGGGGACAAGTGGCTCAGCAGTTTGCGAGTCACAAATATTGCAATTTTAAAGCAGCTATTGTAAGGAAAAGAGATTTTGGATATTTATAACTTCTTAACCTTTGGTCTGAAAAAACTTTTTGTAAAACCATATTTCTGCATGAAAAGTCAAGATAAAATCTAGAAACAGAGACAATCTTATTTTATTGTTTGACTCATACAATTTTTTGACTTAACAACACTTCAAATATTTTCTTACAAACTAGAATTTATTATTGCAATAGTATTACAATAGTGGGATAGTGTTAAAGAAGATTTAACATTCCAAAATACTGTATTTCATAACATTCATTAAAAGAATGGCTGTTGCCATCTTTGTATTTTAAATAACAGAGCAAAAGATTTTGAAAAAGCAGAGTCTAGTTCTTCATTCTTATTGAGAATCACTCTGGCCATTCCCTGGACTATCTGGTCATATGGCCTGGCATGGTTCATCCTGTAAAAAATACTTTGATTTGCAAAGTGTCTGAACATCCTAACACTACGTGTGCAATTACTTAATAGCACTGAAGTACCATAAACTCCAAGTTTTTCTTTATTGATCTAGGATGCAACATCAGTTCTGCTTTGTCTTTGACTTGTCATTTGGTCTTACAAATGGTTTGTGTAAGTATTAATCCATAAATGTGAGGCTTTTTTGGAATACGTTTTTTTTTCAATCATGGTATCAGATTCACAACATGGAAAGATGAAAAGTAATTTATTGATTAATGAATAATGAAAGTTTTCAGTTAACACAACATTTTAAGCCATCTATGTAGTGCTCTGAAGCGACTGCATGCAGGGAAAGGAGTTGTACCAGAATGGCAAGACAAAGAGATCATGTCTCTTGAATTTGCCTCTTGAAAGATGATGTAGGACAATCGGACCAGTTAAATTCAGGCCACTGGATGGTCAAAGGACTACTGACTGGATTTTCTGATGAAAGATAGGCCTCAATAGTCTGCTGGCCTCCAGCACACCTGCCTAGTTCCAAGGGGAACTGCATCCTTACTAAACCAGTCTGAAGGTAGGAGTAGCTAGGTTGCATGACTAACAACTTTGTTTCGTAAATATAATTTATGGTAATTGAGCCAGATCATAAAATTAATCATGTTAACAAAAAGAAGATTTATAATTACACAAATACTTTCACTGAGAAAATTATGCAATCAGTAATAATAATTTGAGGACATTTTCTGCCTACTGAACACTAAGTGCATGTTCACAGCAGCCACATTGAGAAAACCAATTGGAAGATTTCCAAATAGCCTCTTATGGCCTGTCATGTCACTAATCCACAAATTAAATCACTGCTGAAGTAGAATATGATATGATTTTTCAGAACAACTTCAAAGACCGTTACAGCCAATTGTGTCTGTGATTTACACATCAAAGTAGTAATAATAAAAATACTTAGTTGTACATAGTACTTTGATCCTTAGATCATGATGCACTTGTCAAAGGTGGATAAGTATTATTATTCCCATTTTACTGATGAGGATACTAATTTCCTCAGGGTGTTCAGTAAAACAAAGTAAAACTGAGAATTATACTTCTGTTTCTGCCACATCTCTTGCTTGACAGAGCTATGCAGAAGTATCCATTGTGTAGAAACAACATTCTAATTTGAAAAGCTGAGGACCTGATCCAAAGGGCTCTGCAATCAGTCCAAGTCTTCATACAACATTCTTTAGGCCAAAATGCTAACATATCACAGATAGGGATGCCCTATGACTCTGCTGTGCTTTTTCTCTTTCTTGCTCCCCTGCTCCACTTCATCACCCACTCCCTCATTGTTGTCTTAGATATTGCTGTATTTTTATGATTGCAATTACCTTCTATTGAGCAAGAGGAATGTGATAACTTATCTGTTACCAGACTGCAGCAATTTTCCCTGCCAATAGTTTAAATACATAAAGAAAGAATGTTATGCTAAATTTTGCTGAGCAGCTGGATAGGGAATAGGCAGCAAGGTGACTGACAGTAGTGCATGGAGCTAACATCAACAGGTGGAAGGGAATGATGGGAAAAGCTGCTGCATGTAGGTGAGTGAAAGTTGGGCATAGATGCATGGGGCTTCTGGTTCAGAGCCTTGATAGAAAATACAGTTTTGGAGGGGAATAAAGAGGACTGAATAGAGTGAAACAAGCTTTCAGATAAAAAAATTGTAGACCCAAGTAAGAGATGCAAAAGGAGAGGAGCAACAAGTAGAATGGAGAAGGAAAAAGAGTAAAAAATAGGTTAATGAGAGGGAAAGGAATAGCAGAAAGAAAAGGCATGAATAGGAACAAGGGAAAGAGAGAACACACATGTATATAAACAGGACTGAGATCTTTATATTTAATTTCTGATTTAAATCTGAAAATTATAAACACTTGTTTACATTTACATTATATTACGTACTTGACAAACAAGTTTTCTGTGTCTGAATATAGACCTCACACATAATCCAGAAAAACCCACTCTTTTTTGATCATGAGTAACTTCTAAACAGTTTACAAGGATTCAACACCACCACATTTTATCCTGAAGTCTATAAAATAATCCTGGTATGAGATCAACGATCTTTACCAAATTGATCTGAAAAGAACAATTTTTTAATAAAAACTGTGGGATTTATACCACATGTTTTTCAGTCATTCCTATGTTCTTTGTCAAACAGGTCCTTCTGAACATTCTCATCACCAGAATTTATTCCCAGGTTTCCTGTAGGATGCACCTAGACATTATTTAATGAACACAGTCACACCAGTAGTAAATTAATAAAAATGCTTGAACAACGCCCTTAAAATTATCTTATGTTTATGGTTTTAGGTCAGAGATACAGGAACATGAAGAAAAATTTCTGTGAAGGAAGTATGTTTGCAAATTCTAGATTAAAGAGTCAAAAGGGAATTTTTAAAAAGGAAGATTAATATTTTTATTTTGCATGCTGTTTGGACATTAATATTCCAGTGTAAGATATTTACAAGCTTTCCAACAAACCATAAGAAAACTATTACTGCAACTACTTAAGGAAATTTTCGTTAGACTAGAAAACAGGATACTGACTTAGTCATACATGTGATGCCACTCTCTTATGGCTTGCTCTCTTGGTGAAAATAGTTACATGCAGCAATACATAAAGCTAGAGTTTGCTTTCTGTAGCTGATGCAACAGAACTTTTTCAAAGGAGTAGAGAGAGCCAAGGTCTAACCCTGAAACCTACATAAGTTATTTGGTAATAAATACATTTGACAATAATGTGTGTGTTTCTAGAAAATTATATTATCTATACACTCTATTTCCATGCAGGGTTTAAATGGGACTTCAAAATTTAAGTGTCAAAATACCATATCATTGTATAGATTTCCACACAGAATTTGAGGCCCAATCAATCTAGAAAATAGTGGAAAACTTTTAGGAATATCAAATAATAAGAACTGCTCTGCAAAATTTCCTAAACAGAATGATACCATATTTGAATTTTTTGTACATTATACAATGCTGATCAGTATCATATTCAAGATATTTTTTGTTTCTTTGAGAAATACAGTCCACAATTTTGTAGTTGCCATTACAGAAAAGAGTAGTTTTAGCCTAAACAGGGACAGTAAAACAACATTTCGATTCCTCCTTCCTCCTAACGGTATATATAGAATAGAATAGAATAGAATAGAATAGAATAGAATAGAAAAGAAAGTACCAGTTGGAAGGGACCTACAATAGTCATCTAGACCAACTGCCTGACCACTTCAGGACTGACTAAGAGTTAAATCCAGCACTTGGCTCACTCTTGAGGGTTTTCTCCTATCTTTCTCCCTTAGTCAAAGAGCACAAGGGTGATCCCCTCTGCTCAGTACCCATCAGGCCTCATCCAGGCACTATGTCCTGTTTGGGGTCCTGGATAGGGGAGAGAGAGGTCAACAAACCAGAGAGTGTCAGGGGAGGCAAGGAAGGTCTGTGGGGCTGGGGCTGGTTCAGCATGGACCAGAGAGGGTGTCAGGGCATCTCACAGCACACACCGGTGCCTATGGGGAAAGCATCAAGGGGATGGGGACAGGCTCTTCCCAGCCATGCGAGGTGGGAGTGGGTGAGAGACAGTGGCATCTCCTGAAACTAGAAAGGTTCAGACTGGAGATAAGGAAGAAGAAACAAAATCAGTGTGAGGATCATTAAGCACTGGAGTGGGTTGCCCAGACAGGTTGTGGAATACCTGAGCCTCGAGGTTTTCAAGACCTGAGTGGCCACAACCCAGAGCACAACTGTCACAAGCCCATGAAGGGATGCCCTCTGAAGTCCAGAAGAGAAAGCATTGCCAGTGGGAAACGTAGCACAGGTTTCCAAAGGTGCAACAGCTTCCAGAAACTGCAGCATCAGAAAACCACTTTCTGGTTTCATTTGGTTCAGCAATATAGAATAGAATAGAATAGAATAGTTCCAGTTGGAAGGGACATACAACGGTCATCTAGTCCAACTGCCTGACCACTTCAAGGGCTGACCAAAACTTAAAGAATATTTCAAAGGCCATTGTCCAAATGCTTCTTTCTATGGCACTGACAGGCATGGGGTATTGACCACCTCTCTAGGAAGCCTCTTCCAGTGTTTGACCACACTCTCGGTAAAGAAATGCTTCCTAATGCTTCCTAATCACCGGATACCAGGGAGAAGAGATCAGCACCTCCATCTCCACTTCCCCTCCTCAGAAAGCTGTAGAGAGCAATGAGGTCACCCCTCAGCCTCCTTTTCTCCAAGCTAGACAAACCCAGGGTCCTCAGCTGCTCCTCACAGGACATGTCCTCCAGCCCTTCCACCAGCTTTGTTGCCTTCCTCCTGATGCATTCAAGGACCTTCACATCCTTCTTAAATTGTGGGGCCCAGAACCGCACACAGTGCTCAAGGTGTAGCTGCACCAACGCTGAATACAGTGGGATAATCACCCTTTTTGATCGGCTGGTTACACTGTGTTTGATGCACCCCAGGATGCAATTTGCCCTCCTGGCTGCCAGGGCACACTGCTGGCTCATACTGAGCCTGCTGTCAGCCAGCACCCCCCAATCCCTTGCATCTATCCTTTTTTCCAAGTCTGAACTTATTTTCTGGTTTCACTCTATACGTATGCATAAAATTTTTGTTGTAGAATCTGCAGCAGATTCTGTAAAGAAATGGAGATTTTCATATCTTTGTAAGTTAGGATATGAATCTGGCTCTATAGCACAATGTAGATCAGTTTTGTGCAGAATTGCATACAGTAAGAGCACAATAAGCTCTCTACTTTTTGACTACAGCAAGGCCCTTAACTGATACTCCTACTCACAAAAGGAGTCTTTTTGAAGCTAGTGACACTAGTCACAGGAGCAATACTTTCCTATCTGGGCCATATGTCTGCTATATAGTTTAATATTTGTTTTGCCCAGAAAATGCCTCCTTTTACTGCTACTACAATATGATGTATTGTAAGTCTCTCAGGAGCTAGCCCAAAAATGCTAGAATCAAAACTCTTGAGAAATACAAACATTATAGAGCTCACCAGCTTTCCCCTTAAATACAAAATTAAACTATCAATAAATAGATGTATATCTGTTTTTATATATTTGTCTCACTCTCAAAGCAAGTTTGACCATTGTAGTTATGTTTTCTAACCCAGTAAAGAGGCAGATGGAGAAAGAGTGGACGCCATTAGGCTGACACACTTTAGTGCACTGTTGCAGGTGCTCATATAGTATGCCAAGGAGTGCAACTACATGGACTCACACCTGGAGAAATGGAAAATTCCTGAATTAGCTATCACATCCAAGTTCAAAACCTATCTCCTTGTCCTCCTCAGCCTGGACCAAGAAAAGAGGTAGTACCACTGAAATCCAGTTGTGCCCAAGTAATGCACCCAGCTGATTTCAAAATAGCATGGCAAACTCTATTTCGTTCTCTTTTTATCCATGTTACTACCTTCACTGCTTTCTGAGTTAAACATCAGGTCCTACTACTCTTACTCATTTTAGACTGCTTTTCCTCTAGTTACCAGCTGTAATAAACTAGGCCCAAGTTTTTGTAACAACTGTATGGCTTTGTTCTCTGGAAATGTCAGGGTGCTGCAGGGCCAGGGGTTCCCTGGAGCCCCTGGCCCCAGGGAGTAGCAAGACCTGGTGCCCCGTGCTCCTTGCCAACACCTTCCCATGAGACTCCTGCCTTCTCCCCAGTGCTACACTTGCATGGTGTCAGGAACCCTGCTAAGCATTTGTCCAAGGGCCCCACACCTCACACTGGTATTGTCCCATTTCCTCCATAACACAGCCTGTGATTTAATTATTTGTAGCTGATAGTATGTTATCAAATGTCAATGACATCAACACACGTGCACATGCACATGCCTATATACAGGGTTCTCATTGTCCATATTTATACAAAAACATTTTGAATGAAAGCCTCTGGAGGAGGTCAAGAATAACCAAGCAAAACTTCAAAAGTCTTAGAGAGATGCAATTTGAAGAGCATCTGAGTTGTATAGCACAAAGCAGAGGACCACAGAGGTAGGGGGCAGAAGTTCTGAAACTTTCCAAGTTTGGAAAGCTCAAATTAGCTGTGAAAATAAAATTGTCTCTTTCCTGTTTGTTTCTTTGCTAACAAAAAAGGTCACATTAAAATATTTTCATAATGTCACTATTTTTCCTCTACTTGTTATATGCACTGCTGCAGTGTCCTGAAAAGCTGTAACATTCTTGAAAAAAAAAACAGATAACAAGAAAAAGAGTGAGTCAGAAAAATGAAAATGCAGTTTTGGTGTCTCTGGTTTTGACAGAAACACCTTCCTCTCTCCCTCAGGCAAAACTCTTGGTAAATATATATATATATATATATAAAAAAAAGCCTATCCTGTCATTCTAACTTATTTCCCCCAGGTCCACTGTCACAATTCCCCACACTATGCCCCTATTATGTTGTTATTACAAGGTGCTGCCCTGACCTTGCACATGGAATATGGTGGTATTAACAAGAGATTTCTTCCTATTTGAGAATAGCACACTGCCAGAGTACAAGGCTGTAGTGCCTTCTTTAGAGAATTGGCTGTTGGTTAAATAAAAAAAAAAGGGGGGAAGAGTTCCATTTTTTTTACAGTTACTTAG
Organism: Pygoscelis adeliae; assembly: GCF_000699105.1. Lineage (NCBI taxonomy): Eukaryota > Metazoa > Chordata > Aves > Sphenisciformes > Spheniscidae > Pygoscelis > Pygoscelis adeliae. Next base: position 11,631,285 of record NW_008825114.1, read on the forward strand.
ATACTTTCACATTAGTAATTAACTAATGTCTTTTGGGACTTGTAAAAGTTTTGCACATTGGTTGAGAAATTCTTTGAAACAGAGCACACTGTGTTGTAGACGGGTGGTTACATGGGGAATTCTTCAAGAATCTTAAGACAAAATTTATGTTACTTAAGATTTTCAGTAATGAGCTCACCAAGAAAAAAAAGTCATTGCTAAAGAAATTCACTGATGACATTCAACTGGAGGGAAATGCCAAGGACAGAGGCTGATCAGAACTTTGTAAGGGAAGAGCACTGGAACAATAAATTGGCAGTGTCATACGTGTGGAAAAGGCATCTGTATATTAATTGTTCATGATCTGCATGTTGTCAGCTATGCAGTAACAGTTTGATTTCACTACACATAATCTTTGGGCATATCATGACCACAGACAGAGAAATACTAATGGCATTGCACTGTGCATGCTAACCCTCTATCTAGAATTTTGGACAATTCACACTAATAGGATGATCAGAGAAATGGAGAGGATATGGAATGGAAAAGATATATGAGGAGTCTAAATGTATCCATGCCTAGTGATGGGTATGGAAAACAGAAGGTCTTTTCTGACAACAAGAGGAATGATACTGCAGAACAGCCTTTCTGTGGAAACCCTTATTAACTCCAAGATGCTAGTGAGAGCTCCTAATAAACTGTTTGTGTGTCAAATGAGATGACTGATATCAGTGATGCAGGAGTCTCCTTTCCAAGCCCACTTCAGTAGAAATGGCTGCCCATTCTTGGCAGCTCTGAGCAACCTGGGCTCAGAGGTTTATCACTGTGAAGACAGAAGTGCATAGATAAGGGAAAGCAAACGCCAAACAAGTGTAAAGCTTTTTTTTTTGTTTGTTTGTTTGTTTTTTTTCTCAAAACCCACAGATATTTTACAGGAGAATTTGTGGGTTTACAGATAACCACTATGAATCATGTATGCCATCACTGAACTATTAGACAGTCATAATTATCTAGTCTTTGCCCTTTCCTATTTCATTCCATTTTGTTATTCTCTTTCTTCTTGTCATTGCATTAAATCAGATTGGAAGCACCTTGGGACAGAAGCCATTTTTGGTTTTTTATGCACTATTCATCTTACCTGTACTTGAAGTACCCAGGACATTATTGAACTCCATAAAATAATAAAATTGAGAAGGAAATATTGTAAAAGCAGTCTCTCCTGTGAAATCTCTGGCACTTCTATTACTGTTTATGTTCAGAAACGCCATGAGAAGATCCTCTCTCATTTTATCAGCATTTCCTGTTTTAGCCCCAGCTGAAGCCAGTAGTGAAAAATAATATATTCAAATATTTTCAGAAAACTTGACAAAAATTAGCCTAAACATGTTCCTAGATTTGGGTAAATGTTCAGAGGCTTCTTATCCTTTCTTAGTAAATACACTTCACAAGCAGGGATTCTTTACAGGAGACTGAATTTCTGAGCATAAAGGGCCTTCGTAGTCACAAAAAGCTTTAAAATAGAAAAATAGCTTGCAGTAGTTTCTTGCAATTTCTGTGCTGGACTTTAAAGCCCCTCATAGCCTTCTGCTATGAGCTTTAAGCAAGATATTCTGTTTAGTATGGCCATTAAAACTGTGAGCTTTTTTAAAGCAGCTGCATTACAACATAAAGCTCAACAGGTCACATGGCACCTTTTATACAAATACTACATCATGGACTGTTAAAGGGAATGAGTCTGTGCCTCAGACCATGCATGGTCTTCCTAAGATACCAAAGAACACCCTGAGTAGTAAAGGGAGTTTTTCTTCTGCGGCTTTTAAAGTGTCTGGTAGAAAGATACTCCACTCCTCCCTTCTTTTTGATTTCTTAAGACCTATAGGGGATGAGATTTATTTTTATTTCAGAAGTGATACGTAGCTGAATACTGCCAGCAGTGTATGCAGCTCCAAAGTGAACAAGAGGTCTCCCCAGCAGCTCCATAATTACAACCATGACACAATTTCAGAGCGCTCCTAAGTCTGTCAGGTATGATATTTGTATTCACACCTTCAGAGCATATGCAATGGCTCGATGTGTAAGGTGGATTTTTCCAGTCTTAATATGTCCCCTTGCTTTGTGTGCAGGCCATGTCATGGATCATTTCTCTCTATAGGGTTATTTGGTCACCAGGTGGAGTGCTGGTTTTGCATCCAAACCCCTCAGGTTCCCCCAGATCCCCCCATCTGAATCCTGTGTTGAGGAGCCAGAAACCTCCGCCACTCCGGCGGGACTGCATGAACTGATACTGTTTTTCTGGGTGATTGCAAGATAACAAGTAAAGGAGGAAGAGAAACGAACCCAGACAGCTAAAGCCACATAGAAGAAATGGCAGTGAACATAATGTTGACTTTAACATTTCCTGTATGTTGCATAATTAGGAGCACAAGCTGCAGTTTTACCTGTAGCTTTTTATAGTGTATGCTTGTGCAGTAACTGCTACTCAGAGTGCCTTGATGACTCAGTTTCACTTTTGCATGCCTTAGCTAACCAAGTTTTAGATGGATACTTTTAGCTTTCTTTGAGTAGGACAGCATTTCTGTGTGTAGATGTGCTCAGCAGAGACAGCTGATAAAATTTGTATTTAAAATTTTTTCTACAAAGCCTTGTAACGTGCCTAGAGCAGATAGATTCAACTAAGAGTAAACATTAGATGGTTAGCATTCTCTCTTACTGCATATGACCAGGGATAGCAGATAGGACTGTTGTCAGAAAGTAGGATTAATCTGTGGTTCGTAACTGCTAACAATGCAGATCAACTGCTTGTTTTTAAAAAGATAAGTGGAAGTGGTACAGCAGGAGCTGTCAAACCCTGTTGTGCAACTACAAACAATATAATGATTAAGAATAAGAAAGTCTTCTCTTTGTGTCATCCTTCAGAGGCCTGTCCCTAGCAGGCTGTATGAATGATTCTAAGATATTAGTCACAACTTAGAGTGAAGCCCTGTGCCTCATATTTTAAGGTTAGAGGAAATACATATATGTACACATGTGTGTGTATGTATTCTTACCTAATTGTTGCAAACATGACAGCCCTTTAATTTTATTACTTTTCCTGCATTAGCAGAGAAATAATACAACTAATCTCATTATAGATATCTTTTATGACTTTCTGGTCTGTAAATAAAATAAATTGTATATTGGTGTTTGCAGCTGTATGTATACACATCTAAGCACACATATACAGAATCTCACAAAGCTATATATACACACTCTCACATGGCTGATTTTTCATTATGGAATACCCGATATTCCATTAAATTATTGAAGACCATCCTGTTATATTTATTACAGAGGTCGCTGATATTACTGCCAATTGTCAAATTTCAGTTTCCTGTTGTTGATTTTCATGCATGAGAAACACACAGCTGCTGGACTGATGCCAGAGCTCCATCAATCTCTCTAGGCTGCTTCGACCTCAGGATATGTAAGAGTAGTGGATAAATTGGAAGATCAATGCCATGTCCCTCCTGCTGTGCCAGCTGCTATTGAGAAATTAATATGAGGATCACTATAAATAAAAGATAAAAGATGATACGGCTTACAGTGTAAAATATTAAGGTTGGACACAATATGTTCTAAGAATCTAAAACCAAAAGCTAAGAAAATTAACCCTATAGGAGTATCCACTGCCTTTGTGGATATGTGGAAAAAAGCGGGCTAGCAAGCAGAAAAGTTGCCTCTAATAACTCTTTAAAAAAGCATAGAGATTTATCAGAACTGACCACAACATTAGATATTGCAGAAAACAGTCATTAGCCATAGTCTAGTTTATCAGAAAGAGATAGTAAATTTGTACACTATTATGTGTTCAGTAGCATAATTCTGGGAGAGCAGATGACTGATGCATTTAAAAATGATATAAAGAGTTTTTCAAGGGATGGGTTTTAAAGCTATTTATGGACCTAACATGCACTAGTTTCAATAGGTGCTGAGCATCTAGAACAAACCCCACAAAAAATGAACTGGAATTTTACTGAAGAAAGCAGTTCAGACCTCTTGCAGGGTCAGGGGTGAAATGGGAGCACTTCAGTTCTAGTGGAAGTTACTGAGAAGGAAAGGGTCTTGCCCTTAGGCCTCAACTCCCTGCAGGTACTTTCATAACTAACTCCCACTGGATCAAGCTGAGTGGTTAAATATCCCAAAGGAGCTGGGGCCAGTTTCCCCACAATGTGGCCTAGGAGTTCAGATTTGGATGAGGTTGTTGCTTCCAGGAGCTATTATCTAAGCTTCAGGCACCAGATCTACTTCCTCCTTACATAAAAATAACCTCCTCACAATAAAACTCACCATGTGTGGAATGCTTCTTAACAGCATGAAGGAAAGGTCTATGGCTCAGTAACATCCCATCTAATTTGGACACCTAACAGAGATGACTAATATTGAACATTATTTCCCTTCAGTTGGATGACAGATGGGACTTCCCTTTGTAGTTACTAGAGATTTGGATAGTGAGAATGTAATCTTAAATGGTTTGAATCTCCCATTGGAGTTGTCTTTCTCACCAGAGTAGTTAGGATGCATGGGGTAATCCCATTCATTACATAGGCACCCAGTCAGATAAGAGACATATGTGCCTCATAAGGGCCTGCCCCATAAGAAGCACCTTCAAAATCAGGTGATGTTCTTGGTGTGTTGTTCTTGTAAATTTCCTCACCATTCAGAGACATTTAATTTCCCCAGAACACTTAGGCCTGTCACTTCCCTAAGTTATAAAAAAATAATTTAAGTCACTAAATGGTGAGTGAAACTCCACAAAAATGCCTGAAGAAGTTTAGGCATTGAAACTCCACTTTACTCAGAGTTTCAGCTTTGTATTATCCACAATTGTGTTCACATAAGGAAATGAGTAGGATGGAATTCTGATTTATATTCTGACCTTATTTATATTTTCATTTAAATTGCTGAGGTATTACAGTAATTTCCTTCTGAGTCAAATTCTTTTCACATAATCAAGCATAACCCATGTGGGATGTGGTCTGTCTTCAATAGACTGTTTTTTTGTGCTTCTGAAGCAAAAATGGACTTTATGAACTGTGGTATCATACTTTGATTCTCTGCATAACATGCAATAACCAGAGCAGGATTCATTTTTTTCTTGATGATGACACAACACTGCACACGAATTTTAGGAATAACTGATTCTCTCCAAGTCTGTCTTTCCCATCTTCACACACAAAAAGCTGCACATCGCCCAAGACATAGGTGCTTGCATCAAGACAAAAAAGAGCAGCTGAATATGTTTCTTATTGAGTAGGTTAATGATTTCCTTAAATACACAAGACACTTGTATAGTAGAATAGAGTATTTATTGGGACCAGATTGCCTCTTGTGAATACAGAATGAACGGAAAGTAATGGGGACTGTCTAGACCTCTGCTCTTCAAATCACCTGAATGTGGAAATGACTGAATAAATTGTACCCGTGGTGGAGTAGTCAAATTCTTCTTTATTTTCATGTGCATTCACACAACCATCCTAAAGCTGGGGCTGAGTCCAATGTGGTGTACCATTACATCTACCCCAGCCCATGCCAGTAGTTCTATACTGCAGTCTGAATGATGCATAAAAATGACTAGCAGCTAATTAAGCACAGAGAAGCCTGTCAGCATGAATCCATATGAAGTCTCAACAGACTTCTTGTTGTGACTTGTCCCACTCTTACTTCTCTCCAGCTACTATTGGAATTTTTGTCTGTGCTGATATCGAAATTGGGATTCAACAGGTTTTACCAAGCAGACTGATTTAACATTTCTTTTCAGAATTTCAGAGTAATGACATTTCAGTCACTTGGTGATGTCTAGAGAATTTCCCATAATATATATGATTTCAATAGACCATTTTGCCAGAATATCAAATCTGAGGATTTCCCAAGACAACAAGGCAGGATTAGGCAAGCAAGTTGTGACCATGTTGCAGAATGCAGTGCCATTAGAAGCTTATATACACGCGCATGCACACACACACATGATTTAAATAAAACTATGATTGATAAGAAAAGATCAGGTTGCATTGAAGTGAAGAGTTGGAAGATTGAAAGAAAATGACACTTTAAGAGACGTGTAATAACATTTTGCTAGGAATTCAGACTTTTCAGAATTTATGTAATCCTTGTTTGAGCTTGGAAAAAAGGAAGATATTCCTGAAATTTTTGTTTAGGCAATCTTTCTTGTCCATTTGTATTAGCAGAAGGAAAATTGATTATTCAGTGGTAGTATTACACTAGACAGAACATAGACCTTGACTCACAGCTCCAGCCGGCTATTATTCAAGGGGGAAAAACCAGTAAGGATTCTAACTCTTTAAATAGTAATCATGTATCTGATAGGTTGGTCTGTTAGGGCTGCAGGTGAATTTATCGAAAGTTTATGCAAAGAGCTTTGTTATTCATATTTCCAAACTTATATCTTCCTTTTCCAAGTTTCTTCTCCACCTGCCTTTTCACGTTCAGGCTTCAATTCAAAAGTAGTATGCAAGTTATGTCCCACCTAAAGACAAATTCATGAAACTTGTTTCTTATTTATAGTCACATCTCCTAGTTGGTGAGACAGGCTGGTTCTTGTTCAAATTCCTGGAAAGAATTCCCAAAGTACAAGGTTTTTTTTCCTTCCTCCCTGTCTTTTTTCTTTTTTTCACAGTCCGTATTTTTTCTTAAGGGCCAAAAGTATGCAATACAAAGGGAAAAGAAAAAAATTGAAGATCAATGGCTTCTTTCCCTGCAGTGACTACCTTGGTTGAGAAATGGATATGAAGATCACCATAAATAAAAGATAAAAGATGATATGGCATTTGGAGTAAAATACTAACACCAGGCACAAAGTGATGTATTGAAGTCTTACCAAATTAACCCCCTGGGATAAACAGAGAGGCCTTGTTTGTGTTGCATAGGAAAACAGGTAGTGGAGAATTATGTCTGTGAGTGCTGCGTGCATGCTCACGTGCATGTGTGTATGCATGGGAAACACACAGAACGCACACCCATTCCCCCTCTCTCTCTCCACATCCATCCCATTCTCTCCCCACACATATATAGACCTAATGTATATCTATGTTGATGACTACACACACATTTGTGAATGCTTTCATTATATGTTTTTGTGATGTATGTTCCCATGTACAGTGGCCATGAAAGGTGTGAGAAAGAAAAAAATTGGAAAGGCAATGCTAATTATGTGTCTGTAAACCTGAATATAACATATGTACAAAAGGAGTATGGCATGCAAATATATGTAAATAGACATGCAAAAATGAAATATATATGTGTACGTCTCAGCACACTACACATTTGCACAGATCCATATCCTGTCTGCATGTGCATGTGTATATCTATATTTGTATCATCTATGTTTATGTGTGTATGTATATAGATGTGTTTAAGCATAAATGATAAACATATATATATTTATAAACATATAAACACATGCATGTGTGATATAAACCATTCATAACCCCTGAGAGAACTATTCTGTGTGGTTCCTGCCTTCTTGGTCCTCTTTAGGTGACACCTGCAAGAGATTTTAAGTTGGCTTCCCCTCTGAGCTGCACAGGAAAATAATTACTCCTTATTCTACACAGGGATGCTAATTTATTATCTTGTTGGCAGGTGCAGCAGCCAGAAGCTACTTTTTTCACACTTTCAATCAAAAAAATACATAGAAAAACATGTTTTCCATTAAGATTTACACCAATCGTTTTTTCTAGCTTATCCTTCATTAGATTAATGTTGTTGTAAAGCCCTGATGGAAACTGTGTGTGTCCTAGGCATCCATCTAAGAAGACATTATTTAATAGATTTTCTTGAAATTGTTAAAAGCACAGACTTTAAAAACTGTCCTATCCTACAAAGCAAACAGATATTGAGCCTTATAACCCAACTGTACTTTTTGACTATTTAGATCTCAACTTTTTTTTAAGACAAGAGTAATAAAAGTAATAAAAGAACCAAATAACTCAGGCTGTGACTACATCGGACACTTAGGCTGAATCATAGGTAGAGCTGACTGACACTCACATATGCATTCAGAGTACAATAGAAAGCCTTGCTGCAGGAGGTACTAGGAGGTGGGCACTCTCTCCTTGAATTAATATAGTATCAGGTGGTTATTTCCTGGACTGAAATAAAACTTGAAATTTGTATCAAATAACATTTATTTGTAACAGCAGTCAGCAGACTACAAACTATATTTTAGCAATGTTAAGAAATAAAGCCAATGCCTGTTGGCTGAGTCCATGTGTCAAGTTCATGTTATGCCATTTGATGGTCTCTGTGTTTTGAATATACATCACATCCTTCACACTGTTGTCATATACTGTCCTTTTGTGCCATGGAGACTGCAGTCAGTATTTTTATTGTGTTGATTTTTTTCTCATGTTAGTTTAACTGCCTAAATGTTGAATAGGAGATGAGAGGGAATGCTAGTCTATTAGTTAGTAAATTTGAGACACTAGTACTCTGATTCATACCATTCTGTACCCCTTAGACCAGGTGTAAGGTATATTAGTAAGGACATGGCAATGGAGGACAGGTCAACAGAGATGAACAGCAATCTGAGAGATTCACATATTTTGTGAACTGTCACTAATTCCAAGTCTAATTCTCTTGAATTATTAATAATCTGCAAATACAATAGCAAGGTGTTTGAAAAATTGTCAAGGTATAGCTTCGGGTTTTCTTGTGCAACTCAAACATATCTTTAAAGGAGAGATGAAAGCATTTACAATACAAGCCAGATTTGCTGACTTCCTGTTGCATCTGAAAATGTAATTCTGTATACACCATTGTATTCTCACACAGTATAAAGGTCTTAGGGTCATTAGTCAAATATTCATTTTGCTAGTGTCTTCACAGAGTCATTATTGCACATCTGCTTACTAATATGAGCAAACAGCGGCAGGAGGAATAACAAGTAAACAAAGCCTCTCATGCCTGTTATCATCACAAATTGCCTACAGTCCTGGCAATATCTGAACACCCTTGTGTACTAGAATCTGTACAGTAGACTTTAGAACAAGCCAAATATAATATTACCTGGGTGCTGAGAGCCTTGAATCAGGCTTTATAACAATATCCATTTATTTCACTGGAGCTAACATTGATTTCTCTAACAAAGAGGCTAGCTCCAAAGAGTTTGAGAAGACAGATGTGGACAACAATACGGACAATGCAATAGATATACCTGCAGAGATTTTAAGTTATCATAACACCAGTGACATCACTAAGGATACACTGACTTACAACAGTTGAACGACTGGCTTGCAACGTGACTTAATCTACACAGATTTACATAGCCAACTATACTTTATCAGAACTACACAATCCATTGTTTTCACTGCTTCATTTCAATTTCTGCATAGTGTAAAGAAGTGCAAACAACATTACATTTGGTTTTTCATTTCTTACTCTTCTTTTTGCAATCTGGAAAGAATAAAATGTTAATGAAGTTAAATGTCTTGGCACACTCATTGTGTAGAGCTGCTTGATAAGATGTGACTTGCAGTATTAAGGTGCCAACAGTGTTAAAATAAAGTACTTAAAGAGATGGAAGACATGCCATGTAAGGCCAAAATCTCATGTTGCTAACAATACCACTTGCAACATAAAGTATGATGAATGACATGATGCTCTTGGTAACCTGCACAAATAATAATTTTAATGACATCTAGAATTATTAAATGCTTTATTGTTAAATAAAACAATCTCTGAGTCTCATTATTTTCCCCTCTTCACTGCGCCATATATACATATTCTTTATCCTCTTAGGTTGAGGAAGAGACCCCAAAACTGCAAAATTATCTGGCAAAAGGTTTCTTGCCTTTTCTTCTTGTCCTGTCAGACCATCCTGAAACTTATTTCAGCTATTCAACTCCCTACGTAAAAATATCTAGAGCATAGGATCCCTTAACCCTCATCAAGACTGTGAGAGGCAGAAGCAGTGAAAATAAATCCCTCAGAGGTTCAGTAAGACTTTGTCATATCCTATGACCAACTGTCTGGACAAACATTTATATCAATGCTATAAGAACAAGTATTATTTTTAAAATATTTGCAGGTATATTAGATTTTTTCACATATATCTCATGGACAGTTCAAATGAGGCTCCCATGGCTGAGCCTTGCAAGCTACTGCCTAATCCAAATCCCTAATTCTGGGAGAAGGCAAACCAAAAGCGGCTGCTGAAGCAGACATCCTTGGGAGTGGCTCTTCCAAATTACAGTATGGGGAGGTATGATAGCTAAAGAAGCTTTGGTATATTTTATCTACATGTAGAAACTGTCACATCACAACATATTTACTCACCTTTTAAACACAGATGGTCCATGCAAAAGCTGGTTACTGATGTCATTTGCTTATCATATGATTTTTTTTCTGTAGATATGCATGCACAGAACATCTGGAAGTCAAAATGTTAACAAACTAGTGTCTCTGCCGAAGAATGTCAGAGATGAAGCAAATAGCTTCAGAGAGCAGGAAAATGCACTGTTTCATTTCCAAGAGTGAATGCATACCTTCCAAGCAATGAAGGTAGAAACATTTATCAACTCAAAGGCTAGCAAACAAAGCTATTGTTACAGGCCTATCTCTGAGATGAATGCATACATCACAAATTTAATGCAGATTGGACAGTAATGTGGCAAAGGCATTTCTGATAGGGATTAAGGAGTGTAAGCAGTCCTTTTGTGTGAGGTTTTCTAGGTATGATGTCTGATCTGCAGAAGGGAATATCTGGCCTTTGGGGGAAGGTAGAGTACAAAGGTGATTAGCCGATTGTGACTAGACTGCCAACAGACTTAAATAGATCTGGATAGGTTATTCCTTCCCTTCCTTGATAAAGTGCTTTTCTCCATACACATTCTATTTCTTGAGCAATCAGCTTTCATTGGAAAAAGGGTTGAAAAAGCGAAACTAAAGATCTCTACCCTCGGAAGAACTGAAGAGTATGAATAGATGGTTGTCCTATGACTGCCTCTTGCTGCAAAATTGCAATGCCAAAAAGAGATTTCACAGCCTTATCTGCTAACATGAGCTAGAAATAAAGGACTGAGAGATCAGGACTCTTCAAGGGCAGGTTAATGGCAGGAAGAGGAGAAAAAGGCTGTCCCCACAGATTACTGACTCAGGCAAAGAGAAGAATGCCTAAAAATTACACCAGAACTCAGTTATAGTGAATTTCCAAAATAATAAAGAGTAGGACAATAATGTTCTTATTCCACTCAGTGGACCAAAAGAGAGGAAGAAAATAATGAGCAAGCCTAATTTAGAAAAAGACAGGAAAAGTCACTTCACATCCATCAAGTGAATGGAAACAACACTCGGAGGACCATTGGTGCTTTGAAAGAAGTCCTTATTGGGAAGCAGTATTGAAATATACCTTCAGCTATACAAGAGTGAAGAGGTCTGTTAGCCCTACATCGAAAATTGAGAAATTCCAAAGCAGGTGAAGAAGTGTTTTACCTCTAATGCTGATTAATGAGGTACATAATGCATATATAGCAATGTAAGTGTAAATGTATGGATAGGTATATTTTCTTTTCATTTATTTGGACAAGAGGTGGAAGTAGGGACAGTATAGACTAATTCCAATTGTATTTTTAACTAACTACAGTAGGATAAGAAACAGTGTGGGGGGCAAGAAAGAATTTGGAGTATGGCAAGTAAGCAAGTGCTTATTTAAAGTAAAAAAAAAGTCTCACTATTCATAATATATGATCTTACAACAGGCCATGCAGCATTTGATAAATAATAGAGGATAAGAATTTATGCAGAAAAGATGTGTTGTGTATATTTTCATATAAATTCCAGGAATATATTGTCATGACATGACCATTATTTTCACACATAGCCCTGCAAATGGATGTGATTATTAGACTAGGTATCATGGATTTAAAACAAACAAACAAACAAAACCAAACAAAAAACCAAATAAGTATTTTTCCCATTTTTCCTTCCATCACCATTTATCACCCTTACTTTAACAGTATATTTTTGTTTTATTTTTAATTTAATGTGACTTATTCTTTGTGTATCATCTTTCTTTTTGGTTACAATTTCTAGTGGAAATGATAGGATTTTGGCAAAACTGCTTTTCCTCATTACAGTAATACAAATATACTGGCTAGGTACATGATATTTTCTGATGCATTTGTCCACACAAAATTCCTTTTATAGACAAAAGAGGAACTATTACTCCCATTTTACATGTGGAACAACTAGGGGAGAGGGTCCTGACCATACACATGCAGGTACTTCTAGACATGAAGAGAGGCAGCTCCACTTTTGTGAACTGCAGTTCACTGCCTAGGTCACGGACATGTTGTGAAGTGTCACTTGTTGATTTGTATGTTGGTTCTTATTCTGAGATACTGGCAGGTAAGCTATCTTACATCTTTTCTCCACAAGTGAACAGGTTGAACAGGAGAGGTAAACAGTGCTGTTCCAAACAAAAGAAGACAGGCCTTCAGTATTCTGTGATTTTGTCTGTGGTTTTCCTTGCCACAGGATGTTGTCAATGCTAAATATCTGTTTGGGATCAGAAAATGAATGGAAAAACTCATGGAAGAAAAATGTATTGAACACAAGTGCATGTAAATATGCCACCTCTAGTTCAGGTCTCTGCATCATAAATCCCCAGAAGGAAGGAGATTATTCTAGGGAAGTATCATTTATACTCCTCCTTAGGTCCCTTGTCAGGAGCAGGATGTTACAGTAGGTGGACCTTTGATCTGACCCAGTGCAGGTTATTTTATGTAAAAATGGATGAAAAAAACAGGTTGATTGACTTGAAACAGAATGGAGAATGAAAACCAATTCATTCAGGGAAAGCAAGACTAGGAACGTACAGAGCTGTAACAAAATTATAAACTGTTGTGAGAAAGGGCCTTGCCCTCTCAAAGAAAATATAAAGGAGTGCATAGTGCATTTTCTCCTTTTTTCCTCCCCCCCCTCCCCCGGTCCGTCTCTCAGTTACCATTCTTATGCAAAGTGTGTCCACAGATGAAAATTAACCATCTCATTTTTGCGTTCAGGATACTGGCAGGTATGTCGAAGCCCGCACTTTTCTGCACCATGATACAACACTGCTCCCTGTAGTCAGACTGTCTACAAGGAGAATGAAGCATTTATGACAGGATGGGTAATTCCTGAAGGCCTGTTCCTCTGCCACTTGTATTGTTCCAGACAGCTAAAAGTATTAGTGAGTGAGTGCAGTTCATGAAGTCTTGTCTGTACATTTTGCCTGTTACAGCCCATAGAAATGTCTCTTCATACTGGAATCACTACTTAATCAATATTCTTTTATATCTATACATAATGTTTATGACTGTAATTAACTTTCATATATCTCTTACATATATATTAATCTCATAATAAAAATAACATGCAATTGGAAAAATGGGAAAGAGAAAGTGACACCAAGGGATATTGCCCAGGATAGAGGTCACTGCAGCCCTTGTTAGTCATATAAACAAAAAGCAAATAGAAGTATTACTATCATTACTGTAACATGTCTGCCTGCAAACCAACATTTAGCAGCTTTGACTATGCTAAGAAAGTTCACTTTTTGATATGAGCTAACCAAGTTAAATGTTGGAAAATCAAAATGAAGTTACTGGTCTCACAGGAATCATGAAAATATGTATGGGCACTGGGAATGCATGTATGATTTTGAATTTTTATTTTGAGTATTTTAGAGGCCATTATTTTCTAACCTTTTTTCCTTTGTTAAAAAAGAAGTCAGATCTGTACGGTGTTCTGATTTCCATGTAAAATGACTCTTTCTTGCCATGACAATTTTAGATTGTGATGCAGTCTAAACACAGTGTAAAGAGCTATAGATTGTTTCTGTATTCATATTCTGTTCTTCATACTGACATTATCTATCACCAGGTGGAAATTATATTGACATTTTTCTCCCCAAAGGAAGCACAGGGATCTTGTTGTATGGAGGTATTTTGGGATCAGAACTTCAGTTCATTGTTCTCCAGAAAATATTTTCAAGGTGACATTTGTAAAGAGTACCTTCTGGATTGCAGTTCATGGTCTCTTGTAAAATTTCTTCTTCTAAATGAAGAGGAATGCTTTTCATTTTTTAAGAAGAGCAATCAGAGGAAGCCAGGACTACAGACAAACAGCAACATGAAAGAACAGGAAATAGAACAATATCCCTTTCTTCTGAAAGTAACAACACCATATATTTGCATCTTCTATTTTTATCATCATATATGTTTTTCTTGACAGCTATGTATAGCAGCTTGTGCCAAATTATGAATGATGAATCAATCTTTGTTTCAGAGAAGCATGGAACTAGCATTTAAAAGACTGGGTGTTGTTTATTACCACCAAGTTACTCCAGATTCCATAAAATGATCATTTATCCCCATGCCAGATCATAATGCCACCTCCTTCTTTTCCTTGCAATAAAACATTTTTCAGCTAAATAGTGAACTGCATGTCATTAAAACATATTTTTTAAAATCAGCTAGTGTAATACTTTGCCCCTTTGTCAATGGTGTGGATGCTTTTTTCTCTTTGTCTTAAAAAAAATTCTGAACTCAAGAAAGAAATCTGCTTTTCTGGATTTCATATGTGTTCAGTGGTCTCTAAGTGGTTCCAAACACATTGTGTATTTGGCCACTAATTTAATCAAAATTAATCTTCTACAATTTTTGGCTGAAATGCTTCTGAAGGATTCGACTTCTTGGCTCCTATAGAGTTAATAATCTGTCTCATTATTCATTCTCCAGCAATTTGTTTTTTTCCTTTCCAGAATCAGATTCCTTTCCAGAATCAGATGCCCCAAATTTGGCATTAATGTCATGTCTAGCACACAGAAATACACAGTGTCTCCTCAAATACTGAACAAAAGAGGTGGCTCAAACCAGCTCTCTCACAAACTCAAATGAATAAGTTCAGTGATCGCTGAAAGACGTTCCTAAGATCCTTAGAGAGTGATTGACAACGTGATCAGCCTAGAAGCAAGTACACTTGTGGTTCATGTTCATGCCTCCATGGTCCTTAATAATAGGCACTGATCTGGATCCAGAAGAATTATAATCAGTAGACACAATTTTCCACAACATGTGGCATAGCTCTGCCTGGCAGTGGATACTTAAGTTATTGTTCACTTATATTCTGTCATATGTCACAAAACTCTGAGCTTTCTTTTGGATACAAACTTGCTATCCATTTTTCTGACTCAGTAGTGGAGGAATCAGTGGAATGATATCAGTAGTAAAGTGCTATGTAGCACATGACGAATTATATAACTATGTCTCTCTCACAGGATGCCTTCCTAGCAAGTATCCACATCTTTCTTCCAATGGTTAAAATAAGAAAGGAGGCATTTTTTAAAAAATCTTCATAACAGTTGACTAACTCAATTCTTTAACCAAGTAGTCTTCTTGCAATAAAGGAATAAGGGTCAGTTTCTAGATTTACAATGGCGGGGAGTAACCTTTTATATAAATGACAGGTTTCCAGAAAGGGAGGAAGCTAGTTATTATTCCTAAACTATCCATTTTAATCTCCCTTCAGATAGTATGTTAACTCCTATGAACATTAATTTTTAACCACAAGTGAATAAATTAAGTACAGCCAGGCAGAAGAAAATAAGTGCAGCTACAGTGAGTGGTCTGAATTCAAAGTTTCAAATAACGTAAAGGGAGCCTTCCAGGGTTCATTGCACAAAAACTTTGTCAATGAACATTATGACTTGGTTTCTAGGAGTTTCAAACTACAGCCTGAGGCATTACTTGGAAGTTCAGGTTCAACGGGCTGGTACAGATACAAGTTGGTAATTTTTGGCAGCTCATAAGCAACTCTTCAGCAAGGAGGGAAGAGTTACAAGTGCCATGTTTTCAGAAAAATATCTTATCACCTACAGCATGATCCCTGTCTCAGCATTAGTGGCAGCAAAGGTAAGGAATACATGTTTTCCCAAGTGAAAAGGCAGAATTTTTCAGACCCTAAGACAGATATCCATCTACTATGGACTTTTGATGGGCAATAGTTGCTTGAGATATTGAGCAGCTTCCCACAGTTTTTCTATGTCTGTCTTACATACATCTCTTTAAACTTGTGTGTGATTATATATGTAATATATGTAGTGTAAAGATGGACAAAATTAATGATATATGCAGGATAAGGAAGACAAAACACTTAACAACAAAACAAAGCAGACTGCAGAAATCTGAGGCCTCCAATTGTTTTCATATTTGTATTAAGAATCTTGTCAGAGGAAAGGAAAATGTTGCAACCGGGTGAAAGTAAAAGGAGTTTTCTTCATAACTTTTCTATCAACCACATACTTAAAACTGTTGA
>NW_008825114.1:11647634-11650597 GCF_000699105.1 Pygoscelis adeliae
AGAACAAACAGATCCTCCAAAAGCACCGCTGTGATCTCTGACTTAACATCACCCTGTGAAACATGGGGCAGAAAAGTATGACAAGGCCTGAAATTCCCCAGACACTTCCAGAAACATGGGGGGAAAAAAAAAGCTGTCAAAACTCAGGAGGGAAAGCCATGTGTTGTTTCCCAAATGGTTCTGTGGTATTACAAGGTCTTTAATCCAGTCAAAATTATAGGAATCTGATATGAAGGGTGTATAAAAACTTCACTTTTTGGAGTGTTCAGCCCTTCAGATGACTGAAGTTAAATACTCAGTACTTAGAGCATTTTTGGCTCAGTAAGAATTGGCTAAGGTTTTAACCGTGGAGAAGAAACTCATTGTAGCCTACAGTGCAACGATGGCCTAAGTTCAAAAGGACACTTATTTTCCAAATACTGCAATCAATCAACTTAAACCATGTGCTCCCACCTCTTTCTTTACTGTTTATTTTTCATTACACTTATCAAATCTGTTTTTGCTGATAGAAGAGTACATCAAAAGTTGGTAACTATCGCAGACAAACAAATACTTCCATTTGCATGATCTTTTTGTTGAACAACTAACTGCAATTTTTGCATAAAGGAATGTGTTCCTGTTTGCACCATGTCACATAAGAACAATTTAACTTGCCCAGTAGTGGCTGCTCATTGTTGCTGATTAAGTTATTGTCTCATTTTAATTAAAATAGTATTTTTTTTTATTATTATATTTTCTGTCTGATTAAAACCTACACATAATAATAAAAAAAAAACCAAACAAGAAATGGCATTCAAACTCCAAATAGCTCACAACTCACAATTTGGAGTTATGTTTCCAACATTAATATATGACAGATATGAATGTAGAATAATATATTGTTATGTTTAAAAATCTCAGCTGACTCATATTTTCTGCAATACTTCTCACTAATTAAAGCAAAATACCTTGTGGAATACCTTTTCAGTTATTTGACTAGATTTCATTAATTCTGGCTATTGAAGTTAATATAAATTCATTCTCACAAAATGAGACCTAGAGCATCATCCATTTGCTCTGCTAACACAGTCCAAGGGACCTGCAAACAGTTACTTGTTCTGCAGTGACAGAAGGCATGAGAGCATAAAATAACTGCAGTCAATCAATATTATTTGTGCTCAATATCTTGAAGCAGAGATGTTCACCTCAGAACATGAAGTATCCTTAAAAAAAAAAATTGAAGGAAGTCTAATGAGTTGACACACTTTCTCTCTCCTGTTTTTGAACTTTTCTCCTTCCTTCCTTCTTCTTAAGTCCTGATTGTTTATATTTTATCTGAATGTTCTGCTGCTTTGGCATTTTTATAGCTGCCTTTGGTTTTTTTACAGACAATATAAGAGAAGACTCCTTGATCTCCTCCTATCCCATAGATTAACTCTAGAGAGCTAATTCTGCTGAAAAGATTGTTAAATCTATTGAACAATACTTTGTGGGCTGATTATCTACATAAATTGTATAGCATGAAATCCTGAAAATGACCATGATAAAGTCCATGAGGACAGGATTTTCTTGCAGTTCTAGGCAAGCTTATAGGAGACTGTATAGAAGGAAGGAAGGTGATATTGCAAAAACCTGAAGTGTGGATATGTATGCTGTTATGTTAAAGTTTCAAATGGAAGACAGATAAACTGAGGTTGAAATCCTCTACAGTGAACATTAGAGAAGGCAATATTTTCCTTTATTTTCTCCATAACATTTGCACCTACAGCCAGAACGTGTGAGTAGACTATTTCCTCCAGAAGCAAGGAATTTACTTCTGTAAACACATAGGAATGGAAGGCTTTGGCTCATTTTCAGCCAGTTTCCCCTACTGCTATCACCAGTATTGGGCCAAGAAAGGGGAACCCAATCATTCAGGTAGATGAAGAATGTAAACCAAGAGATGTCTTGTGAAAAAGATCCTGATCACAAGCCTGTTCAACATGAGGACAGAAAGAGGTGGGAAATGCTGAAACAAACTCAGATTCACGACAGAGTATACTACAGACCTCTAATAGCCATGTAAATCCTGCAGAAAATACCCTATGGAGATGCCTACTGTGCACTGGAGTTTGATCAGCAGGGGCTTGTGGCCCTCCTTGCATGCTTGGAGTTCAATGAGGCTAAAGAGGCCAACCTCAACTGAGCCTGCAGATTGGCATTACTGAAATCAGTAGGAGTGCTGCTGGAGCTGTCCCAAAGGCAGGTCAAGTTTAGAGTGAGTACAAGTATTTCAGAGCTTTCACAACTATAATACAAGCCTGATAATACTGCCACTCTCATATCACTTCTGAAATCTAGAAGGTTGTTAATATTGATATGGTTAATATACATCAAACAGGATTCCTTTAATTTTTTGAATCGAAAAATTCTCCACACTGTTGACATTTCTTCACTGAACTCTCAGGATTGTTTGGTTTCAGAGACTGTAGGGCCCAAGACACATTTTGTTTTAAATAATCCTTCATAAAAAATTCAGCTTTCAGCCTAATATGATTGAAACTCAGCTTGAGTGTGTTTTATAATGCATTGAACTGAAAAGACTATGGGTGTTGAATTATTCAAAAACATGATAGGGAAAATAGTGATATATATGTGTGCATACAGGGAGGGGTGATCAAAGAAATCAGGGTGACTTGATATGTCTTGTTATCTCATTTTATTTACTTTTCAGAACTCATCCAAATATTAGAGGGGAAAAAATCAATATCAATTTTCACCTCTGTCACGTTCCACACTTCAATTATTAATGAATGTCAAATTTGACCACATTTCTTCATACCACCTGCTCAGCAATAATATTTCTGAGCCTTTATTAAAAATGTAAAATTGTCATTGAATTTCCAAATATGATTCTCTGGTGGCTAATTCAGCTTGTTTTATTAATAAGTGAGTTCTGATGAGTAATACTAATTTAATATGCCTGCATGTAAGATTAAACCATA
>NW_008825114.1:11650648-11651461 GCF_000699105.1 Pygoscelis adeliae
CCTGCTGAAGGTGATGAGATTTGACTGCTGTGTGGTTGTTAGGCAATAACCCTCTGCATTAACCCATAAGCACACTGAGGAAAAGAGGTTTCTTTACAAAAATGAAAATGTTAATATTTTCCATTTATTTCAGGAATCTTCTGTACATTTTTATTTACAGTAATCCTTTCCACTGTGCCTTTTGTTTAAGATTATGAAAACAATAAACATACCACACAATGAATTACATACATATACTACAAATACACACGATACGTACAGGTACAAACAGAAATATACACACAGAAGAAATAGAAAATTAGAAATCTCTCAGTCCTCACTCATTGGAAAGGGATATGAAATGAGAATTGTTTTCAAATGGGCTTTGACCTTATTGTCACTCACATTAGAACATGTTATGGCAGCATTTACTGTTGTTGCTGGAAAATAAATTGATTTCTGACAGGACCAAGATCATTAAAAGAGTGTTTAATTCATGGCTTTACCTGCTCTTTTTTTTCATACTACTTTTGGTTGAGACAAGAATAGTCAAACTGTTTTCAACATATGTAATAAATTATTCCATATCCTGGCTAACCTGAAGGAGGTTAAGATGTACTTTTCAAAGTGTGGTTTTAGGGTGTATTTCTTTTGATATATTGCTTTCTTTTCTTTTCTTTTCTTTTCTTTTCTTTTCTTTTCTTTTCTTTTCTTTTCTTTTCTTTTCTTTTCTTTTCTTTTCTTTTCTTTTCTTTTCTTTTCTTTTTTCTCTTTTCTTTTGTTTTTCTTTTCTTTTTTCGCCTTTCCTCTCCTTTCCTTGCCTTTCCTTGCCTT
>NW_008825114.1:11651911-11669181 GCF_000699105.1 Pygoscelis adeliae
TTTTTTTTTTTTTTTTTTTTTTTTTTTTTTTTTTTTTTTTTTTTTTTTTTTTTTTTTTTTTTTTTTTTTTTTTTTTTTTTTTTTTTTTTTTTTTTTTTTTTTTTTTTTTTTTTTTTTTTTTTTTTTTTTTTTTTTTTTTTTTTTTTTTTTTTTTTTTTTTTTTTTTTTTTTTTTTTTTTTTTTTTTTTTTTTTTTTTTTTTTTTTTTTTTTTTTTTTTTTTTTTTTTTTTTTTTTTATTTGAGTATTACCATTATTATCATGCATTTATGACACCCTGGGCTGTACTGCAGCCTATCACTCTGTATGGTGGCCTGACTGCTTTGTCTGCATGTATAGCCATACATACAAATTAATGTTTTTACAAGGAAACAGTTGGATTATCACTCAAATCTGAAGCAGGAAGATAAGTGGCCAGTGGTTTTAGATCTGCATTTTGGCCTGTTCACTGCCTTCGAAACATACAAGTCTTCTGTGAAACCAAGAAAGCAAGATCGTGTTCCTGAATTTCTCAACATAGCATAAATTTATAAAGTAAAATGCACCAACTTGTTACCTTATTTTTTAAACATATCTATCTGACCTCTTTGGTCTACATTAGTATGTAGGCCTGTTCCAAATTGTGAAGAATATTTAGGGTGGTTTTCTTTCTTTTACATGATCTCAAAGAATTCTTTCAGTTCAGAGTCGCGGAAAAAAGTCTGAATGCACACTAGTAATGCAGCAAAGAGATGCAATTCCAAATGGCACGACAATATGGTAGCCTAGTGCCAGACAGAACAGCTGGAAGAGCTGCACAGAATAACAGCTGCTCAGTACATCAGTGGTCAGTGAACATGCAGTGCTCAGCAGAGAAAAACGTGTAGCAAATAAGAAAAATTAAATCACCCATAAACCTCAGGGAGATTATACTGTTTTATTAGACAGAAATATTTTGCAGAAGAATGTGAGAACCAGACTATTAAGACTGTTTCTTTCACTGGTGCTCTCTGGTGTTGGTGCAAAAGTCTTAGAGATGCTCCATTAATCATAAGAAGATAAAGGAAAATTGGGGAGAGGAGGAAAGTTGTGTCAGTATTGCAGTTCTAACCCAAAATAGATAGACATAAGGTAATTTATTATAACAGATTCCTCAAAGCTTTGAGGGAAAGGGGAGCCACACACATGATTCCAACTTCCTTCAAACAAGGTGACTAATATAAAGGGAGAGATATTTAAGATGTGAATTATGAACTATAGAAAACATAACAAACAAAGAAAAGGCAGAAATACCTGATAAGTCTATAGTCAAAGGATTTTCTGAATGTTTCCAGAGAGGGATCAGATAAAATTTAGAGTCAGTTTCTTACATTTTGCAAACCAATTACTTGTTTATTAAAATGTAGACTCTACAACTTCAAAGTCTCATAAAAAGGCAGTAAACTGGTAACACAGGTAGTTCCAGCTGTGCAAATAAATAAACTTTGCTCAAAGAGTAACTGAAAGGAGATCTTTCCTCACAATACGGTAAAGAGAGTCTGGACAAGTGCGGAGCATCTGGACAATGCTTTTTAGTCATATGATTTAGTTTTAGGTAGTCCTGCGAGGAGCAGAGAGTTGGATTCGATGATCCTTATGGTCCCTTCCAACTTGAGATATTCTGTGATTCTATGATTCTGTGATTTCCTGAAAGCTATATACAAAGGTCAGTTGTCCAAGCTGGTACTGTTAGACTCTCTGGCAAACTTCAATACCATTCAATACCACAAAGCACAGCTGATCTGATGGCAGAACCTGCTATTAATTGGTGGAATGGCATAAATCAGCACTAAATGGCATTAAACATCAAGTAAGATTCAAATGCAAGAAAGAAGTTAGCTGCTGTTTTCTAAATGGTAGTCTCCTTTCCTTACATAGCATATCATATGATAAGTTTAGCTGTTTCTAATGGCACCACTAGCAATAGGTGATGCACAGGTATATATCAATCTCTTTCTACAGGATCAGAATCTTAAGAACATAGGGTGATGGATGACAAACAGCTGGGTTACAGTCAGAGGAGATTACAGAGAAGCCAATGACAAAATGAAATACAAAATGTGACCTTGCATATAACTGCCCTCCCTCCTCTTTGACCAAGATGTTGAATTAATTGATAAGGATCATTATAATGGATTATCATGTAATTCCAGTGATCAGAAATCCTGATTTCTCTTTTCCTTGGTAGCAAAACAAAAATAGTTTTATTCTTGCCCTTTAAAGAAAAATGAAGCATTCATTTTTTGATACAAAAACTGGGCTTATATAATTAACTTACCCTGAATGAGTAGGGAGGCCAAAGATTACAAATAG
This sequence comes from Pygoscelis adeliae, assembly GCF_000699105.1. Lineage (NCBI taxonomy): Eukaryota > Metazoa > Chordata > Aves > Sphenisciformes > Spheniscidae > Pygoscelis > Pygoscelis adeliae. The sequence goes on from NW_008825114.1 coordinate 11,654,241, forward strand.
TTTAACTGTGCAGCATCTCACCAACAGGGCTAGCTGAAATAAACACGCTACAGTATTTGTCATTGCAATTCCAAATCTAAAGTTTTGGGTTTTTTAAAATTGTCTTCAAATGCATTCCATTTGAAACATAATAACCTATTGTTGAGGTTAATTTGTGTTTTTTTCATCGTAGTCAGTATCAGTACATTTATTCCCCCATTTTTCTTCTTTATTTCTATTATTGAAAAGTCACTGTAGGCCGTGAAAATATGTTTGGGGTAGCAATTCTCAGGTGCTTTCATTAGCAGTAAATTTTTTGTGGTGCAGCTGAAAATATCTAGTCATCAAAAGTTAAAGGTGTTTTTATTTAAAAACCAAATGGATTGAATGTTCCGATGGTTGTTTTGAAGTGATTTACCTCTTTTTTAAGATAATGTAGGAAATTGTATTTTTAGGTAAAAATCTAAGTAGAAAGTTTCATCTATCAAAACCAAATGGGTTTATTTTCAGTATTATTTTTCATGTGAAATTTTGGAACTGCTTCATTTCCTTCCATATACGAAGGCAACGAGGCTGGTGAGGGGTCTGGAGAACAAGTCTTATGAGGAGCGGCCGAGGGAACTGGGACTGTTTAGCCTGGAGAAGAGGAGGCTGAGGGGAGACCTCATCGCTCTCTACAACTACCTGAAAGGAGGCTGTAGCGAGGTGGGTGTCGGTCTCTTCTCCCAAGTAACTGGCGAAAGGACGAGAGGAAATGGCCTCAAGTTGCGCCAGGGGAGGTTTAGATTGGACATGAGGAAAACTTTCTTTACTGAAAGAGTGGTTAAACATTGGAACAGGCTGCCCAGGGAAGTGGTTGAGTCACCATCCCTGGAGGTATTTAAAAGACGTGTAGATGAGGCGCTTAGGGACATGGTTTAGTGGGCATGGTGGTGTTGGGTTGACGGTTGGACTCGATGATCTTAGAGGTCTCTTCCAACCTTAATGATTCTATGGTTCTATGATATCAGCTTGGAAAAAATGGATTAATTTTATTAATTAATAATATGTGAAATTTCCACAACATGTAAAATATGTCTTTTAGATCCTTACTTTAATCCTTAGGCAAATGCATGTGCTCCATGTTATTTTTGTAATATGGCTGTCTCGACACTAGGCCAGTAGTTAGTCTTATGTGCAGTTCCATACATCTGTGAAATCATTACTTCATCTTTGGTCATTAAATAATAAAAATGCTAGATCAATGCCACTCAGTTAGATTGACTTAGAAAGAAATTAACAACATACTTCTCTTACTTTACAAATGAGTAAGTTCAATTTTCCATTAGTAAATGACAATAAAATACAGAATCCCACAGTAACCTTTTCACTAATTCTTCTTCAGAAATTGACTTGTAGTTTTCCATTTTCAAATCAAAGAAGCAGCTAAATCACACAGAGTCTTACCAGTCAAATTAAAAATAAAATAATAATAATAATAATAAAAAAGTGGTTTTGAGATAACACTTATACTACTGGACACTGAAAATGAGATGGAGTTCAGAGAATGATAGAAGAGGGGAACTATGTCAAAACCAACGTAAACTTAAATAGTTACGGTTTCACCAGGAATTGTGGAATATTGATATGTACCTCAATTTGCATTTTAAATGCAACATATTCATGTTGATCCAAGGAAGAGATAGTGAATACAAAATACTAGTAATGCTACTGAAAATGTATAATTATTTCATCTCCCAAGTTGACTTAGAACAGAATCTGTTCAACTGTCTCTTCAAAGAGTGTTTTCTTCAGCAAGATGACAAGAGGTAATATCTGGAGTTATTTTGGTCACATTCTAGTTCATGGTCAATCTTTTCTGTTGTTCAGTATAAATCAACATCTTAAACTGGGAAAACAGGAGATTTTTAAATTTCTGATTAAACATCTCATTAAGTACATATTACATTACGTACTTAAATGACCAGGGTTGGATGGATGTCTCAAGTCTAGTAATTTAAAAACTGTGTTAATTTTGACTACAATTTAGTTTGCCCTCATCTTTAATCATATCTTTCATCTTCAGTGAGAAAAAGGGGCTTAATATTAAAAGCGTGAGGGCTTGAGCAGTTAGCCCTACCCCCCTCTGTAACTCTGCCCTATTTTATAATGCAAATAATTGCTACTGTTTGAAATGTATTATCCTGCTTAAGAAAAAAATGACTTAAAGAGCCCAATAGCAGTTATATGAGTTGCTATATTGTTAAACATCTTCAGTCTGATTTAAGCGTGACCTTCATTTAAAACTTTAACAACAGACTTGTTATATGAAGTAGAAACTTGTATAAGCACCTATCAAATACTTCTGAAGCTGATCACAAGTTTGTTGCACTCCATTATTAGGAACAATGAAAAAAATCTCATTTGCTTTTTGCCCTCTAAAGCTTTTCCCTAGCTGATCTACCACAGTTGAAGAAAAAGGAAAAAATTTAAATCTAAAAATCTAATCTGAAAGATTGGCCTTCTTGCCCAGTATAATAAAGGCTGTTTTAGTGTGCAGTGAAGCTAAGACTGTGTTACAGTGCTAACAGTGGGAACATTATCTCACTGGAGAAGTATATATTAAAATTAAAAGGTATATTAACTAAAATCCCCTGAATGTTAACACCCTTCTGCACAAAAGCCTATCTATGCATGTTGGAAGAAGGATCTTTCAGTTTTTGTATTAGTTTTGGACAAGCAGCTTAAAGATTAAAAAGTACAATACTAAACACCAAAATATTCCCTTCAAAGATACATAAATATTTCAAGATACTGACAGAAACTACTTTTTCTTATAGCCTTGGGAGTGGCTGATGAAGAAGCATTAAAACCAAACAGTTATATTTCCTGGAGTGAACTTTAACTTTCTTGGACTTGTGACCCTCTTTTCCATACAAGAAATTTTCTTTAATGTGGGTAGTTGCACTGATGGCTGGACTGAGAAAATAGGCCAAGAAATAGGCTATCTGTGATTCTGTTAATTGCTCCAGAAGTCAAGAAGCTTGACTTTTTATCCATGCCTTACAAATCTTTTGACAAGCCAGCAAACCATTTCCGAAGTATATTAAATGGGATGAACTAATTTCAAAGACGGAAAAGGAAGGCATGAAATACAGTGTCTACATTAAAAAAGGAAAAAAAGGGGGATGGGAGGAATAAATAAAATTTGTTTTTAGACTTGGAGCTTAAAATTCTTGTTAGTTTTTCTAGTGATGTACTCTAGCATTCTTAGCATGCTGCTAACAGGCAAGCAGCAAAACAATTTACTGGTTTACTGCCTTTGATTTTATACTAGTTGCAGTTGTACCATGTCAAACAAAAATAATTACAAATATGGCAGTATGCAAATCAGACAAAACTACTTCTAAATACCTATTTCACATGTGCATCCTGTTTCAGGCTTCAGAGAGCAAATGGATAAAACACTGGGTTTAACTCCAAGGTCAAGGTTGAAGCTGTAACTAAAATATGGATTTGCTTTTTAAAACCATAAGACATGCTTGGTCACAAATACCATACAATTTTCCTTGCTCTGAAGAGGTATGAGTAAGTACGCTAATGGAATTACCCCTCACTCTTCTGAAACACAAATTGGGTTTTGATGATATAGTATAGCTAACTAAGAAATCTTGCTATAATTCAGATACCAGAGATCATATAGCATGCACATCTGTATGCACAGCTCAAAGGACAAATGACTCAGATAATGATTAATGCAGAAGTGTAGAGAAGGCTAGTGCACTTGAAGCCTCTGAAAAATTTTGTGAACACAATTCACTGCATGCCATCAGCATACAAAATTACAGAGCCAATTTTCTTTTTAAGTTTGATTTGAACTGGGAAATAAAACCCCACAAACATTTTTCCGTTAAAAACAGAGACATATGAATGTTGGAACTATTCATTTAAAGTTGTTCAAGGTCATGAATTTTGCAAACAACAATTTGAAAGCATGGTTTAGAGTGATGTAGTTTCAAAAAAAAAAAAAAAAGCCTACACTTATAATGAATATTATTTATTGTCAGTGATTAAGTGAGGTTCTGACAGCACCCAGTCCTGCACAAATCAAATTAAGGGGAATTTTTAATACAACTAGCAGAGCAGGCATTACATAGGACTGCTCAACTCTTCAGTCGTTAAATATTGTTTTCAGGTGTATGAAAACTTGACCACCTACTGAGGTTGGAATTTGCCATGCAAAATTTAATCCTTAGATATTCATTATTTTTGGGAGGTATTTCAGGTGATTTTGAAGAATCAGAATAACAACATTCAAAGGTCAGGATAAACAACATAGAATAGCCATTTTAGTAACTATTTAAATTAAAATAGTAATCAGGTGTCCCCACTTGGTAACAAGACTTCTTGTACTGAGTACCTTAGAAAGAAAGAAAAACAAAGAGCCCTTCCCAGAAGAACTGGAATTCTAAAATATATCTCCATATAAGAAAAAAAAAATCAGAACATTATGAGACCCTGCGTTGTTCTGGCATCCTCCAGTCATTGGTTACATTCATATAATCACATTGAGAAAAACTTGTCCACAGCTGTCAGTTAAAGGCAGAAAATAGAATTAAAACAAATAATACCAAAGGTGAATTCATTAGATAAAGCATCAAGCATCATTTGGTTGCTTCTACTTTCTTTTCCTCTGTTACATTTCTTTTTACTTTCATATTGAGAGAGGGAGAGATTGCTGAAATAGTATCACTACAAGAGATACAATAAACTTCATATAAAGTTATCTTTATGGACCTTTCTTTCACTTTCTTGCTCTGCTTCCTTGTTTTAAAATCATCACCTAAGGAAGCTTTTCAAACTTTTACAATTTTAGTAAAATACTGATACACAACTTTGCATGGTCTCTATTATATTAGAAACATGGTTTAGCCTTTCTTAAGAGTCTGAAATTAATATCCTTGAGGACTCTGAGGAAGTGATTTGTTCACTGAACACAGAAGGCTTAGTACAGTCTCTCGTGAGAATCAACTGTATCCAAGCATTTTGCTGTGTGAATAGTACCAGCACTCACTGATGATATTCACGTGTTTAATACTCATAATCAATCACATTTACCAAATAGTTGTATTTTTCATTATGTATTCTTTAACTTCATATTGCCTTCTTGTATTTGCTTGCCCCAGCCTTCCATGCTTTTCAGACAGATTCTGCTTTATATGCTGACTTGCTGTCCCTGTTGCTACCTCATCCTTTCCCCTTTTATTCCAGACAGAAAATTATCAGACTGACCCATTACTGTAAGGAAATAGCAGCAATTCTCTTAATTTTCAATAAAATTAACAGATATAGTAACTTGCATATAGTGACACACATAACTAAAAACATTAAATTATGGCTCAAAATATCTAAAATCTTTTAAAAAGTCTATCTGTTTAAATAACATCTAATTAATTAAAGTTCTTTGTTATAAGTAAATCGTAATTCAATACCGACATCTTGTTTACATTTTGGATAATGACACTTCTATTGCCAATGTATATTATCTAATAATATGATGAAAATTGTTCTTGTAAGAACAGTGTTTCTTCTGGTGTAAACAGTGTACCTTCAAGACATGGACATAAACTGAGGCTCTGGCCCAAAATGTTACTTGGAGATTTGAATTTATAACATTAATTTATGTTTTTCCAATTATGAAAATTAACAATTTTGGAGTAAGATGATCACAAGAACAAGTAAAAGCATGTGGCTTTAATTTCTTAAGGATTTGCAGTTCATTATTTAAACTGAATCTTTCAACCTTGGACTAATTAACTTATATTCCAATTTGGAACATTTTCCTTTTCAAAGCTTTTAAAAAGTCAGACGATTCTTTCTTCTTTGTCCTGAGATAACTAATAAAAGTATCAGTGCATGAAATATTATGTAACCTGATGGGAACACTTAAACCATTTAACAGAGGGGCAACTCTGGGATTTTGGTTTTTCATTTGCAGCCTACTAATGATAAAACGATATTTCTGTTCTTCATTTGCAGAGAAAAATTATGCACTCTTTTGTTCCAGGAACACAAGAGGCTGCAAGGCTTGTTAGCAACTACCTTGTATTGTCTTTGGGCAAAACACAGTCCTTCTACAAAAGTGGTTGGTCATTACCAGCCTTACCAACCAAAAAAGGTCAATAAACAAGTGGAAATCATGTCAATAATCCTGCCTGTCTTGCCATCAATGACAAATTTCCAATTAACTCTGGTAGGTTCTGAATAACTCAGTAGGTTCTCTGCTGTCTTTCAGTGTGCGAAGAGGAACACTGAAGCACAGCCCACAGAGTGCTCATAAAGGAGCATTTCCCCAACATCCAGTGAATGCTGGAAGAACAACCATGTTTGTCTTCAATGAAGTTCTTAGGGATTGAAGACCCTGTCTACCCAGCCTACCGCTTGACTGATTGTTGGCTGAGATCCCCACTCTTCATACAGCAGCATGGTAACTATATATGAGGCCTCTTCTGCTCTGTGTTTGAATGCCACCCAGTTAAGGAAAACATGGTGCAAGTCTGGTAGTTTTTCAGAGTATATCCATGAAATAATAAAAGATGGCAAGTCACAATTTACCCTCATTCATCTAAGAAGCATGCCCATGTCTTCTGAATGGGAGGTATTAATTTTCAAGGTGTCTTTCATCCCTCTCTCCCACCTACAGCCCTAACATGATCTCCCCTTGAAATTCACAGCATAACTGTAGGCACAAGTCTAGGGTTGGGACCTGCCCATCTACCCAGGTAAAATCCCTAAAAGCACCCTTGAAATAAAGGTATCAGAAGCAAGTGACACCGGTCATGAGCGGTGTTCCCCAGGGCTCAGTATTGGGACCAGTTCTGTTCAATATCTTTATCAATGATCTGGACGAGGGGATCGAGTGCACCCTCAGTAAGTTTGCAGACGACACCAAGTTGGGCGGCAGTGTTGATCTGCTCGAGGGTAGGAAGGCTCTGCAGAGGGACCTGGACAGGCTGGATCGATGGGCCAAGGCCAACGGTATGAGATTCAACAAGGCCAAGTGCCGGGTCCTGCACTTCGGCCACAACAACCCCATGCAGCACTACAGGCTTGGGGAAGAGTGGCTGGAAAGCTGCCTGGCGGAAAAGGACCTGGGGGTGCTGGTTGACAGCCGGCTGAACATGAGCCGGCAGTGTGCCCAGGTGGCCAAGAAGGCCAATGGCATCCTGGCCTGTATCAGAACTAGTGTGGCCAGCAGGAGTAGGGAAGTGATTGTGCCCCTCTACTCAGCACTGGTGAGGCCACACCTTGAATACTGTGTTCAGTTTTGGGCCCCTCACTACAAGGACGTTGAGGTGTTGGAGCGTGTCCAGAGAAGGGCAACGAAGCTGGTGAAGGGTCTGGAGAACAAGTCTTATGAGGAGCAGCCGAGGGAACTGGGACTGTTTAGCCTGGAGAAGAGGAGGCTGAGGGGAGACCTCATTGCTCTCTACAACTACCTGAAAGGAGGCTGTAGCGAGGTGGGTGTCGGTCTCTTCTCCCAAGTAACTGGCGAAAGGACGAGAGGAAATGGCCTCAAGTTGCGCCAGGGGAGGTTTAGATTGGACATGAGGAAAACTTTCTTTACTGAAAGAGTGGTTAAACATTGGAACAGGCTGCCCAGGGGAGTGGTTGAGTCCCCATCCCTGGAGGTATTTAAAAGACATGTAGATGAGGCGCTTAGGGACATGTTTTAGTGGGCATGGTGGTGTTGGGTTGACGGTTGGACTCGATGATCTTAGAAGTCTCTTCCAACCTTAATGATTCTATGATTCTATGATTCTAAGTGACGTGCTGATCCAGGATCTGGCTAGCTATAATTCACCAGACTGTATCAGTGTGCTATTTTTCTCAGCAAACAAACTCAATTTACAATTGCATTTGATGTGTGCATATAGTTAATGAGAAATAAAATATGGGGTTATTTAGGGGACCCTGAGTTCTTCTTTTTAATTTTCAGGGTTGATATTTAAAGGGCAACTAAGACAACCAGAATTGATTTTAGAGTGATTCTTCACTGTGAGGACTGAGAGAAGTGCAACTTAGATACCCTAATGTGAGCTATAACATAACATAATATCTTGGTAAATCTTAGTTCTAAGCATCCAACAAAGTCTGCAGGAAATTGTAATGCAAGTGTTCTGCAGACCACTTATGTTTTTTCTTGTTTTTCTTAAAATCATTTTCTTGATTTGTTAAAATAATTTAGAACTGAGATTTTTCATTTTCCAAATTAATTCATTTCTCCGTAATCTTACGTTCAGAATTTTTTTCTTTGCCTTTGCCTATTCCTCTCTAAATTTTTCTTCTTATGCCCTTATTTTTACCATCCTAATCTCTTCTCCCTCTTGCATTCTTCACTTCTGCTCTCCACACACTAAGGTGTCTGCTAACTGTGCTATTTCCTCATTAATATAGTTCTCCCTCTACAGTCATTGTTGCTATCTGTTCAAATGTTTGCTCCTGGAGCTGATGATTTCTATTCCAATAATCAAGTGACAGGAAGGACCTGTACCTCTTTCTTCCTCTTTGTTGTTGGTTGCTGCCTGTCACAGTGCTGTGAGTCAGAAAGGGTAGCAAGGTACAAAAAGGAGAAATAGTGTGCATGCTTTTCTATTTCAAGTGCATGTTTTAGTGGCCTTGACCTCAAACAGTGGTCAAATCCCTTATAATTTTGAGCAAAGTTGCCAAGGAATTATCACATATTTTTCAAAGTATAGAACTGAACTATGTGATGAGCAGAACTCTTATCAGCAGAGTATTGGAGATTTTCTTGTTACTGAGCAGTGTTCTGGAGTTTGATTTAGAGATGAGGGTTATTTTTTTCTGGCAACTTCTGATAACATCCTTTTCTCTGCTAGGCTGAACTTAGAGGAGAGCTTTCAAATCTCAGGAAGCTATTCTGCAGTCACTCTGTAGAATTGAAAGACACCTGCAGAGAGTGGCTCTAGTCATGGAAAAATGCTCTAGGTCAGGCCGAAAGCTGCTGCCAGCAGCAGCACAAGAATATGATTTATTACATAGAACTTAGAGTTATTACTTAAAGCTTCATTGCAATCCTTAGCATATTCTGCAAGAGTAGATTTTTTTTCTGGGTTATAGACTGTATGAAGAAAAAGCCCAGAGTGAGTGAAAAAGTGCTAACAACACTGGATCAATATAAACTTAGAAAGTACAAATCCAGTTAAAGACATTTTTTAACATGTCTTTACCTAAAAGCTAGGATGAGGGCTGATCTTCCTGGTGTTCTGTGAAAATTACATTAAATGCCTATCTGAACATTTATGTTCAATTTCACTACAAATTCTAGCAATTCTGGCTAGCTAACACTTGATTCTGGCAGCAGTGCATTTGCAGGCTTAGGTACACAAATTTGTGTCCACAATTAAGCCTCAGGTTTTTAAATGTGCCTGGGAAGTGCAGACACATGTAAAGAAAAATTTATGAATGTTTATTAAACCAGTGAAACATAGTAAATATACTATTCAAAGTTAGTCCAAAAGGCTTTACATTTTTTTAGGGGATAGTATTTTCCAGGTCTCAGCTCTGAAATTGCATCATTATTTTAACTCATAATATATATTATCTAGTGCAAGCCTTTATGAACAATGAGAAGTCAGACTCATTTGGACAAAGCAGAGATCTACTGAAGGGCAAAAACATATGATTTCTAATAACGCCAGAAGTCAAGTTAACAGGACCTTTTGTGATAATGTTCTATTTACTCTTTTCTTCAGACAAATCCTCTGAAAATAATACAGCAGCTACACAAAAGAATTGTGACTTGCTTTTGAGTTTATCTTTTTTAAATGAGACTGGTTCACTCTATAGCTTTAAGTAGTAGGTAGGCAGATTTACAGTATAATGATTTAGTTAATAATGTCCCAGTAATTCTTGCCCAGCTGTGGAAAAACCCTGGATAAAAGTACATTCACAGACCTCAGAAAGAAGTCTGAGATTTTATTGTTGTATTGGGTTTATGTGGCAAGGTTTTGGTAGCTGGGGGGCTGCAGGGGTGGCTTCTATAAGAAAATGCCAGAAGCTTCCTCCGTGTTGGATGGAGCTAGTTTCAGCCAGCTCCAGGATGGACCTGCTGCTGGCCAAAGCTGAGGCAATCAGTGATGCTGGTAGTGCCTCTGTGACAACATATTTAAGAAAGGGTAAAAACTGCTGTGCAACAGCAGCTGAGAGAAAGGAGTACGAATGAGAGAAACAACTCTGCAGACACCAAGGCCAGTGAAGAAGGAGGGGGAGGAGGTGTTCTAGGCACCAAAGCAGAGATTCCCTTGCACCCCATGGTGAAGACCAGAGTGAGGTAGGTTGTTCCCCTGCAGGAGGGGAACCTTCAACCCATGGAGAGCTATGGTGGAGCAGATATCCATGCTGCAGCCTGCGGAAGGACCCCATGCTGGAGCAGGTGGCTGTGCCCTGAAGGAAGCTGTACCCCTGTGGAAAGCCCACACTGGAGCAGGCTTCTGACAAGACCTGTGGCCCCCCAGGCAACCCAGGCTGCAGCAGTCTGTTGCCGAAGGGCTGCACCCTGTGGAAAGGACCCATGCTGGAACAGTTCTTGAAGAACTGCAGCCAGTGAGAAGGACCCACATTGAAGAAGTTCATGAAGGACTGTATCTCGTGGGAGGGACCCCACACTGGAACAGAGGAAGAGTGTGAGGAAGGAGCAGCAGAAACAACATGTGATGAACTGACGGCAACCCCAATTCCTCTCACCCTGCGCCACTGGGGGGGAGAGAAGTCAGGAGTGAAGTCGAGCCCAGGAAGAAGGGAGGGGTGGGGCAAAGGTGTTTTTTAGATTTGTTCTTATATCTCATCATCCTACTATGATTTGATTTGCAATGAATTAAATTGATTTCCCCTAGTCAAGTCTGTTTTGCCCGTGACAGTAATTGCTGAGTGATCTCCCTGTCCTTATCTCGACCCATGAGCCTTTCATTGTATTTTCTTCCCCTGTCCTGTTGAGGGGGAGTGATAGAGCAGCTTGGTTGGCACCTGGCAGCCAGCCAAGGTGAACGCACTGCAGTTGTATTTGAAAATTGCTGCCAACTGTAATGTTGTGCCAGATTTCTCCACTTGAAGGTACATCAAATTGTTATTATGACAACAGGAACATCCTTAACATGTCTGTTAAGTGATCCACATGGAAATGAATTATGTCATATATAAGATACCATACATGTAATCTAAAAATGCAATAAAGGGATGCTTATAACAGATTTAACCAATAAGTATAGTTCACCATTGCACAACAAACTCAGGGCACATTCACAATTCACCTGGAAGAGAAAATAAAATCCAGCTGTTCACAGACTTAGTCCCAGGTGAGCTAAAATGAGGCTCCCTTTGGTCATTGCACTCAACATTAGGATTAGATTTTCATTCCTCAAAGCATGTTGTTATTATATATATTTAAGAAAAAGACAAAAACTGTGGATTTTAATTCAGGTACACAAAATTTAAGGGAAGGCTAAAAGAGGAGGGCAGGGAAAGTCTCAGCTGCACATTACTTAGCTCTGATTGCAACCAAACTACTAGCAATTCTTATATTGTCAATTGATATTTCAGTAGCTGAGAGGATCACCTATGATGGAGTTTCCCAGATTCCTTAAGTATTCAATATTGGCTCTCAACGTGCAAAAGGAGAACTATTGCTCTAAACTCATATAAAAATACCTGCATCTTTAACTATCAACTTTATTTATTATATGAACTTTTTGTAATATTTGAGATCTTGCTTCACTACAAGAGCTGACGTTTCAATGGTTTAGTAATGTGGAAGGCATTTATCTCTTTGATACTGCAAAGATTAATTTCATACAGGCAACATACGTTCAGGGACTTAATATCAGTGCTGTTGACTGACCATAGCTTTAGAAGTACCTTTGTAATTCTGACATCTCTGGATGAGATGTGTCCTCTGGATCTGAAAAAAGCTTTTAATCGTGTAGAATGAGACTACTGTGTTTCAAACCTCTTGGGGTTAGTTTGATAATAGATTTTCTCCCATAGCACTGCTCATTATCTGTAGTCAAAGCCAATGGTTTGGTTACCCCCTTCCTTTCAATTAGGCTTCTGCACCCATGGGGCTTGGGCAAGTTACTGTATTGATATAAATTAACTTTCAAGTTAGTTTTGCAGGGTATCACAAGGATGGGTTGATCAGTAGAGCTTCAATATTAGCCAGCTGCAGATTCACTCAGTCACTGAGAAGGATCAAAGATAACCACAAAATAACCCCATAGTTAAAACCTAAAAATACATGGCAAGTTTTGAAGCCTGATTCTGTGTCAAAGAAGCACAGCTAGTTTGTATTGATCGAAGAGCCTAATAGAAGTACTGTAGAACAATGGGAAGACATTGTACTGATATTATTTTGTGACTCCTGATATGAAAGCAATATTGAATTATCAAAATCCTCCAAAAATTCCAGCACAAAATCTCCTTTTTTGTTCCACCTTCTATAAAAATGTGTGCAGTTTCTCCTTCTAACCTCGTTTATGACCTTGTTTAAATAAAGGTGAGAACAAACATGTTTAAGTCTTGCATTTGCATGCAGCCTAACTTTTAAATTATTGCTTATCATCACTATAACAGTAAACTTTGAGATATTTCACAGTGCCATTATGGGGGATTGAAAATACTGTATCACATAATCCTAACGTTTACACAGACAGTATCCCAGAAAATGAGGGAAGTAATTATTAAATTAAAGAATTGGACAAAATGAAAAAAAGAAAAATTATTGCTTTAAGCCCATAACTTAATTTAGAAGTAAATGCAAGATTTGTTGTATATAATTGGTACATAATAAGTGTCATTTTGAATGTAACCATTAACAGAATTCTGATGAAAGTTTGGAGTGAACAAAACGATTTATCTCTAAATATCTTCTGTTAAAGAGTATATTGGCACTGAAAAAATGAAAAAAAATTTGCATGAAAAAAGAAAGCTTGTAAATTGCTAATACTGTGTCTGAAAAAATACATCATCTGAAAAAATACAGCCCACATTATGCATGGCAGCAATGTGAAAAGAAGTTTTGTGGAAATGCAGAGGAAATAGGATTTTGCAGGTGGAGAAGTGAGTAATATTGTTTTTTGATAAAAGAATACAAAAATTTTGAGAGCCTATGTCAGAGGAATGAAAGACCCATTAGGGGGAATGGGTTTAAGAAATGACATTGGGTAAGGTGGCAGTTTTACTGGTGGCAGATATCTCACAACTCTTTTTTTCACGGAGGAGGAATGCCTAGAAAATGTTATAACACTAAGTGTATGTTCTCCACTGGGGGGATGGGGGGTGAGGAGAGGTGAGCTAAGAGCGAGCTGGGGCAGGGATCTTTCTGGATCTCAGTAAGAAAGGCCCAACAACAAATGGCTTAATAAGATAACTGCTTTAATAAGACAGAATAAGAAGAGGATTATAGATAGCAAGTAACATCTTACACCCCTTCTGATGCTGGGTGCCCCATGTTCATGCAGCATTGGGTGGAGCTCCGATGGATTTTCCCATGGCATGCTGTGTGGAGCAGATCCTGTCTGCTGGTCATTTGAGGTCATGTATAAATTCCTTACAAGAAAAAACTTCGTTCCTAAAAGATGTTCTCATAAGAACTCTTTACCTCACTGTTAGACAAGGGCAAAGCCACAGGAGGTGTAATCACAGTGCCGAGCAGGACCTGCCCACAGGCTCCTCTGGTGCCATGTATAGGCTGAGACTGTCCCACAGACAAGGGAGACGTGTGGCATGACATGCCACAGCATGGCACAGCACAGCCTGAAGGCCACACTGGGCGTGCGGTGCCTGCCCAGGTTAGCTGTGCCGTGGGTCACTGGCTCCTGAATATGCAACAGGCTCCTGGTCAAAATCAGTTGCAGCGTACTGACCTCCTCTGCCTGCCTTCAATACATGTGCCATGATATGGGACTGAAGGTTTCTTCAGGTTTTATGAGCCTTTCTCTCTCCTCCCACTCTGTGAACAGTGACCTCAGAAACATCCCTCCATTTTTTGGATGTGTCTGACTTTACCCCCTTCTCCCTGTCTGTGTGTCAGGTCATGCAGAAGATCTGACTCTGAATGAGGACCGAACTCCTCTCCTTACTTCCCATATATGTCAAGATCTGGGTGACAGACGATAGAAATACAGAAGCACAAGCTGATACAAATGATAACTGAGGAACATATATGAGAGTATATACCACATCCTGTTATGGAAGGGAAACTGGATGAAGGTAGAGGGTCCAGTTAGATAGGGATAAGACTGGAGTGGTGAAAGGATTTAATTTTAAAAAGGTAATTTTTTCACGTGAACACCAACCTACACAGTTAGGAACAGAAATCGACAGACCACATGTAAACTTTGCCACATCTACATTCCCCTTGAAAGTAACTGTGTCTAATAACTTTATTAGACCAATCTTTGAATCTGTGTGAAAACATGCTAGTGTCAGTTTGGCAAAGTATATTTTGATTTGACACCATTCAAAGCTTTCTTCTTCCAAAGATGCATTAGGAAAACCCAGGAAATGGTTTGAAAACACAGACGAGGTATATATTTATACTTACTAGCACTTGTGAACAGTTGATTTACTGTTAAGGAAAAAAAAATATATTAACAGATACAGTTCGCTTCATTATGTATGTAATAAAGTGGCCTATGTTCTTTTCCTCCCTTTTGTAGCAATAGTAAATGAAGATTTGCATTCTGGGTAGAGCTTTCTCTTGGGGAAGCAGCAGAAGCCTAGGCCGACAATCCCTAAGCCCCAAACCTTGTTAAATGCAGTTTCAGTCCTGGGGACCTAATGCACTGATTGCTTCCTGAGAAGGAGTCTCATCGCTTGCTCCATTCAGTCCTATTACTGAAGGTCTAATTACATCTATTATACTGTTCAGTTTCACAGACGTTTATTGAAGGGAGGAGGACGTGAA
>NW_008825114.1:11669214-11670184 GCF_000699105.1 Pygoscelis adeliae
GTGAATGGCAGGAAAAAAGCCCACAGGCCTCAACTATTGAGAAATGAACTGATGACTGAACTGACTACTATGTGAAATTATATCTAAACCACCAAGTGTGTTACTGTAACAAGACAAAATGGAGATGGTTCCAATTTTGTATTATTGCCCAGGCAAGAGAGAACCAATTACTCTGTCAAAATCTTAGGTACTGGATTTTAAAAGCTTCACAAGGCCTTATCTGAATCAAACAAATCTTAGTATGAAAAAGAAAAAAGGGTGGGGGGGAAGTGAAGCATTTTTTAATGATGTTGTAAAGTTTCATTTACATTCCAGGCTGCCAAAAGCCCTTCCCAGACCTCTTTTTCTCAATATAACGCAAACATCACACGCCATATTATGCTTTTGTGTAGCCTAGATTAAGACTGTTATCATGGCCTAATAGAGCTCAGAATGAGAAGAGGGGAGTGAGGGGGAAAGAGACTCATTATTTTTAGATGGCTTTGCTTTTCCCATAGGGTTCCCATAGATCCTATTTAGCAGCAACTCATTCCAGCACTGATTAAGTGGGAAATACACAGAATCTCAAAAGGTCAAACCTATAATCAGCTGCCCTAAGGGGTTGACATGGAAAACTTCTTAATCCAAGTTCAGTTTATTGCAATCTTACAACAAGGTGCAGACGCTAAGGGAAAGATGGGGCCCTCCTAACAGAGCTTCTTAGGATGCCTCAGCATTACAGTATTTTGTCTTATCTAGGTTTTTGGTCAGGATTCCCATTATTTTCTCCATTCAATTTATGCATGTTGATAATTTGCTTTCCTGCTGCTGAGGGGGGTGCATTTATAATAAGCTAAATGTACATGAGACATACATACTGCTTACTGCTGAGAAAATAATTCCCAAGTTGATATACGGAGCAACCAGGGAAACAAAGCTCTCTCAGAGACAGGAAGGAAGAAAAGAGAAGGAAAAATAGAAACAAATTATT
>NW_008825114.1:11670786-11671478 GCF_000699105.1 Pygoscelis adeliae
GGGGGTGGGGGAGAGGGGGAGGAGAAGAAGAAACCAAAGTGAATGGCAGGAAAAAAGCCCACAGGCCTCAACTATTGAGAAATGAACTGATGACTGAACTGACTACTATGTGAAATTATATCTAAACCACCAAGTGTGTTACTGTAACAAGACAAAATGGAGATGGTTCCAATTTTGTATTATTGCCCAGGCAAGAGAGAACCAATTACTCTGTCAAAATCTTAGGTACTGGATTTTAAAAGCTTCACAAGGCCTTATCTGAATCAAACAAATCTTAGTATGAAAAAGAAAAAAGGGTGGGGGGGAAGTGAAGCATTTTTTAATGATGTTGTAAAGTTTCATTTACATTCCAGGCTGCCAAAAGCCCTTCCCAGACCTCTTTTTCTCAATATAACGCAAACATCACACGCCATATTATGCTTTTGTGTAGCCTAGATTAAGACTGTTATCATGGCCTAATAGAGCTCAGAATGAGAAGAGGGGAGTGAGGGGGAAAGAGACTCATTATTTTTAGATGGCTTTGCTTTTCCCATAGGGTTCCCATAGATCCTATTTAGCAGCAACTCATTCCAGCACTGATTAAGTGGGAAATACACAGAATCTCAAAAGGTCAAACCTATAATCAGCTGCCCTAAGGGGTTGACATGGAAAACTTCTTAATCCAAGTTCAGTTTATTGCAATCTTACAACAA
>NW_008825114.1:11671524-11677003 GCF_000699105.1 Pygoscelis adeliae
TACACGCTAAGGGAAAGATGGGGCCCTCCTAACAGAGCTTCTTAGGATGCCTCAGCATTACAGTATTTTGTCTTATCTAGGTTTTTGGTCAGGATTCCCATTATTTTCTCCATTCAATTTATGCATGTTGATAATTTGCTTTCCTGCTGCTGAGGGGGGTGCATTTATAATAAGCTAAATGTACATGAGACATACATACTGCTTACTGCTGAGAAAATAATTCCCAAGTTGATATACGGAGCAACCAGGGAAACAAAGCTCTCTCAGAGACAGGAAGGAAGAAAAGAGAAGGAAAAATAGAAACAAATTATTTAATAAAAACCTTATAATTATTTGGGTAAAACCAAGTTTTTGAACAAGCATTATTTCTGTGCACGTGCGTTATGATAACAATGAAGTGTATTTAAATACGTCTCTGGCTGTTTCCAAATGGTCTCTGTTCAGTTGCTACTTCACATCTTGTGAATCATTTATACATCCCTGCAAAGCAGAGCCTGATCCAGCTACTCTGGAAGCAAGGGATACACTCATTCATTTCAACAGGATTTGAAGACCTCAAATGAACATACAACTTAAACCATAGCAAATCTGGCAGCAGGATTTTTTGTTTGGTTTGGTTTACAATGTACGGACTACCTTCCAGGACTGGCTCTAACTACAAGCTAAGTAAGCAGTTGCTTATGTCTGCAAAATTCAGGGCCCAGAAAATAGCCGTGGCCCCACTACTTATATTTCCTATGCAAGGGCTGTGGAAAACTGGACTGACTGCTGTCATGGCTTTGAGATGGTCTAGGGTGTTAGAGTGGCGCATCCTCGCCAAATATGCCATCACAGTCTTCCGTATTTCTGTTCCTCCCCAGGAAAAGGCTGAAGCTACTTGCTCTGCTCTCCAAAGCTCTTTCTCTCACTTTACCTCAGCTCTTTTCTTTTCTCACTTTATTCTTTCCATGCCAGAAGCAGCCATGTCTCTGCTCACTCTTATTGGAGTAAGAAAGGCCGTTTCCCTTTTACAGCACAGCTGCCTTGAACTAGCCGTGTTTCACTTGCTTTAACTAAGCGCAAAGCAGTGCTGAATTATACAGTTTAAATCACTTTCCAGCACAAGTTTCAAAACTGTGACACAGCTGCATTTTTATCATTATGGGAATGCTCTGAGTGCTCCCGGTATGCCTCCAAAAAGCCCCCTGGATGTCGAGAAACATTCCAAACCAGGCCTTTACCCAGCAATAATTGAACCTGGGTTACTTTTGCCAGCTGAACTTGTATGGGAATAGAGCCTCTTCAGGTGAGAACTCTAAAGTGTTGTCATATTTACTGTATAGGTATGAGGCTGTGATTTTGTGTAATAAACATGTGATCTGATTATTTCACTGCGTAATGGAACTGTAAGGGTGGATTCATCTGTTACACAATGTGCACTTTAGAGACAGCCATAGGGATAAAACCAACAGCAAAGCCCCAGAAACAAGTAATCAGACACATCAAGATAGAGGGGACTTTCAGCACAAACACTTCTTGTCTCTCAAAATAAATAACCCATATCAAGGTCCAAACATAGAAATCAAAAAGCTAGCCTTTGGAAAAGACAAGTGCTACAAAATTTTGCGCAGAGGGCATCTGGACAGAGGGGTGTATCTGACACATTACACTTACTATGTATCTTGGAACAGTTGTATATTTCAAAGAATTTAAAAAAAAAAGAAAAACAAAACAACAAAACCCTCCAAGTTTTTAAATGTCGTCCTACCCTCTGAAAGAAATTTGTTTTCAAGGCTAGATTTTCAGAAGTTGTGGCACAGAGATCCATATGAAGATAAATCTACTTACAATCAAGCGATAGGATTTGGAATTTGTAAGTATACGCAAATAGATGCATATAAGAAATTCAGGATGCACTTGAACAGGTTAGAACATTTACATGTGAAAAGAGATATTTTAGTTAATTAAATTCCAAAGGGTAAAATGATGATTATTTTTTTTTCTCACAGTAAGTAACATCCCTATCCCCATCTTCTCTGTGGGACAGGAGAAAGACAATTTTTGCAGAGTTACCACATTAATGTGCCATAACCTGAAGTTAGCCTTTTAGGCAAAGATATGTCATGACAAACGTTGTACTGCAGTACTGTAGTAACACCAGAAATGGTCCAAAATTCTATTACACCACGTACTGTACAAAGGTAGATCAAAACTATTTTCAGGCTTTGGGTAGTAAAAATTTTCAAGATACAGTCTCATTTCTAAAACCCAAAGAAGACTGAGCAGAAGCCATCAAACATCATAAAAATACAGTGGCTTTTTAGTGCTCATAAAGCACACATAGCCCATTTCATTCACTGTCAGATCAGTATGATGGACCTTTAGTGCAAATGAGAATCAAACTCACAACTGGAGACAGAAGCAATCCTAAACTCTTCCTGTAATGAAAATCAAACCACATTCAAACTACTTTCAGAGGTGTGGAAACGTTTACCACTTTAGTTTAGCTCTTCTCATTATGCTCCTAGCTAGGTTTGGCTACGTTCAGGAAGTATGCTTCACATACCACTGTGGAAAAATATTGAATGCCCTATCTTGCATGTTCATTTTATGTTTTCATCTTGCACTGCATGATCATTGTGCATTTATCTCACATCCTCATTTAAGTGGCTTTACAGTTCTACCATTCTTATTAAGCAGCACTTCATACTCACATTATGTAGGCATAAATAGAATAACCTTATTATCACTTCAACTTATGTATGGCCGACTCACATAGTTCCAGCAAGGTCAAGGAATCTAGGACTTTAGGACTGTAAAGTCATCCTCTGATGCTGCTCAGATGAGCAAAGGCCAGAGATACTTAGAAGGCATTCTGGTGGCCAGGCAATTGAAAGTTTTAAGGCCATTTTGTCCTCCCTACAACAATGTGCAAACGCAAATTGATATTAAATTTAGATGAGATCTGATCCATATTAATTCCTGCTTTAAATTCTACTTACATCACTTCCAATACATAAACTTGGGGTTGCTTTTCTAATTCAGTTTCAGTCTTTGCACTTTTTTAAAGGATCTTGATAAACTTTGAGCATACTCCTTTATTCTCACTTATACGAATTAAAGTGAATTTTCTTGAATGAGTTCATCCTGATTTATGGCTTTCTTCAGAGGCATTTACAGAGAAAATGTGCTAGGACTGTGTGTTGCTAAGACAGAGTAACTGCAACCTTTTATGGGTATTAGTTTTTGATACATAAAATGTCTTGGTCATTTCATTTTTTATGTATTTTTCAAAATGCAGATATTTCAGCAAATCACAAATGACCATCAACCTAGCAGCTGCCAGAGATGGCAGCATCCCAAAAGCAAACAATTCTGATAGCTTCTGTATTAGTGAAGAAACTGAAAATAAAAGAATGGCAGACCCACAGAGAAGCATCAGACTGTGGGACACCCTGTTCATACTCATCAATCATCCTGTGACTTGTGAAACTGATCCAGTTTAAAACTAACCCAGCAAAAAAAAAAAAAAGTCTAGTTTTAATGTGGATTAATACTCTGAAACAGTGTGCCTGAAGACTACAGCAATATTTGCATTCACACAGATGAGGGAGGGGCTGAGTTTTTAATTTAAACTCAGCCTCACTGGTCAGCTTTGGAGTCACTCCAAACTTCAAGGCCTGGGATGATAGGGAACAA
Organism: Pygoscelis adeliae; assembly: GCF_000699105.1. Classification (NCBI taxonomy): domain Eukaryota; kingdom Metazoa; phylum Chordata; class Aves; order Sphenisciformes; family Spheniscidae; genus Pygoscelis; species Pygoscelis adeliae. Next base: position 11,675,203 of record NW_008825114.1, read on the forward strand.
CTCCTTTTCTCAAATTAATCATTTGTCTATTTACATAAAACAAGCAAAACCCAATCAGTGTGTTAGTGATTGGCTTCCAATGCCAGGAATGAACTGTTTGCTGTTCAGTGGGGTCAGTGTTATGGTCAGCTATCCAATGCCAAGTATGAATTGCCTGCTGCTTTGGGATCCAGAACAGATCTGAGCTAAGACAAGAAGGTTTTGTTAGGAGATTGCTGACTCGCTGAAATGGAAAAAAATTAGTGTTAGCATAGCAGTTTTGACCAGAAGACAAATTTCACAAATCTACATGAAAGTTCAAGGGAAACCAATACCCTTGAGTAAGAAAAAACCCAGTAGTTGGAGCACTTGCCTAAATATCAAAGACTCAGTCATACTTCTGCTAGGCCTCAGTGCTTTAAGTACTTAAATATGAACCGGGCCACTGAGTTCTGCAGATGAAGGCTATTCACTACTCCAAGTAGCTCTCTTTCTCGTAAGCCTTTTTTATTATTATTTTTTTCCAGATGAGCTTAATCTACAGTTTTAATTTCCTCAACCTAAACCTCACTGAGAAGTAAACTCAGACAATAGTTGTTAATTTTCTTAGGTTAAAGGAAATATGGCTTAAAACATCTGTTTCCCTCTCTGCCCCCACTTCCACCTGATGCTGCCCTTTTCATTGTGCCACCATTCTCCAGCCCAGAGAGATTATTTTTTAACTGATCTAGTATTCAGCGCAGAATAATAAGTTGTTGTATTTGAGCAACCAAAGTACCAGACAGTTAAAATGGAATCATAGACTTAATGGTAGTCAAAGAGAAATGAAGGATAAGTTCATTTCTGCTTCTCTGCTCCAATTTGTAGCACATGGTCTCACTTTGCTGGCAGCGATGCCACTGTAGCAAAGCAAAAATAGAGCTTTGACAAACACACTGTCCTCTGGCATCTGGTGGAAAGACTTTCTTTCCTTGAATGAATCTGAATCCTGTTGCAAAGTCAATGTAACGTCTTGTGCAATTCTTACACCTTTTTCAACAATGCAACTACTGTAAAAATTGACTAAATAATTTATGTTATCAAAACAGAGCCAAATTTCAGTCAAGCTTGCATACCATTCTAGACAGAGACAGAGAAAATAACTTCAAATTGCATAGTTAGAGCTAGTTTCTCCTCTACAGTGCTGCAGGAGTGCCAAATTCCATCCTTCCATAGCTGTCTCTGAAATGCTTTCCTCATTGCCCTAACTCCTGAACCATCCACTGACTCAGTCCTCCCCTCTCTTTCTCTTCTTTCTCATTCTGTTTGTCCTATCATAAACTTTGTACACCAAAACCAATTTTTGTTGAACTCTCCCAAACCCTATCATAAGGATAGGTCAGTGGTGGCACCATGTCACCCTGCCCTCTCATTAAGATTTGTCAGTCTTTACTTGAGTCTTGTTTTCTGTAATTACCGTCATGTAACATAAAAATGTTGAAACTTTTATTGTCATGTATGGTATAGGGTGAACATGTGCACCATTTTTTCAAGCAGTATTAGCCCTACAGTCACAGCAGCAGGGAACCCAGGAAGGCCTGCAAATATCACTGGGGAGGACAACCACTTGGATGAGCAGCTAACTTGTGCAGAGGGACATGTTATCATAGCAAGGCTGCTAGCAATACTTGTCGCGGCTCACTTAAAGCTGACTCAAGCAATCTAAATACAACTCTCATCTTGAAGCGGCAACTATGATGCAGATCCTCCAGAGTAATTAGACACTGTTGTGGTTTAACATCAGCCAGCAACTGAGCACCACACAGACGCACGCTCGCTCACT
>NW_008825114.1:11677043-11677330 GCF_000699105.1 Pygoscelis adeliae
CATGGATTGAGATAAAAACAGTTTAATAATTGAAATAAAATAAAAAAAAATAGTAGTAGTAGTAGTAGTAGTAGTTATTATTATAATTATAATAATTATAATAATAATAGAATAGACAAAGCAAAGTAGAGATGCTGGGGGAGGGGAACCTCAATCCCTCCCACTCCTACCAGTTTGATGCCAGGGACACTAATAGATGCCCAGAGCCTGGAGAAGGAACACAGGTCAGCAGGAGAGCGCCTGAAGAGCAGCACAAAGGAACTCCAGCCAGTAAGACAGCTTCATCG
>NW_008825114.1:11679590-11680780 GCF_000699105.1 Pygoscelis adeliae
CGGACCTGTTGGAGCGGGTCCAGAAGAGGGCCACGAAAATGATCAGGGGGGTGGAACACCTCTCCTATGAAGAAAGGCTGAGAGAGTTGGGGTTGTTCAGCCTGGAGAAGAGAAGGCTTCGGGGAGACCTCATTGCAGCCTATCAGTACTTCAAGGGGGCTTATAAAAAAGATGGCAGTAGACGTTTTAGCAGGGCCTGTTGTGACAGGACAAGGGGGAATGGCTTCAAACTAAAAGGTGGGTAGATTTAGACTAGATATAAGGAAGAAATTTTTTACGCTGAGGGTGGTGAAACAGTGGAACAGGTTGCGCAGAGAGGTGGTGGATGTCCCACCCCTGGAAACATTTGAGGTCAGGTTGGACGGGGCTCTGAGCAACCTGATTTAGTTGAAGATGTCCCTGCCCATGGCAGGGGGGTTGGACTAGATGACCTTTAGAGGTCCCTTCCAACCCAAACTATTCTATGATTCTATGATACTAAGTGATGCACAATGCAATTGCTTACCACCCGCCAACTGATGCCCATCCCATCCCTGAGCAGTGGCCCCCCAGCCAGCTTTTCTCTGGTTTATATACCAAGCACGTCATATGGTATGGAATACCCGTTTGGCCAGTTTGGGTCAGCTGTCCTGGCTGTGCCCCCTCCCACCTTCTTGCTGGCAGGGCATGAGAAGCTGAAAAGTCCTTGACTAGTGTAAGCACTGCTTAGTAACAACTAAAGCATCGGTGTGCTATCAACATTATTCTCATATTATATCCAAAACACAGCACTGTACCAGCTACTAGGAAGAAAATTAACTCTATCCCAACAGAAACCAGGACAGACCCTAAACTCGTATTGATTTCAGTTCCTCGAAAGATACAGGTCTGCACTTGTGTGGTCTGTACAGCATTCAGCACTGAAAAGTCCATTATGACTGCCATACATAACCTTGATGGAGATACCAAATCAGCAAGGAAAACCCTAAACTCGTATTGATTTCAGTTCCTCGAAAGATACAGGTCTGCACTTGTGTGGTCTGTACAGCATTCAGCACTGAAAAGTCCATTATGACTGCCATACATAACCTTGATGGAGATACCAAATCAGCAAGGAAATGTGTCTCGTCTCGTCTCGTCTCTTCTCTTCTCTTCTCTTCTCTTCTCTTCTCTTCTCTTCTCTTCTCCTCTTCTCTTCTCTTCTCTTCTCT
>NW_008825114.1:11680793-11688293 GCF_000699105.1 Pygoscelis adeliae
CTTCTCTTCTCTTCTCTTCTCTTCTCTTCTCTTCTCTTCTCTTCTCTTCTCTTCTCTTCTCTTCTCTTCTCTTCTCTTGTGAGTTATTTATTTCCTTGGAATCTAAGGCAAAGATGAAGATTGAGACTACTCAGGATTTAATTAATATGACAGAAAGGATGCACTGTGGTCTCAGTGAGCTTATTTTTGACGTGCTGCTAAAAAGATGTGAAGGCATGTTTGTCAGGTCACTCTTCTTAATAGAAGAAATGCACATACATTTCCTTTAAAATGTCAGGTATATTGAAGTATAGTATAAGTTAGGAGCTGGTTGGTGAAAATTAAACCAGATAAAATACAAGCAATCCTAGCAGATTGGAAAAAGTGACAGGTAGGAAAGATTATACAGGCCCTCTATAATACAAAGACGTGTGCACCCTACTTGTTACTGAGCTCCCGTTTTTTATGTGGTCCTATCATAAGCTGCACATAGTACTTGTATCGGAGCAATGGCTGTGTTTTCTGACTTGGCGCCTGTTAACATCATCCATATCTTTCTCATTTCACAACAAGCCACTTACAATGCAGCCTACATGAGGCTATCTTATATCAAATTTAAACTGAAGCTAGTGCAGAATCTACTCATTTGTGAAGTGCTGTTATGTCCCTGACAGGCATTGACCTATGAGTGACATTGACGGATGATTGAATCTAAATGAAGCTTAAGACTTTTTTTTTTTTACCTGTAATACCTTGTTTTGTTCTATTAGAATGCATGCTTCTGGGGTGTTTTGGAGCCTAGAAGTTTTAGGAGGGAAGGAAGGAAGGAAGGGAGGAAGGAAGGGAGGAAGGGAGGAAGGGAGGAAGGAAGGAAGGAAGGAAGGAAGGAAGGAAGGAAGGAAGGAAGGAAGGAAGGAAGGAAGGAAGGAAGGTTGGTTTCTTGGAAAGTGTGTCTCTCCTCCCTTCCCCCTCCCCCACCTATTTATTCGGGGTAGCAAGTAGTGTAGATAGCTTTTGTAGCCTAATGTGGAAGTCTACGTTCAAATTGGTCTGAGGCAGCTTCTATAGTCTCTTCATGGCTACCTTTCAGAGGTAGCCTAAAGGTTACTAAAACTAAACTACAGGTTTCACAGTGGGTTTCCAAAGAAAGTGTGTACCCATTTATTAAATAGCTAGAAAGGAAACTGGGGCAAAACCTGTCATGAGCCTTAAGTGCAATATTAAATACTGTTGTGGTCACAGGTCTTTATACAATAATAGAACACATACTGCTGTTATCAATCAGCTTTAGATTCATGCTGGTGACTGGATGATCACAGATAACAAAACATTAACATTTATGATCTGATAAAAGGCAGTGCCCCAGAGTGTGAAAAAGTATCCATGCTCTGGCTTGATGATGAGAAAGATGGCTCTGCATTCATCTAGGTCCAGCTATGCACCCAACACAGTTCAGACAGAAAGCGGTATGAGGTGAAAGATGTCACTGCTGAGTCTGGAGCTGCCCCACGCTATGGGAGATTTCAGGCTCCCGAGCTAGAGCTGTAGAAACGGAAGGTGTTGAACTGATTTCAGCTGAAGCTTCCTAACCCAGTGTAGCCTGTAACTGCACAAGTTACAGAGGGAGGTGTAACTCAGTGAGGGGTTGTAAGGAAAGGATTCACAAAACAATACAGGAAAGCAAAACAAACAAAGAAAAAACAGAGAGTTCGTCAAACCTATATCTGAAACTGTTCCTAAGGGCAAAGGCACAGGTGTGTGAGATGACTCTGGAAAAACAATTGGAAATTCCCTGTGGCCTCAGTAGAAATCCGTTTCATTTGGAGGTCAGCATTTAGTGTTTGCAGCTAAGGAGCATCTTCCACTGGCTACTCAGTGTGCTTCTGTTTCTATGACAGTTTTTATCCTGATGCTGAGAGAGCCCTGTCAGATGAAGTGTAAGCCACATTTACCTGTAAGTGCCCCACACTAGCTTGTGACGCCTAATCTCTTTTATTGATCCTACTAGCTGGTTTCTGGAGCCATTGATTTTCCTTGCTGTCAGTTTGTGGCCTTGACTCTTTAATGTTTATTTAGACTGGTCTCCATAAATTGCTTCTGGTGCTGAGGGCGAGGAAGGCGGCAGGAGGTCAGGGGTGCATGTATACCTGTCCATATATATAAATCACAGCTTTTGTTCTTTGCTGTTGTTTGTGAATATTGTTTGCTGGGTGAATAAAAAGGAAGTATTCTACTAAAACATGGAGAAGCTATTACTAATTCCCCTGTGTCTGTAATTTTATTTCAGTCTAGGTTTTCAATTTTCTGTATCTTAACAGTACCTCTTGTTATCTACTCAAACATGTAATGTTTCTTTTTGATAGAGACACACGAAGAGGGAGAAGAATTGTTTGTCTGCCAGTACAGAACTGTACTTCTAAAGCAGGAAGGAGTGTATATATTCTGTTGGTGAGTTTTTGCGGTGGGGGGAATTGTTACTTCTTGCCTCCTTTTAAATTTCTGTCTTTGTAGAGAACAGTAGGACTCAAGGGTGGTAGACTTAATGGCACTTGTACAAATAAGCAAACACCACCTCTTCTGCTGACAGCATTTGAAACTCTATCCATTTAAAGAAGGACCATAACCTTCATTGGGCAGAAATGTCAGTGCTGTTCCAGCAGAATGACAAGTCTTCTTCTCTGATAATGTCACTAGCAAAGCCAGCAAAACAGGAAATGGTTAAGAGAAGGGGTCTGTACTGTATACCAATAACTCAGGAGCACATCGTGAAAATTCAAAGGGAAAAGCCCCACAGTTCATTTAACAGTGAGCTGCTAGAATGCTATAGCCTTAAATCAATGGAAACTGTTTTGCAACAGCTAAGATTTTTTTCCTCTGCAGCAGTAAACATCATAGTCTGTACAAGGTGACAAGTGGTTCTCCTGAGGCTAGGAGGACAGTCATCAATAGAGGTGCAGTCTGGGCCACTGTTCTGTCTGTTGATGCAGAAACATTGTGCACAGATATAATGCTGAGAATAAATCAAAAGAAGAAAGAGAAGGTGCTCCAAGATAGGTAAAGGAATACCTTACAGGCAATACCTTATTGACTAGAATATCTGATTCAGGTTTTTTTCCATTTGATCTCTGTTGGTTTGTATGGTCATTCGCTATCCTAAACTTAAGCAAGTTCAGTTCATTATAAAAGGAAGGCGTAACAACACTAGCAGGATAAATATTTGGCCTAATATTCTACTTTCATCTGTCCCTCCTGCTTGCAAACGTCAGTGTAACCTTTTACATATTTTGTAAAACCCATTAAACATATGTTACAAATGACCAGCACCCAGAAGAAAGTCTCAGACACAACTCCACATTCAGGTCGCAATTTCAGTATTTTTGAGGATTATTGGCCAGGATCATTTCTCTGAGAAGTCTTTAAGTACCCTGAAACTGTCCTTTAACTGAGGCTAATATACCCTTAACTTACATGCAGGGCCCTAAAGCATCTAAGACAGAAAGCTGCACTATTGTTTGAATACCTTCACATATTAAAACTTTGTATTTCATAATATATATTTTATTGGTAGATGAGGTTCTGATTCTAGGCAATATAAAGTACTAGAGGAAGGGAAATTTTGCTGTAGTGTGCCTGTTTGTCTCCTGTACAGAAATGGAGTGCAACTTTAAAATCAGCACCACAGTAAGAAAGCAAAATGCATTAAGATACCAGGGAATATTCCTAAGACTCTCATGTGGGTCCTCCAAAGAAAGAAATCAGTAAACTTTGGAGTGCATAGGGAAAAATGATAAAGAAAAACATGAATAATTCTTACAAAAGATTTGTGGGTTGGCATATTTACTGTAGTTACATATTCTAATGAACATTATAACAGAAGGAACATCCTGCCTGCAATTTAATTGTAACCAATCAACTGTAACCAATTATATCTTTATTTAAAACAATAAGAATGACCAAACTCTCAATGAATTGACTAGTAATTTCTAATAGTCTTCAATATAGCCAATGTAAAGAATAACCAGTATAATTTAATACAGCATAACCAGTATGATTCAGTATATGAAATTAATTTGGCAACCATTAAATTCATTGGCAAAATTCTTCTTTGCTTTATTGGGCCTCTGCTCATAAAAGACTAGAAGCTGGATCTGGACAAAAGAGCAAATGATACAAATGGTCCAAATGTTCCATAAGAATGAATACAGTAAAAATAATTGTTTGTATAGCCTGTTTAACCTGCAGACTGGAAACAGAACAAGGCTACAAGCTTTCTTCTGTAAGTAAGTAGTGCTTATGTACATTTTCTTTCAGCCCAAGTAAAGCAAGCAACTTCCCCCACTACAGATTTTTCTGTACTGACACAACATATTTTTGTACAGCTGAGTTTAGCAATGCATAATACCTCATTAACATTTAACAGTGTGAAATATGTCTCTGTGAAGGTTTTTGTTTTTTTGTTTTTGTTTTTGTTTTTTAAAAAGTAAAATGGGAGGGAAGGTTGTTAAACTTTATTTTCCTCTGGAAAAGCAAAACAGAAAATGTTTTCCCTTCACATTTTTCCATCTGATGTCAGGAGATTACATTAGAGTTTTCCTTATTTTCACTCGTAACTGACATTTAAATACCAGAAATGACAAGTTTTGGAGATGGTAAGGAATAATAATTCATTTATGTCTATAAATATCCAAGATATGTTTCGTTAGGATGAAACAGATGACCTAACAGAAGACTAAATCTTGGCAAGTTTACTCACATTGACCAAACCCTGCCAATTAAATTTCAGCCAGCTGGTCACTTCTAATCCTCTCTTGTTCAGTCTATTTGAATGATTTTTAGGTCTTTGTGTTGTTTTTGTTTTTTTCCATGACACTTTCATCTGTCACTAGCAACACCAAACAAAACAACATTTCGTGTGAGAATGAATCACAGATGAAATGTCAGGGGGCTTACTAGACTGGGGATGAGGCCAAAAGCACTTAGAAAAATGTGAAACTTTATCACAGATCCATAACTCCAAGGTAGCAACCCATAAGGAACATAATTTAAGGTAGGAGCCAACTCACTGCTCTAGCTGTTAACTAGGTTGCTGAACATTAGCCAAACAACCTTTGTTTATTCCCACATTAGGGCATTTGTTTTCTACTCATAGTATCAGAGAGGAGGAAGGTCAAAGAACGGGATGACAAAAGGTAGGCGCTGCCATTCTAGTATACATCCTGCAGGTCATTAGTACAGTCCTTCCTCTGCACCATCCAGCAGTTTCTTCCCAAATGCTATTCCTGGTTTCTCATACAGAGATGAACTGTCTTATCCAAACAGGTAAGCAGTTCTACTTTCACATGGTTTTTCTGCTTTGTTTGACTCTCTTTTGAAGGCAAAATCCTTGTTATTAAGACCAGAACTGCAGCCCCGTTCCAGATCCATATGCAGTTCAGGGCAGCCCAAGAACTGAACAGAGTACATAAGTGAAGAGTTCCTGCTTTTTTTCATAGCTGGGGATGAAGGAATAACAACAAGGAAACAAAACACACACAGAAAAAAATATTTGCACATCCAGTTTCTGTGATTACAGGGGAAGTTGATTTGTCACAGTCTGTTTGCATCAATGAGCTGACACAGGAAAGATGCATGTGTGGTCTTCTTGGAGGAAGAAATCCACTTTTCCACACAGCTCTGCAAAAGGCGTAAGGTAACGTGATTCCAGACTTATTATTTCTGACAGTTTTGGCATTTTAAATGCATGTAATTAAACATACAAAGAAGAGTTGGATGAGAAAGTCTAGCCCAATAAACAAAGCTCTGATATTTTACAGACTAAAAATGGGACACTTGTGAAGGTGAGTACTTGTTAAAAATAAGCATCTGGCACTATAATCAATTAATCTGATGCACTAAGCAATAGCAATTACAGTTATTTTTAATTTTGGCAAAACACAAGTCTCTAATTTGGTGTTGTCACAGTCACATCCCATTGTGTTGGACAAAAAAGAAGGCAGTGGAAAGATTAATCTTTCCAAAACACCATTCATTTAAAGGATGAAAAATACAAAGTTGGGATATGAAGAAGATAGCAAACAAGAGGATCAGTTATTTCAATTTTGTTAGTTGCAGAAAAATGTTAAACTCTTTCTTAAACTTTGAAAAATTAGAATTGGAAAGCATTGAATAGAGAGAAATTATTAAGAATCATTCTGGCTTTCTTGTTTTGATTCCAACAATGTATACAATCACAGGAATAATATTTTATTCAAAGACTTTTATGTGAGTTAAAAAAATAAATATAATGTAGAACATACATATGACGGGTTCCCTGCAGACCCTATGTAATCTCCACATGAGGCATTAAGCTCCTCCACATTGCAATTACTTCATAAATGGCCAAGTGTTACAGAGAACACTGTTACCCAGTGCTTTGTAAGTGCTCAGTAGAAGAGAGAAAAAGTGTCACATATGAGTGTAAGCAGACCCTTCATTATTTCCACAGGAATACCAGGACTGAGGGAGAGTTAACCACTGAAATAATCAAATAACTTGATTTCCAGGATTCGTTAGAGAGCCTAGGACAGTCAAGAGAACATTTGAAGTTTCTTTCCTTAAGACCAGTATTACTCTTTAGTGCACTGAACTTTACATAAGCGATGCAAAGAATGGGTTATGCACAGCTTAATTAATTTGCCTGAGGCCTGAGAAGTTGTTCATGGCAACACTAAAATTCAGCTCTACTGAGCCCAGGCCCTATGTCCTAAGCTGTAAATTATCATCCTTTGCAACACTGAAACTGTCAGCTCTTATGTACTCAGACACAAAGAAAAAATCATTCCTTAAACTTCTATTGGTTAAGCTAAATAGATTGAACTTCTGTCTTGTACCATAAGGAGCATCTTACAGTTCTAATTATTTGTCTCTGGAACCTCTCCAATTGTTCAGCATCTTCCTCCAAATGTAGATACTTTCAATGGACACCATATTTCACTACTGGCATTCCAGTAGTGATTACAAGGACACATCTAGAATCAGTATAGGCTCTATTTTACTTGGTACATCTGATTTAGACATGCCAGACTCTCATGAGGTACTTATGGCTACATCCTCACACCAAGAATACCCAGCCAAACTCCAAACTTTTTTAAATAATCACAGCTGCCTAGGATAAAACCTCACATATTTGTAAGCAGCAGTTTAAGGCTGAACTTTCCAGCCTCTATGCATTAGCTCTTACCTGGATTCATTCTAATTAAAAAAAAATAAAAATGGCATCAACAACACAGGGAAAGCAATCAAAGCAACATTGGAGAGCTAACCAAATAGGAAGAGATGAAAAAAGTGTTTCCACTTGGGAAACATGTAAGCTCAATGAAAAGAAGGAATCAAGTGTCTCCCATGCTTAAATATTCCATAACTGTTCTTATAAAACAAGGCAAAACAAAAATCAAATGTTAATGTGGGAAAAGCTACAGAATTCAAGCCATCAGAAGTTTTTTCTTTACAGATGCTTTTTTTCTTGGGGAAAAAAATTGAAGC
>NW_008825114.1:11690793-11706254 GCF_000699105.1 Pygoscelis adeliae
CTATGATTCCTTTGTAAACAGCAGACACAAAAACTGACAGAAGCTTATTTTGCTCTGAGGTACCTACTCTACAATTTAAGCTGTAAATAAGGAAAGCAAAGCTACACAAGGGCTGCAGCTACCAAATAAAAAAAAAACAATCCAAACTGTGTGTAGGATTCATGCAGTTCTATTAATTGATGCTTCGGCAAGATACTTCCTTTGGGGATGGGAAGTGTTAGAGTAATCACATAAGGGCTGGGTAGCACTTCTTGTGGAGCAGTATGTTATGTCCAAGAATGATACAAAGACACAAGGACAAGCAAGGAGTTACCAGATAATCATGGTGAACACCAGAAGATCTGGGTTTATTTAGCAAAAAACAGGTCAAGAGGGTATTTGATTTCAATTTAGAAATACCTCACAGGGAGAAACAGGAGAAAATTAATGTATAAATAAATAAATATAATATTTGAGTGTAAAGAGATAGTTGACACTAAAGCAAGTGCATACCAGTGGACTATCTATACATTTGGATGGAAAACTGGTACAACATTCCTGAACACCAAGATTAAATTCCCAAATAACTTTTAAATAAGATCAATGTCCCTACCTCCTCTATGGCAGAGCTCGATCTGTTTATGAACATTTAAAACAGGTACCATGTACCTGGTAGTTTTACATTCACAAAAAGATACATGGGCTCTGTACTGATATACCTTGGGTAAATGCTGAAAAAAGGAGCTGTGTTCAGAGTCACAGGAACAGTGAATTTCAGCATGTGATTAACCTGAGGCAAGTGTATATAACAGAATAGCTATCATGCCTGGATGCTACTGCTGCTACTATTAGCAAAGCTAAGCTGCACTACTTGCAACACAGATGCTGTGTTAAACAAAATGAGACATGGTATCACTCACACCAGTGAATGCTGCTAAGACTTTAACAGTGCCTACAAGGAATATAATGATCCTCAGATATCACACTCCATTTTTTGTTCTCTCCAGAGCCTGATTCTGGCAAACTCAGCTCCAAAGTCTGCTTCTCTGTTCCTGTGAGAACATCTCAAAGTAAAAAATGTCGCATCACAGCACCAACACTTCACTTTCTGGCTAGTACAGCAGGTACAAATGAGTGGTTAGGAGAGAGAAAAGGGTTGTTAGATTCTTTTCCCATAACTCAAACACCCATATTAGATATAATCTTTAAAAGATCATTGATTGGAGCATTTTCTTCCACAAGAGGTGAAGACTTGTTAAATATCTGATTATCAGTAAATGTTTCATACTGTATATTCTAAAACACTTAATAGTTTTTTTCTTCTTTTCCTCACTACTGATTCTTCAGAAGTACATATTTAGTCCTGAAAAATATATCTTTGTACCTCCTTTTATTGAACCATTGATGCTCATTTTCTGAGCATTTTAGAAGTCTTTTTGAAGAAAAAGTGGGAATTACTCACAGGCAGTAGAACCAGGACATCTGGGATTTTATATTACATTTTCTTTATTTTCTTGCAATTTTCCATTCATTTCTTGTGCACTCAGGCAAGGTCTTTGCACAATTTTGGCCTATGGGGGAGAGTGAGAGAAGGAAAAAAAGGAGTGAGACATAGCACATTGCATTTACATTTTGGCATATAGGATGTTCAGCATAAAACTGTATTTATTCTGTAAGAGTAGAAATCTCAGCCAGTTTCTTATCATCTAGGGAAACTATATACTCAATGTTAACATAGAAGAGAGAAATTTTATAAACTCTGTTCTAAAAAAACCCTATTCTTTCTTCCAGGTTGACTCTTACTCTCACTCACACTTTTTTGCTTGAAATTATCATTACAGTAAATGAAACTACAATAAGCATGTATTTGTATCCCACTAATTCAACCCTGGAAATGACGTTTCTTTGATTGAAGATTCCTCTTTTGATGTGCAATGTGGTAAATCAGATTGCTTATCAGGCATCCTTAACAAGTCCATCCTTATCATGGACTTGTTCTCAACAAGTGCAAAAGATAACCATGGGAATTTACCGTAGTAGATTACATTCAAATGTGTATGGAACTGCAAAAATGTTGGAAATATAAGGGAGACAAATAATGTTGATTTGGTACAAACCACATTCATTGTACTTGTTTCAGCTTTTTTCCTTTTCTTCTTCCTTCCTGAAATTACCTGCCATCAGGACCTAATAGACAGAATAAGCCTTTAGATTCTGAAAATGCTTATGAACAAAGGTAACCACTCCCAGTTCAGTACTACCACTGAAAATATTTGGCTATTTACACACTCGCAGAGTCAAACTTACAAAGCAAACTGTTTACTTTAAAAAAAATGCAGATCCAAAAAAACTCCTATTAAATATCATTAATGGAATGAACCTCTCCTTCTCTGATTTCCCTAAACTTTTGACCCACCTTATTCTCAAAACCTGGCAGTATAGTTCTACAAAGACTTTTGATGGTGCTAACAAGCGATTCTGCCCTCCCAGCCCTTTCCTATTTACCTGATCCTACAATCATGCCACCATAAACACTGAGGGTCAAAACAATCAACAGGGTGAAAGAATTAATTCAGACTAGAAATAGTCTTCATTTTTGGTGGGATAACTTTAAAATTTTTTAAACTTTTAAAAATGCAGGTTTTACCCAGATTGTTCCCCTGACCTAGACAGCCATACTTGGATCCTTCAGACATACCTACACCTCAGAAGGTGGGGGAAAGGGAAAGGCAAGGGATAAGTGAGATGAGGAGTACCTTCAGTCACAAAGAGATAGGGTTAGCATCCCACTCTGTGGGTAAAAGTTTCAGATCAAAAGGTGCGGGGAAGGACTGTTTGTTTCATACTTCCAGTATAGAGAAGTTAAGAGAGAAAGGTGGAGAGGAGTATGATAGACTTAGAGGTAGGACACCCCCTGGGAAGCCACAGGATTCATGCTTACTTTGAGGGGCACCAAGAACTGATGCAGCTCCTCACAGAGAGTTCCACAGCGGTCACACTCTTCCTGAATTCTCATAATTCTCATTTTCTCAATTTTCTCTTCCAGAAAGTCACAGATACTATCGAAACCCCCACTGCAGTCAGGGCACCCCTTCTTTCCAGAAAGCCTGTTAGAGCCTTATGAAGGCTAGCATGTTGTTTCAGCATGATTTATTTTTGACAAATCCATGCTGACTGTTACTCATGAAGTTGTAAAGCAGGGTTATCATAAACAGATTGTTTATTTGCTCATCATTCATAAAAAGCAGAGTTATAATTCTCTGGCTCATTTTTCCTCCATCACTTTTAAGCATGGATGCCTTTTATTTGTTTTTAACGAACTTTATCCAATTCCATAAGTTCTCAATGACCATTACCACTGGCTCTGATGTTACATCAGCCAGTACCCTACGTACAATGGGCGTGAATTTAATCAACAGTGACCAAATTGAAATGGCTGACGCTTTCAGAAACACTTTAGAGCTTGGGAGTAGGTTTGATTTGGGTGGTTTGGATTTTTGTGTTTTTTGGGGGTTTTGGGTTTGGGTTTTTTTTGCTGTTACATTTTTTCTTTCTCCTTAAAAAGAATATTACCCTTTATCATTACACAATGTTGTGTACTGACTATACAATGATGATATGAAAAACATTATATTAAGGAAGAATATGTTTCCATTAAGTTTCCAATTTTTTATATTCCAAACTCTCAATATAAAGGCTCAAAAGAGGTAGAATAAAAAAGAATGGTTTCTTGTTTCTCAACATGTATTAGAAACTTTTAATAAAATTAAGTCATATCCATAGAGAACAAACGTAAAAAACCTCCCCCTTGATCAACAATTAGTGTGAACATTTTTCAACACAGCGTAATTTTAATCCTTCACTGTGTACCTGGTAATTTTTTCAGTCTTCCATCCAGAGTCATGAGGAATAGAAACTTTCACTCAAAAAGGTAAGGATGATTTTTTTTTTTTTCTTGCATGTTGCTGCACTCAGGAATAAAAACTTTAAGAACACATTAAATGTTGCAAGAGGCTTGATAACCTTATGAGAATTTGTAAAAACACAGGTACACATTTATAGTTCTCAATGCTAAAATCAAGTCTGGGTTGGAGCTATGCTTTACCAGCAGAGCTCAAACATCCAGCCATCTCATAAAACAATTGTTGTATATATCTGTTATGTATCTGGTCATTAAAAACTCAAAAGAATGTGAGATCACAGCACTATTCCACTTAGGAGAGAGAGCATATTCTTTGCAATTTGAAGATTTGGCAATTGGTATAAAAAGGCAGATTTTGACAGAGTTGAGCATCAAGTAGAGCTTGGATGTTCTTTAAAACAATGTAGCAAACAACCTGCATTATCACTTCTTTCCTTTTTTCCTGACCTAGCAGCTAGTTACAAGAATCCTGTTAAATAGCTCAGTTATTGAGAAGCAATTTTTCCTTGTGTATTTACCTAGAATGCCAATGAAAGGCACAATAACTTCTTGCTAAGAATATTTATGTGTATAGTGTTACCTGGCCCTTACTATGTCAAACTGAGTGCACATCTCTGAAATGATGTTATTCACTTATCTTGGCATCCCAAGCAGCCAGATAACTAACTATACAAAGGACATAAAAACCAAATGGCAGGAACAAGTTCAATACAAAATGAGGATATCACATCATCCTTTATGATATGAAGAATCATTTTTAAGTGAAAAATTGCTGTTAATAAAATAGTGAATGTGACTAGATTAAAGAGGGTGAGCTCGTAATATGGTGGGCCACAGTAGCTCCAAATATTTAAGATTAGTAATCCTGACCAAGAAAAAAAACAGTATTAGTGAGGATGAAGATTTTTCATGTCTCATTTAACTTGTAATTTGACAAGTAGTTCACTTATGAGAAACATTAAACATATTGCTCCTCCAAGGCTTAAATATAAAATCTTTAACCCTACATATATGACCAATTAATAGAAAATGTGATTAAATAACTTGGGGAACCCCATTTACAATTTATTCATTTTGCTGATTTTTGAAATGTCCTGTACTTCCAGATGCCTCTGTGCTTATAGCATTCAACATTTGCTATGTCTTTGTGTCTCAAAAACATTAAGTCCCGGTATTTTTCTATTTGTACAGAGATATCTGAAGAGAACTAGCTGGTACCAATCTCCTTTAACTTCTGTTTGGAAATTGTGGTATGAAGGAGAAAAAATTTTTTCACAAGCAAAATAAAATGATCAAGCAACACGTAATGCATCTTAAGAAACAAGAAAAGTTAGGCTTGTGTGAACCTCATGAGGTTTAGCAAGGCCCAGTGCAAGGTCCTCTACCTGGGTCGGGGCAACCCCTGGTATCAATACAGGCTGGGGGATGAAGGGATTGAGAGCAACCCTGCTGAGAAGGACTTGGGGGTACTGGTGGATGAAAAGCTGGACATGAGCCAGCAATGTGCCTCGCAGCCCAGAAGGCCAATTGCATCCTGGGCTGCATCAAAAGAAGCGTGGCCAGCAGGTCGAGGGAGGGGATTCTGCCCCTCTACTCTGCTCTGGCTCTGGAGCCCTCAGCATAAGAAAGACACGGACCTGTTGGAGCGGGTCCAGAAGAGGGCCACGAAAATGATCAGGGGGATGGAACACCTCTCCTATGAAGAAAGGTTGAGAGAGTTGGGGTTGTTCAGCCTAGAGAAGAGAAGACTTCGGGGAGACCTCATTGCAGCCTATCAGTACTTCAAGGGGGTTTATAAAAAAGATGGCAGTAGACGTTTTAGCAGGGCCTGTTGTGACAGGACAAGGGGGAATGGCTTCAAACTAAAGGTGGGTAGATTTAGGCTAGATATAAGGAAGAAATTTTTTACGCTGAGGGTGGTGAAACAGTGGAACAGGTTGCGCAGAGAGGTGGTGGATGTCCCATCCCTGGAAACATTGGAGGTCAGGTTGGACGGGGCTCTGAGCAACCTGATTTAGTTGAAGATGTCCCTGCCCATGGCAGGAGGGTTGGAGTAGATGACCTTTAGAGGTCCCTTCCAACCCAAACTATTCTATGATTCTATAAAACCTAAAAACTCAGGAGGAACTCACAGGAGACGATATGGAGAACCAGATATGAGAAGAAGAGTGTTTTCACTTGTGTCAGCAGTCAAGGACACAGGTTGCCAGTAAGAGGGAGAAAGAGAGAGAATTTTACATGATTTAAAAAAAAAAAGAGGGGGGCCTGATTTAGAAGGGTAGGCAGCCCTAGCTCCTAAAGAACAGGAAAGTGTGTCAGGGAATGGTGTTTTTCTACTTTGTCTAAAAATTGTAAAATTACACTTTTTATTATCTAAATTGAAAGTCATTACTTTTGGAAAACTGTAAGGTATGTATCTCTGCTTTTACTATACATGAACAGGTGACTTGCAAGGCGTGGCTTTCAAAATCAGATTGTAGACATGGATTAGCAAAAATGTTGCAGAAGACAGTATGCACAGGGAGTTAGCTACCTGCACTACTCTTATCATCTCAGAAGATAGTGCTGAGTAGTGGGTTGGTGTGGATGAACATAATATGCAAATTCTGTGTGACTGCAGAAGGATTAAGAAAAAAGTATTCCAAAAAGGGAGAGAAAAGAGCTAATCTTGCAGTGTCCCTTAAATGAATTTTCTTTACTCTCTCAGAGCACAGTTGCTGTGAATACTGAGGTTACAAACGTGCTTACATCCTGCCAAAAATTAATTAAAAAGTTATTTGTGTTTATGGAAGTAAAGTTATGTTCACATGGAGTAATTGTGTCACAAGACTTACCTAGCCAGACACAAGACAGACAACCATCATAGTCCCTTAGGTCCTCTGCTGGAAACAGCAAAAATTTTAAAAATCTGTGAATAAGTCTCTCTAATGTATCTTAAAAATAATTATCAGGAGATTGTGATTTGTGGTTCTGATTTTTTTCTTACATATCATGCAGCAGCAGTTCCTTACCGATTGAAAGTGAGATTGGACACTTTCATATTTTATACCTTGTTTGACATGATAGCACTTTCAATTTTCAAACCCTCATATTGTTTTGATTTTTTTTTATTTATTTAAACTTTTTTTTCTTTTCAGATAGAAACTTTAAACACAATTTTGTCCTGAACAAAAAGAAGAATGGAATCTGAGATCACCTTTTCTTATAAACTGAAATGTAAGGACAGTTTAAAAGGATAATGGGAAATTTCTGAATTATTGCTGTAGTTATTTTCAGAAAGAATATCTCAAACAGTAATTTGACTTTGATATTTTATGAATGATTTTTTTCCATGACAAAAACGTAACACACGTCCTAAGTCTTCATATCTTGCGTCAACTTGAAGGGAAAACAGGAAAATATGTATAGCTCTTCATTTCAAAATATAGGTGCATTAAGCATGTTTTCTTGTACTATTTTCTACGGGGGGGGGGGGAGAGAAAAATCTAGGAGCTACTTTAGAGTTTGAGCTATGCTCTCCTTTATTCTTCTTTCTCAGTTTCTTTATGCTTTTAGCAGGGAAAGTGCTCAAAATTGCTTTTGGAAAGATTGTCTCGATTATAGTTTCTCTTCACTTCTAGTCATTTTATGGAAGCCTAGGGACCCAGTGCAATTCTCATTAGAGCCAGCTGGAAGATTTCCACTGACCTCACTAAGTACTGGATGGAACTTTCTGTTTTCCAGATGAAAGTAAGCACCCTTTGCCTAGATGTGCAACATCCATTGCTTTTGGCCACAATACATACTCCCTCAACCATCACTGGATCTTCCAAACTTTTAGTGTTCCTACCAATATATATTGATGGCCAAACTGTGTAGCTAATTCACCACTTCAGTTAACCATTTTCAAAATAGAATTAAAACACTCTTTTTTGAAAGAAACATGTTTCCCTGTGAAAAGTCAGTTTCCTTTCTACCCTGCTTCCCCCTGCCTCACCTTTCTCAAAGAAGAAAAAATACAATTTTCCTAGAAATACTCATTAGAGGGACAGCCACTACAAGACGTTTCTACTTATAAAAAATGAAAAGAAAAAGAAAACACTGAAGCAAAAAACCCCAAAATGTTTTCAGAGCTCGTTAAACACTAACAAGTTTTTTCACTCTTCTTAGATAGCAGATCTATTGCTGCAGGAGTCCATTCATTAAAGCTGTTTTACTCCTGTTACTTTTATGCCTCCAGGTCAGAAGAGCTGATATCCTGCACTATGCACTGAGAGGTATTCCACATGAAAGTAACCATCACAGCAAGAGCTTGGTGAACAGAATCAAATTACTCACAAATCTGACTGTTTTCCATGGTTTCTTGAAAAGTAAGATATTGGGCACATTGCTGTATAGTGCTTTCCATTGTTAACTTTTGTATTCATCATCTCCAGGAAGAAGATAAATATTGCACACCTGCCAAGATGTGGCTGCGACTGCAGAGATTGAAGGTCATCTCCAATCTTGCAAAGTGAGGATTACAACTGTAGGCTGTAATCAGTGATAGGTCATGATGGCTTTAAAGCAACAATCATTTAATATATACAAGAGAAATTATGTAGGTGTTTAAAAAAAATCACCTGGCGTTTAAAAAAACACACTTGAGGCGTTTGGATTTTATATTACACATCAACCCTTGACAAGGCATAGACAAAGAGAATATAATGTTAGTTAATAATGCTCTAGCTTTCTTTTCTGGAGTCTGATGTTGTCTAGTAATGTATCCCACATTATCCACCGGATTATAATACATACTTAAGTTATAGCTGCAAAGCTAAAGAATTTGATACCTCATTATTTTTCCTTTAAATAGCTGTGAGACAAGTTATTTGCTGGAATAACTCCAGTGAGCTAGCAGACTTATGCCAGCAAAAAATTTGGCCTTATTGTTCTATGTTACTCCTGCCATAACTGACAAAACAAAGTAATCTGGAGTGTGATCACATCTGGAAGTAGACGCAGGAATTCTGTTGGCTTGAGACTGGTAAGTGTTCAGAAGACAAAAAATACAGAACGGTGTCACAGCTTAAGTAAAATAAGCCATTATACCTAATGAAATGAATCCACCCCTCTCCAGTACTTTATTACTCCTACAAACTGGAAAAGGTTCATTATCAAATGAGATTGCTATTTAGTAAATGAAAACATTAAGGAAAATATACGTATAGTGTAAGGACAATGACTGGACTCTTGATGGTCCAGTACCTAAACAACTGAAAACAAATGAAAACATACAGCTTGTTGAACAACTTGATGCATCAGCATAATATGAACAACAAAAATGTGAATGGAAGCTCCCTGATGTAAAAAAAAAAAAAAAAAAAATCAAGTTCAATTTAACTAATAATGAAAGATTAGATTTCTTTCAAAACTTCAAGAAATCCGGCCTGATAAAATCCTACAGTCCACAGTTTTATCCTTTAAAGGAAATTCAAGAGGCTGAGAAATGTCATAACACCTTTTTTTCTTTTTCCTTACTTTTTCATTCTTGCTTCTTTCCAAAAGACATCACAACACCTACACACATTCTGGGTTTTTTTTCCAAAATTTCATTAATAGCTATATCTAGGACTCTGATAAAAGCCTTAGTTTTGCTTGATGCCCTCATCTAGATGTTTTAGGAAGTTAAAACATCAACACAGGGATACATATCTGAAGGTTAACAAACTGATGTCCTATCTCAAGAAGGTGAAAGTTTATTTTCTGCTTAGAAAATATTCATAGAAAGAATGTAGTCAGAAAACAAAGCATAGGACTATGGCATTGAGATTCTGAGATTAAGAAGGGAATATAGTCTATCAAAAGAAAAATTAAAAATTATTCTAAGCCATTTTATACTCTTTCCAATGCAAAGAAAGTTAATAGCTGAAATTTAAATACATACACATTTCCCACAATACACCAAAATAGCTGCTACATCAGAAACATCAGGATAACTTCTACTCTGTCATTTCTTAAATACATCTTTTTAAATTCAGTAACAGAAGGGAGATTATAGATACATAGGTCTGAGTTTGGCTACAGCTGTTATGAAGTAACCTGAAAGTATATTTTGGAATAATGAAATTCTTACAAAATGAAATTTAATCCAGATCCTTTAATAGTGCTGATGAATTCAAATTAATTTTTGTGTTAATATCTTTTACACAATCTGCTTTTTTGTGGTATTATTATGTCTCTCTCTACCTGATCCCTTCCAATGGATGTGCTGTAATAGAACATGAGGTACCCTTCTCAGAGACTCTGACAAAGCTGAAACCATGAAAAACTTGAAATCTTTTTTTAAAAATACTCTTGTGCTTCTAAGAAACCGACTGCCATTTTGTGCTGCTGTTTCTTTTGATTTCTGGAAGGAAAAGGAAGATGATTCAAGTAGTACAGATGGTCCAGTTTTAGTGTGTTTCTGGCTGTCAAAAATTTCTTTGGTCAGAGTCTGGGTTTTACAAATGCTTTGAAATTAACCTTCATTTTACCTACAGGGCAACACCTTGGATAAATTTGCCAAACTCTACAGAGCCACATTCATATTGATAACTGTTTTAGTAAGCTATTGTGTGATTACACAGTACATTATGAGCAGGTGAAAATGTTTAAATTAATTTTTTTGGAAAGAGAATTTTTTTTTTTGTGAGTTTAATAAGCTGAAGAGGCTCACAAAAGTATGAAGTGAGTAAGCCAGAGCTGCTGCAGTCATGGTACCACATGGTGATGAGTTGAGGGGAAGACACCCATCTTTTAGAAATCAGAAAGCTGTCAGAAGTCATTATGCCTGACAAAAACACATTCTATAGAGGAATATGGAACAAAACCAATTATGCTTCAAGTACCTCTGCAGAGTTCCTGGCCATTTTATAAAATATTCTTCTTTTAACATAAGGAAAAATAATTCACTTTTAGAATCAACTGGTTTAGATAAGTTGATTTATTTTTTTTCCATTTCCAGGCATGGGATATGACAGGAGTAGCCTATTACATTTCTTAGTTGTCTTGTGGGTTAATTGGGAACAAACACTCAAGAAAATCTGCTACCTGGACTGCTTTAAGGCCAGAGATTCCAATTTTCGTATTTCAGTGTTTTTAAATTTGGGGCTTAAAAATTCCTGAAAGAGAAATCCTGAAACTTTATCTTATTTGATTCCAACCAAATTACAGTCACTGTATTCCTGGAGATGTTTTCCATAGATAATCGCAAACTAACAATTGCTTTCCAAGGAATTTTATTTTCTTTAAGTATTTATTAAAATTTTAGAATTAAATTGTATATGATATTCTTCTTACATATGATTTTTGCATATTGTGAATAAGTTTTTTCTGCTCATAACATATTCTCTATTCATAAAAAATGCAAATAGCAATATCTTCAATATCAAAGTGTAATTGCAGTTTCAGTAGAATGCTTCTTTGCAATCAAACAAATCCCTACCTAGATAAAATGTAGGATATAAGTGCATATTTTAAGTCACTTGATAATACCTTACAAGTTTTACTGCTTAGATTAAGAAATTTACCTTTATCTAATTTAGATTTTCCTTCAATGGTAAATTCCTGATCAAGTTTCTCGATGACTGTAAACACTGAATACATTCTGTAAAATGGCAGTTAGATTGTTTTCTCTACTATATAATAGGTATAATTCTATCGTGTCTCTATCCGCTTATGATAACCAGAGAAGATATCAATATTTAAGTTCATTCCTAAATGAATATTTTTCATTCATTTATTCATTAAGATGCTCAGAAAAACAGTGTATAAATAGCAGAAGAAAAAAAATCAAAAGAAAATCCAAGGCACTTAATGTGTCTTGTTTTAAAACATGATGATGAATATACATCACATTTGCACCGGAGATTTTTTATGTGAATAAGATGGTATTTCTACAACACTGAAATGAACCTCAGATTCACCTTGGTCCAGTGGCCAGGAATTGAAGGCTGCTTTTACGTTAAAAGGTAATAGTGAAAAAGAGAAACTGCAGTCCAGAAATCAAGGGCCTGACTTGGTAAAGATCCTTGTGCTATGAAAGCTGAATCCTTCCTACAGAAAAGAAGGGCTGTTCTGAGAGGAATGAGAGGAGTGAGAGGTAAGTAGATCCCAATGTGAAGGAAAAAAGAAAAAAAAAAAAAAAAAGAAAAAGGAACTCAGAAAAACAGCTATGCAAGTCTGAAAGTGTTTAAAAGGAGGGAAGGAACAATTTGGCAGGCCAGTGAGGCTCCTACCTTGGAATATCTAAGAAAATTCTTCAGTGTTAAGAATGTCGGAGATTTGTTTGCCATTGTTTTGTATTTCCTTCTGTAATTTCCTTTCCAAGTTTGTAATCACCTTTTCAACACTTACCTTCATTAGAATAAAACTTGCTTTCACTTCATGGACTATAGTCACGAAGGTGACTCCCAAAGTAATGAGATCAAATACTGCATTCACTTCTGAGTGAATTCATACTGAGGAACACTAACAAAAATAGCTCTTGGGATGTCTGCAATCCGATAGAGTTTGGGGATTTTTAGAAATTGCAGTATGTTTCCCACCAACCTGTAAGAGTAAATTTGAGTCATAAGAGTGTAAGCGCCAGGACAAAGGAAGAACTCACTCTTGGCAACCAGTGCTATACTACCAAAAAACAGGCTGTAGAGTTGAAGATCTCAACACAGAGTCATATTTCTTTACACCCTTTCCAAAAAGTATTATCCAAAGAGACAGTAGCTTACCATTTGCTGCTCTAGAGACATGTGACAACTGAAATAAATCCGTAGCACACAGGTTTTGTAAACAGGAATTCTGAAACGGTGAGGACTGGATTTTTGTCACATACACGCAAGTGTGTATCTGAGGTGACTAAGTTCTAAGAGTACTGTCCCTAGACAATTTCTCTACCAAGATGAGGATTATGAGTAGACACTTCAGTTTATCAAAGACCAGACTGATTGTAGCATTAGCATTTTTTTCACAGTGCTCTGCTGATTATTGGGAGATTTGACTCCCATTTCAGGTGTGTTAATTAAGCAGAATGAATCTAGGCCATGTTCTTTACTTTGGAAAGTACAAAGGATAAGTAGATCTTAGCAAAGCAAAAAAAACAATTGAATACACTTCTTTGTCTCAGTTTCCTCACAGGGTTTGTGCTTCCTTCAGTCTTATATGAGAGCTTTCTGGAGCTCCTTGATCCTTTCTGATCATCTTCTTCTTCCCTTCCTTAAGCACATGACTCCTCAAATACAGAATAACTTCTCAGACTTGTAGTCTGTTTTTTACATGTTTCCCATCTTCCTCTCTGAAATGACTGATGGAAGTAATTCCTGATGATTCCCCTCCACCTGGAGTATCCCTTCAAATGAAATTATCAGAATGCTCCCTGATCTGGCATTTTTCTGTGACATCATCTGACATCTATTGCCTATTTACTTATCTAATCGGTAGACCAGTTTTGCTGGTCTACAATCTACTTTGTCAAGGACGGCTTCTGGTAGAAAGAAAGATCATCAAAGACCAATGAATTATCCAGCAATCTTGGAGTTCACAATTATGAGACTTATGCTCCCAGATAAAAGATAACAGAGGATGCAGACCATCCTCATTAGTAAAGCTAAATTCCCAGATTGTTGAACTAAATGTTCATAATCTCCAACTGGAGTTGTATATTGTGCAGATTGCCTTTATCATCCTATTTTATGAAGACTTGTTGCCATGACCATTTTAGGATTAGCTTTGGAGTATGAAGAAGTCAGCTGTGACATAAAAATGTTAATGTCAAATACTCATTTTTCAATGATCTGAAAATTAGGATCACTCATCTAAAAGGTCATCCAAAATCAAGATGAGCTACCCCAGTACGTAAGTGAGCTGACTTCTGTCAGCTTGAACTATCACTTCCTCAAAATTACTATATTCTGCTCAAGTGAGTATTTATTTTGTGCTTTGGAGCATGTCATGTTCCTATTTAGTCTGCATGTACTGCAGGTGTTTGAAAAGAAAGAGGTCCCTTTTGCACTGAAGACTGAGATTTTGGTAAATAATGAAAGATATGAACTCTACTATAAAATGTATCAACCTTTATCAGAATAGTGATTTAATTTTTAAAATATCATGAGGCCTTTATGTTTTCATGGGCAGACACAGTAATCCTCTGCCATTAGACACATCTAATCCTCAGAACATTTTTGTTGATGCAAACTTGGCTACTGCTATGCAATGTAATGAAATGAATTATCTGTTAACAGCAGTTTTCCATAAGAGACTGAAACTGAATCATTCCACTGACTTCACTGAGAATATCACCATATTTTTAGGACCCAGTTCCTACTGGGAAAAATAGATTCCAGTAGGAATTACCGCAAGGTAGAACTGTTTACAATCTAACTGTTATATCTCCTGGGACTTGTTTTCACTTCAATGTAAACTAAAGAGTTGATGGCCATATTACTGATAACTTTCCTCTTAAGATGTGGATGGAAAACAGTTTGAATTGGGACCTTTACTAGGTTTTGGCATGGTTCTCAACTTCAGAGCAAAGGAGGAGGAACAGATACCATATAAAAGCACACTTGTATAGTACAGTTTTTACTCATTATCATGAGGATCAGTTGTAATTTTAACTGTGACACACACACAAAATTTTTATTTGAATTAAGCTAAAGCATCCTAATAAATGAAGGAAAAGATGCTGGTGTACTACGGATTTGCCTAACAAATCTTTTGCTTATTAAATTCCATACATTGGTCCTTGAAGTTACTGAAAAATCCTTTGTTTGTAAGTTCATATAACATCACAAGCCTGATGTAGTGGAGGAAATATTTCCGAATACCTTCCCAAAATGCACCAGGATTTTGAGCCTTATTGTAGGTCACAATTCTTTTCTGACTTCATTTTAAAATTGTGATTGACAATGTTTTGAATAGTTATTTTTTCAAAACAAGAAGAAAAATGAAAGTTAAAGCCTTACATCTTGACTGAAGAGTTTTTGCTTCTCATAAAATTTTGCCTTTTGACACACTAGTTTACAATCATGTGGCTCAGATTTGGGATGTAATTACCTGTATACACTGATTTATAGTTTTGTTTATTTTCCAGTTATCTTGAAAATTTGAATTTTGCATTATCTTTCTGAAGCTCTTGACATACAACCTTTAATAATTTAAGTATGTAAGTTACAAGGACAAATAAGCAGAATAACTTATTTAAAAACCCACATGTTGCTTATTTTGCTCACAAATTTACATAACATGATTGTTTACAAATATACATGTCCTTTTTTTTAACCTCTAAGCATTTGACTTTACTGTAAGGCTTAACTGGAGATACCTCTACAGTGTAAGTAGTGTATAGTACTTTATTCCTATGTCATGCAGACATACAGTGCCAATCTGAGGCCAAGTGACTACACCATGTCATATGTGTCAATAACTGGAGTTGATGCTCTTCTAGTAAATTCACCTCTGTACCTACACAGAGAAAAGCTTAATATGCATGATATCATCATTTTGCCTCCAGTTATGATCACCTCAACTTTGCCTTGTACCCAGAAGTAATTTGTATTTGCCTTTG
>NW_008825114.1:11706267-11721337 GCF_000699105.1 Pygoscelis adeliae
TCATTCTGTGTCAATCACAGAGATGCTTACATTCTTCCTGAAAATTTCAGTGTGACACATGGTCGAACACGAGTGTTATATTTTTGGTTTTAGTCTCTGTCAAATTGGACGAACTTGAGAGATCTAACTCTCTAATATTAAATACACTAATATATAGGGGGTCTTTAATAGAAGTCTAAGTGTTCAGTCATTTTGCTGAACTGCAGTTGTTAGTCACAGCTAACAGTCTCCAGAACTTGTGCTGTCACTGCCACTGTACTTTTGGAAATCATAGACTGAAGCCCTTCATATGCTAAAGGCCACCTTCAGCCATGTAAGCGCAGCAAAGTGGCCTAAAACCTTTGCAGACTTTCAGTACAGAATTCTTTTGTTGGTACAAAACTGACAACAAAACCTGCCAGTTACCTAATAGGCAGGGAATCAGTTACTACAATTCAGAGAGCTGGTGCTCATTTTTATTTCACATAGGGTGAAACCAAAACTTTTTAATTTTTAAGGACATTTAGGGGAAATGACAAGCTCATTTCTCCCCAAAATAACCACTAACATTTTCCAATACACCACCATTACCTCTATTTCCAATAACACTAATAAGGTTTCTGGATCATTTTTACTATTAATAATTATGGTGGGTCACCATACAGTACAAATGTGATCCATGTCATCTATGTATACCACTGCATTATTCAGGTTTGACCATAGGAAGGAAAAGGAATAATAGAAGCCATAAAACTGGTTTGTCTTACTGTATTGCTAGCCTACAGTCTCAAGTTCAGGAAGAAATGCAACAAACTAATATGTTTCAGAAAATGACCATTCAGAATGGTAAACTTCCTACTCACACTTCTGCAAAAGGAATGTAGAGAGCATTCCAATTCTGCAGAGTTTTATAACATATTTTTAAAGAAAGGTTAATATGACAAAAGTGCAAATGAATGGATGCTTGGATCCTATCAACAGACAAGGCTCAATGAAGAAACTTGAACTCTGAAGAATGTGGGTTGCTATCTTTAATTCTTTAGCTCCACCTAAATGTACCTTTTCATCTTGATGAGGGCTAATGAACAAACCAGACTGCCCTTCCTAAACACATCACACACAGATTTAAGCCATAAGTGTGATGATAAGGTAAAAAGGTGTTACCAGTAAGGATATATTAGTAAGCCAGTCTTAAGGCTCAAGATACAAACCTGTTCCAAGCAGCTAGTGAGATCTCCCAGATGCTGCCCTTTCACCTACTTTCTTACAAAGAAGGGAGGAGTGACTCCACTCAATTCTAGAAATTTGCAGTAGCTCTGAATTAGGTTAATTGAGTTAGTCCTTGCTGACAGATGTGTTCCATCTGGGCAGCCAGCTAAAACTCAGTAGGGTTTGTGAAAAATGTGGACAAAATAAACTGCCAACTAACTGATTGAAATATTCATCAAGGGATATGATTCAGAAGAGATAGGCTCAAGGAGGTTCCTGCTTGAATTTGTTTTGGCCTTTCCGTTCATTCAGAATTCCCTGGAGGTAGCATTCCTCGTGAAGAATGAGCAAAACAAGAAGGCTGTATTATTGGTTAGATGTTCTCAATTCTCTGCATGGGCATTAGGAGAACATGGTTGTTTACTGGTATGAAGGAAATCTGTGCAGCCCAGATAATGTACAAAATTATTATCAATCTGCAGTCAAATTTATGTGTAACGTGTTTTGTCCTTATACTTGTCCACTATTTTTACAAAAAGGCACTCCTATAATTATAACAGTGGACAGAAGAGGGGCATGATAGGTGTCTGGTTGCATCCCCATTGAATTGGTTAGAAAGGCCGAGACATATTTACTGTATTAGCAGTGTGATAGGGTACTAATGGCAGGGACAGAAAAAAATTTAAAAAGGTATTATTTAAATTTAACTAAGTAAAATGAAATATAAATAAATAAGAATTATTCTCACAGATGCTGCTTTTCCTGCTTCTTTGAGTAGTTAACTAAACAGACTGGTGACATGGGAAGACCTCTAGTCTTACAGGATATTTGACTGAGAAGAATGGATCCCTGCCTCTGTGCAGGGTTCAACCACTCAGGACTAGTTGTACAATCAAGGCCTGATTCCTTTGTTCAGCACATTACCTCTTGACAAAAAATAAACTGATTAAAGGAAGAATTTCTTGAAACTTTCTGCAAAGTTTTCCACTCCAAATTTTTTCCCTTTCCACTTTGTGTCCTTCAACTGTGAGATTTCACACAGTCTCAGAAATGTTGCTGAGAACAGAGATCACCCAGTGCCACCTGCTGCTATCGCCAGCATTTGATCAGATCAGCCACAGCTTTTTCTAATTAAGTTTTGAAAATATTGAAGGATGGAGATTCCACAACTTTGGAATTTGTTGTGGAATTGTTAGTTACCCACAAATTTTTGGGGTAATCAGTTCCAGGGCTGTTCCACCCTCCTTGTGAAAAAGCCTATCCTAGTATTTATGTCAGGAGTATCATCCTTCTGGACTATGTAATATTGACATATGAATAATTTCTAGTAAGCAATCAACTGAACTAAAAAGTCCTGCAGGAGAACTTATGGCAAAGCTAGAAAATTATAGAGATCTGATCCTACTCTTCCCACTCACCAGACTTATAAAATGGTACTTACATGGCATTTCATAATTATTACTTTGGAGAAAATTCTGGTTCTTTTATTTAACAAGATGCGTATTTTCCAGTAACGTAGGCAATAAATTCATGTTTGCTGTGAAGCAAATTCAGATTTACCAGGAAGTAAATTACTTGACCATGTGAATAAGTCTGAAAGGCACCCTGTGGATAACATAAATAGTATCAGCTTTCTGTCTTTGCTTCTTTCTACATGCTCTTTGATGATGGTCTCTTTAATAAAGACAAGCTTCTTAAAAATTTGCTTTATCCCTTCTACGAGGAATTTCACACACCAAGGACCAGGGAATGCCAAGTTAAGGTATGTAGCATTTCTGTAACACTGAAGAAAGTGTTGGAAACCTAAGCTCAAAAAAATTTAACAGGAAAAGTTTTTGCAACAAATATTTTGACAAGTTCTTTTAATTAACCTCCTCTTAGGGCATTAAAGCAAAAGCTTTCCATTTGAAGCATCTTTTTTTTGAAATTACAAAAGGAAAAGCTGTCTGTGGGCTTAACCTCTCCTTCAACTAAAACCAATGACTGCCACTATTGGACTTGAATTAAATGGATGTGCCCTTTAACCTGCTCTGATAAAATGTGTCTACAGCCACCAACACTCAACCTTGTAGTGCTGTTAGCCATGCACAAACACCCAATATCTGTCTTTTACTCATTGTAAACTATAGCAAGATTTATTCCAAGAGATATTTATGCATTAATAATATGTAGCTTTCAGCTTAGAAGCACTACAGGTTTAAGTGTTTCCCTTCCATTTGTGTACTGCATGAGTCATACAAGAAAGCTGCTGGGCCAATGTTTTGTCACTGAAAATTTACTAGAGTTCTACTCTTGACCTTAATTTGTGCACAATCAAGGGGATTTCTAAAACCATAGGTGTGTCTTCTTCTAGCTCTATTTGTGCCAGTAAAGATGTTTTAATTCTGGTTGCTCATTACTCTTCTGTAACTGCTAATGCCAAATATCATTTGAGTGAGCCCTAATCTGCTTTAGAAGATTGATCAGCGTTAGCTCAAGCCTCCTTCATTGGTGGGTTAAATTATTTAATCTCATTTTACCTGATAGGATTCAAAGGAGCTCACATAGGTTTTTCCATTGAGAGAAGGCATAGGAACTGAAAGCACAAAGGACTGTAATAAATCAGAATAATTATTTAAAAGATGGATATTTGGCTTTGGCTGAAGAAGCCAAAGATTTTAGAGAGAAGTCATTGAGTAAACAGAGAGAAGCTCTAACCTGGACTGAGACGGAATCAACCCATTATCTACCTTTGCCTCCAAAAAAGCCAAGACTTCCTCCTCCCCACCCCCTCTCCCCCGGAGACATTCCAAGCTAAGCCTATACAATTCCATCCCACATAATACTCTGACTGTGCATATATTGGTATTTCTGATTACATGTTGTGAATTCCAAAGCAGCCTGGCAAATATAGAGCTAGAATGACCAGCTATATGTATAAAAATAGAAAAAGCATAAGATACCATGTCAGCCTCACACTGCCAATTTATACTGTGAAACTCTGGAAACCTTAAAACCCAACTCAAAAAATGAACACTCATAAGGAAACATAGTAGACCAGGTATTTTTAAAAGGTATTTAAGCACCTAACATCTATTGAGTCTATGCCTAACACACATTTACTGACATCCCCAAACACTTTTAAAAACCATTGTCTGTGTTTCTAATGGGTATACTTTGTAAATCAGTTTCCATGGTTCCCAGACTTGTGGAGGGTGTGGGGTGTGTGTGTGTGCACGCACACGTGCATGAGAGAGAGGAATAAGGAGACACACTCATATTTTTCCAGCGTAGCAAAACAAGCGTAATGACATGTCAAAGTCTTTAACAGCATGCAGGGGAGTATGAACAGGGATACAATTAGTTTTACTTTCTTGCAAGACAACTCGATACTCAAAAGTTTAAAGATTATACTACAATCCAAAGTACAGTTTGTCTGAGAGTTCAAGGATCACCAGTGAGATTGCCACACTCTTGTATCCAGATTCTTCTGCAGTTTCCTCTGAAATGTCACTTTATAACCTTATGCCATTTTTTTTTCTTGTAAATAAGCCCATGGGATCTAAACTGGCCTCAAATTAATGTCTCCTTAACCACTAGCTATACTGTCAAGCAGATTGGGTGATACAGCTAATGGTTCTTTAGCAGATAGTTCTTCCATAATCCTAGCTACTGTATGTTTCATTGTTATATTTTTTTCCAAAATCAGACAGACCTTAAAGAAGCAGAATAAAAGACACACATGCTCGCACATACACATATCCCTCATACTCTGATTTGCCAGAAGTGGATTGGCCCAAGTTCAAGAGCCATTCTTGAAGCAGAACCTCTTTTAATCACATTTCTTACAGCTGAAGAGCCAATCCAAGCACGTAAGTGAATGCTACCAGAGGCTTTTAATCCAGATAAAACCCCTTCTGTAAAAGAACTGAAAAACCTGCTGAAATACAAAAGAAAATGTACACCTCTGAAGTACAAGCTACTCTCACCAGAAGTCAGAATTTTTACTTTCATTCAGGCCCACATCCACTACTAAAAATGATCCCATACTTCTGACATTGTCAAGGAGACTTTGAGATCTAAGAATCGGTACCACTGCAGACTAAGTATGTACAACCACCTGACCTGGTGAAGGATCGTGAACTGCTTCATTCATGTGTCTGGAAACTGAGACCACTGAAGTGAGAACCAGGAGACAAAACAGGGAGGTTCAGATTTTCCCAGTTACCAGGAACTTACCTCCCAGAGAAGTCAATATTTTATAAATGACAGCTTCTTGCTTTTTGTCTCTTCAATAGCCAGTAGCTAGATATTATAATACATGGACTGCTAGGTGTCTTGTCGGTGTACAAATAGAGACAACAAATTATTTTTTACATTATATCATGCACCTTTTTTTTTCCCCCACATAATCCCTATTAAGAAGCAGGCATGAATGAATCTATTGGATAAGTTATACATTCAACCATCCATCCATCCAGTAGCAGTCATGGCAGATTAGATTCACAGCTTCCATAAACTGATGCTAGGAGATGTTGACCTGATTTGAAAAGTACAGTGCTGAAAATCCAGTCCTTGCTGGAAAAGATGCTAGTTGTTACTTCCTGACTAAAGGTTTCTGTAAGTAAGCTCTGCAGACCAACCAGAAAGAAACTTCAAGAGGAAGTGGGAATAGCATCAAGGACTTTAAAAGTTTTTGGGAAGCACATGTTTTTTGATAGAAATCCACAGTGTATTCCCACAAGCCTCTGAACCAGTCTCCCTCTGCTCTCTGAAAACAAAACATATCTTCAAACTAGGATTAGATCTCACACCTTCATAACTTTTCTCCGTACTATAGTTCTATCTTCACACATAAAAGTCAGCAAGAATAATCTTTCCGTACTATGGGCCAACTATACTTAGAGAAAAATGTCCTTGCTACATTCACAAGATTATAAGAATAACCATGAAGTGATCTTCAAGCTAGATGGAGATTGTACTGACACAGATGAAAGATGAATGATAGCAAGAAGAAAGAGAAAACGGTGAAGTTCAGATCATGACTTGCTTGTGCAAATGGAAGTATGGAAGAATAGTACCTTAAGAAAATTGATAGAAATATGAAGTTTTAGGAACTACAGATAAATGGCAGCAAATATACTTACAGAGAAAGTTGGGAAAGGTTGGTAGAAAAAATGAAAGAAGGAACAGGGGGCTAGCTCAAGTAGATCAGGTAAACAAGATTTTTATGAACAGCAGAGGAAAGACTGGGATAGTATCATAGGCAGTGTGTTAAAAAGGATGTGAATTAGGAGACTGTAGGGTGGGAAGTAAGGAGAAAAATAAAAAGCCATAAATGGTCAAATATATATTACACAGACAGCTAATCTGCAGAAGTTTGGAAGGGAGGGGGGATGTCCTGAGCCACTCTTGATGTGGTAAAATTTTGAGTAAAAAAGCAAAGAGGAACTCCTGTTTTGCCTGACTTGTTCACTTCCAGAGGCCACCACACAGTTTTCAACCAGACCAGTGATTCTAACTATACGCTTTCTAGTCTCTCACACTTTCTCTGTGTTGCCGCCTCCAAAATATGTCCATAAGTCTCCTCTCTGTGCCATGCTGCAGAGGCCATAGGGCAACAATAAATCAGGAGGTAGGAGTTTAAATTAGATGCAGAATGTGAAGGGAAGCCAATACAGAGATTTGAAGAGGAGCCATCCTATAAATGTGTGGCAACACTTGCTTGTTTTAAAAGTCAGCCTCCTGCTGTTCACATTTGTATTTAATTTGCAAACAGTAGGCGGAAATTTGGAACTTGTAGACTTTCAGTTCCTCCCAATGCACTGCATGTTTTAGCTGGGAAAACACTTATCCAGACTGACAGTGTCTTCCTTATCTGAAGGTCAAAAAAAGGATGGTGAAGGAGATGCCAATGACAAACATGGGTGCTTTAGCCTATAGATGACTCCAAATGTTAAGCTCCAACTAGTGTTTCAGGAGCTATTTTTAATGTGACTAGACCGACTGTAGCACTTAAAAAGTTCAATAGCATGGCATTTAGCGTGTACTCAAGTACCTTTTTGCACATTTCCATAAATGCTACAGAACATCTGTTATTTTATTATATTTTGGATAATATTTTTCACATTAATTTTATTTCAACTGCTTTTCTATTTCTTTCTTTTTTTCAGCATAGTCAAAAAAGTCAGCTTCTATCCTCAGTTTTTGCTTGCAGTTATGCAAACCTTCCTCTTCCCCTAAACACAGTACAGTACTTCAGAACTATGGGTTTGTTCTCCTCCTGCACTGCTATCCACTCCCAGAAAGCTTCCAGTGCTGGGGAAAGGAAAGACAGCACCTGCATGAAAGTGCCTCTCCTACTAGCTAGCTATTGCAAGCCAGTTTCACAGTTTTCTCTCTCAGAAGCTCTTCTGATACCATTAATCACCTAGGTGATCAGTCTAAGTACAAAATACATCTCAGGAAGTCCCTATACCTTGGTTGCTGGAATCTAGGAGGGCAAAGTAGGGTAAGTCTACTGCATGTGCCCAGTTCCTATGTTATTCCCTTATGATCCACTACAGACAAGAAACCAGAAGTTAGAGAGGCCTGTGGTCTGTCCTGCTATAGGTGTTCTAACATGTATCATATATTGCCACTTCATTAGCCTCCAGTCACCAGAGTCTCAAAAGTCTAGACACAATCTACTTTTCTAATAAACAGGACAGAAAAAAGAATATAAAAATAACAGTCTTCTAGGCCTTTTTTGCACGTATTTAAAAACAAAACAAAACCTCAGTTATTACTTTCCTTTCACGTTAGACAAAATTTAGCAAGAAGCACACATCTAGCCAAGTAGAGTGACCTCTAACCAGAGACATAACTGCAGTTCTAGTAAGTTTGTGTGTTGGACTCACAACCCTACCAGAAATCCAACGCAATGGGAGTCTGGAATACAATTATTAACTCTTCCAAAAATGTTTTTCTTTTTGTTTGAGATTAAGTATTATAAATTTAGCACCAAAGTAACTGCTTTACACTGTTATAAACAGAGAGGGAAAAAAAACCAAACAGGACTAGAACAGCTCTGGCAGTTTTACTCATAGAGCTGCAGTAAGTCTGCTGCTCTGTCTCATTCTTCACTATGAAAGCAGATGAAAAGATTTAGTGGTTAAAACACAAATTAGATTAGTTCTTAACAATGCATTTGAGTACTCTGTTACCAGTCTCTGCTATCAGAGATACATACAATATACGTATCCCAAAGCTTTTCTAATAGAAAGTTTCAGAGAGCTGGAAGTTGCGGTCCACACTCCAGCTAGGACATGCTTGTGTCATGACGCAGACAAAGCCGAAATTTCCCAGGTCATCATGAAACCAGGCCCAATCAATTCTGAGTACAGTAGTGTCACCTAAACACTTCAGGATACCAGCCAACTCATTTTTTACCAGATTCCTGCATGTGCACTGAAGGGCAGACTCCAGGAAACACAGAAGACATGCAGCCTTTCTTGTACAGCATTGTATGGGGCCATGGCTGAAAAAAAAAGACATAGTCAAGGAGGCACAAGCTCCATCTGTAAGACAGGACATGATTTGGCAATAAGCAGTCCCGTGCAAGGGAGAACTTTCTCACATGCTTTAGAAGACCTTCATTGTCTAAGGGACAGAGGCTGTGCCCACTTTCCTTTCCCAACACCGAAATGTAGCATCATCTGAACATGAGCTCAAATCCTTCATAGATGACTCTTCCAGCTTCCACCATATGAAGACACTTATTTTCTTCAACATCACCCTTTCCTCTCTTCTTATACCTGGCAATGAGATAAACAAGCCTGGTCCAAACCTCACTTCTAATAGTTCCCTCTATATACACTTAGACTAAGCAACGGTGATCAAGTTTTAATATTTTTAGCATAATTGTAAGCAGCATCTGAACTTCAATAAGATGCAGTGCTCTGAGGAGAAAGAAAGAATCACTGTGAAATGAGTCCTCTTTTGTCTTGTACTCCTTGTTTGACACTGGTAAGAGATTAAGCAGAAGTGAATTCTTAATTAACTAATGAATTACTACATATATCTGGAATTGGCATATGGAAATAGAGTAGAAAAAGCATATTTCAACATCAAGCTTAGCTTAAGAAATTTTCTAAAGGAGAATATGTTTTTGTTAACTTGTAATTAGGCAATAAGTTTACAGAATAGCAGAACTTGTTTTTAAGGGGCAGAGAGGGGAAGATGTATGTTTTGCACAGAAAGAAAAATTTTCAGAATAGAAGGTACTTTTAAATCAGTCTATTGTAATGTAGTGTCCCGGGTAACACATATTCCATTTGACCTGAAATAACTGTATAATATGAATCCCTATATGCTATATTGCTCTTTATATTCATAGATCTCAAAGTAAGCTACAGAAGACAAATATTCCAATTTCATAGATGGGAAGTGCTGATGGTTCAGTAATTTGCTCAATGTTTGTAAATTGCTGGAAAATCCAGGAGGAGGATTCTTGTTCTTAATTCCAAACCGGTGTCCTATATACTAGAATTTTCTGCTTGTCCCTGGACTTTGTACACAAAAGGAACTCTTTAAATACTTGTATCTTATTCTCATTGTTATTATTGCATTCTCAGCATTGTAGTACCTGAGCAGATTAACATTATTTTGAAATACAACAATCCTCCAGAAGTTAGGTTTGAGACAATAATCCCATTTCTAGCCTTGGACACAGATTAGTTACTTATCAAAGCATCAAACGTGGAATATCAAAGACAAACATGAAACAAACTTTTTCTTTGCAGTTCTTTGGAGTTACTTCTCTACCAGCAAACAGCTGCTTCCTGAAATATGTCTGTTTGTTTCTGAGATTCTTATTTTCTCAGTACTGAGCAACACTGGGAAAAAGTACCTGGAACAGGACTGGATCAGGATTAAAGCATACTGGAAATTATGATGTTGTTATAACTGTGTATAGAATAAACATCATCATGATCATCACAGTACATCCTAGATAAATTCATTTTGAGCATTTCAGAGCTCTCAATCTTATACTCTTCACTTAATAGAATTATGTAAAGCATATTACAATGTCAGCAGTGCAGGTCATACATCAAGATATTAAAATAGCTCAGAAATACAGACAGCATATTTATCAACTCACATATATTTTTACCTTTATGGTCTTACCTATAGGATTTTAGACATATTAGAATGAGTGACAAATCTGAGTCATCTTCAACAAAGTCACACAATTGTCCAAACAAGCAAAAAAAAACAAAGCAAAGAAAAATACCATAAGTATTAAGCTGAAAATATCAATATTCATAAAACTGTTGTTGTGCTGATTTACCCAAGCATCAGACCATTTACCAAAATGGTCTGGCCATTTTGCAAAGATTTTGAATCCTGACATCCATCAATATTAACTATATACTCAACATTGGAGTGCACTTGGCAGAGCTGGGAAGGAGCACTTGCAAAGAAACAGCAAACTGAACACATACAAATATACTCTGGTAACATGTACAGAGGAGAAAGTTACATGCAAGAAATCCATACAACTCTGTTCACAAACTTTGAGAACATCTGTTAAGCAGGATGATTCAGATGAACCCAGCAAATAAATTCTGTGTTAATTATGCATATTTTTCCCATTATATTATGGGAACTTCAGAGTGGATCAGGATTAAAATTTTGTCTGTAAATATGGGCCAGGCTATTAAGGTTAATAGGTCTTGCATATCTTCAAGAATTCATAGACATTAAACACTAAAACATACTCACTTTTTAGAATTTGAAGAAGGCCTCCAAGCAGGAAGAAAAGAGAACAATTACGTGGTCACAGGAACAAGAAATTACTGGTTAAAATGTTTGCACTGCTTTTGTAAAATTTTCCAAGATTTGCAAAGTATGAAGGAAATATCTTGCCTATTATGTAAAATCATCACACTGTGGACTGAAATATAGAAAAGAGTTAAGTTTACTAAGGTGCTCTTTATGGTCTTACCTATAGGATTTTAGACATATTAGAATGAGTGACAAATCTGAGTCATCTTCAACAAAGTCACACAATTGTCCAAACAAGCAAAAACAAACAAAGCAAAGAAAAATAACATAAGTATTAAGCTGAAAATATCAATATTCATAAAACTGTTGTGCTGATTTACCCAAGCATCAGACCATTTACCAAAATGGTCTGGCCATTTTGCAAAGATTTTGAATCCTGACATCCATCAATATTAACTATATACTCAACATTGGAGTGCACTTGGCAGAGCTGGGAAGGAGCACTTGCAAAGAAACAGCAAACTGAACACATACAAATATACTCTGGTAACATGTACAGAGGAGAAAGTTACATGCAAGAAATCCATACAACTCTGTTCACAAACTTTGAGAACATCTGTTAAGCAGGATGATTCAGATGAACCCAGCAAATAAATTCTGTGTTAATTATGCATATTTTTCCCATTATATTATGGGAACTTCAGAGTGGATCAGGATTAAAATTTTGTCTGTAAATATGGGCCAGGCTATTAAGGTTAATAGGTCTTGCATATCTTCAAGAATTCATAGACATTAAACACTAAAACATACTCACTTTTTAGAATTTGAAGAAGGCCTCCAAGCAGGAAGAAAAGAGAACAATTACGTGGTCACAGGAACAAGAAATTACTGGTTAAAATGTTTGCACTGCTTTTGTAAAATTTTCCAAGATTTGCAAAGTATGAAGGAAATATCTTGCCTATTATGTAAAATCATCACACTGTGGACTGAAATATAGAAAAGAGTTAAGTTTACTAAGGTGCTCTGGTATCAGTCAACACACACCACATTTTCTAAAATGTATGCCCCAAAAATGTGTCTATTTATGTTTTTGTTAGTTTAACAGAAAAAGTGGTGGTGGATATGTGACATGTCTGCAGAAGTAGCTTTACCAGCCTCCATAGATGGCTGTTTATCATCTATAGAGTTTTCATAACCTTTTTCAGAGAAGAACATTGATCTTTTATTAATAAGGTAAAAAAGGAATTTTGGAGTGTTAATTTTCACCAGGAAACTTAAAGACCTTTTTTTAACTTGTAACACAGTCTGAGATCTGAAATTTGACTTCCAGAACTACCTATGAATTGTTCAGGCATTACGTAGAGATGGCTTTCCTCAGCAGATCAAGGGATTTTTAATTAATTTTTCATAATAGGCAGGTTTAATAGTGAATGTTGTAAAAATGTTTAGGAATAAAGTTTGGCTTCTATTTGCCTGTAATAGACTAAGTTTACTTAGCTGCAACTCTTTTGAACTCAGTGGTTTTACTTTAGCTTAGTTGTGGTGTAAAGCAAGGACCCTTATCTGGAGATCGGCGAGACATATTTATAAGTTCATAATAACATCAGAATCTTTCTTTCTTTAGAAATACCACACCTAGAACCTCATAGATACATTCAAACTAGCAACCTAATATAAAGGGGTTATATTGTCATGTATGCTGTTGCATACTGACTTTAAACCATTGCAACTGCAACAGTTATAGCGGTGTAAAATTGAAGAATTTCAACCAAAAGATTAAGGTAAAAAATTAAGTACTTTTTCCAGGCTTTTTACAGAGCCTTATCATAATATTGCAAAGCAAATCACAGGAAAACTTAATGTAATGTGAAGGTCAGATACACAGAAGATAGACAGCCAGTTGGTAAAGAAACTTGCCACCTTCTCCAATTTCTGCTCTTTCTGCTTAGTATTTTCCTTCTCTGTTTTCTTTTGTATTAATCCAGATTTGATTATTGTGGTTGACAGAAGTAATAGAAAAGGGATTTCCAGAAGGCTGGTAATCTGATGCCATCCAGATCAGGAAAGACCATTAGCAGACCTGATATTTTGTTCTTTTGTTATGAATGTTACCAGACCTTGCCTCCAGTCTTGTTTGACTACTGTTTGACAAGCTTTGTCTCATGAATGGAAATTGACATTTTCAGATTAAACAAAGTGTGCTTTTTGAGTCAACGATCAACTTAATGTCAGTGCAGAAATGAACAAGACATAGAAACACTGTAAAGTGTTGGTATCCGATATTACCTTTCCCCAAGATCACAATCAAGGGATTGCTACCAACATACTTTCTGCAATTGCAGGAAAAAGACCACGAAATTTTCAGTACATATCTCTATCCTGATCTCAACAGGATTGTCCCTCTGCCAATTTGTTTTATTAACAGAAACCAAAATAAATATATGTAAATATCTCTTTAATCTCAATGTAACTTTCTCCCCAGAGCCTTCTCTTCTCTAAGCTAAACAACCCCAGCTCTCTCAGCCTGTCCTCATAAGGGAGGTGCTCCAGCCCCCTGATCATCTTCATGGCCCTCCTCCAGACCTGCTCGAGCAGGTCTATGTCTCTTTGGTTTTCTGGTTTCTTTTTTTTTTTTCCTGGAAGCTTATACTTTGGAGCCAACAAGTAAATTTATCATCTGGATCCTAAAGCGTCAGCCAATCCTTTCATTGCAGAGGTAATCTATATCAGATGTCTGAAAACTAGTTTTTGGGAAAAAAACCTGAGCAACACAGTTAAGCCCCTCTTAGAAGTGAAGCCCAAACAGTTAAAAAAAATCCACAGAAAGATATTTTTTAAAGTTTCTTTTTAGGAAAAGGATGCTTAGATGTAACAAAATATTAATAATTCCTTATTGCAAGAACTAAGCTCAAATATTCACTGCCTTTAAAGGGGGTCTAACGTTTCCCAATAAATGGAGAGGGCACACGTGGTAACAGACAAAAGGGGGAAAGACTTAGCATCCAAAGCTTTTATCACATTTACAAATCAGCCAGTCCAATTCATTCTTCTTTTTAATCTACTACCTCCCAAAATTACTTCTCATATAAAAATTACAAAGTAACATTCCAAACAACTAATCAGGATGTGTATCTCCATGTGTTTCCTGTCACACAATGTCAGGAGTACCAAAGTTCGCATCTGAAACTATTGTCTCTTGCGGTGTTGACAGTGACATTAAAAACAATCCCTGATATTCCTCTGCTTCTTTCATTTCCTTCATGTGTGTAATATAATGTCTGTCATCTACACTGTCTTTAAACAAACATAGCAATCTGTGGCTCAACTTGTGGCTCATTCATTGCTTTGAATGAAGTGTAAGTTACTGCTTAAATATTCAAGATTAGTACTGCAACACAACAGCCAGCAACTTTACTTTTTTGCTTTATTGTTTCTCATCCTAAAACTTAGAGATTTAGAAACCTGTTGCTCAAAACTATTCCAAACACCCCTGGTCTTCTTCTGTGAGCTTCTGTTCTACCAGATTATGCAAGCCATTTAAGGCAGTGTACTCAACAACACAGATAAAACTACACTGCATCTTGAGATCATGTAGAAATATTACAGACTAGAATAAACATATAGATGATCTCCCAGATGACAGACTTCCAAAATACCACTGGATTGTTTATGAAATTATTTTCTTTTATATAATGAGACAGCTTGTTCAATAGAAAACATTGTGATAGAATTTTGACGAATACTTCGGTCAGAAGTTCTTCACTGCATCCGCCTCCGGTCCAAAGGGACGGGGATTAGCCGGACACTGTCCTTATGTGAGGTGGTATTATGGCGAGCAGTATGAACCCCCCATAATCCAAGAGGAAGCAGTTAATGACCTGCTATGCCACCTGGATGCTCACAAGTCTATGGGGCTGGATGGAATCCACCCGAGGGTGCTGAGGGAGCTGGCGGAGGAGCTCGCCAAGCCACTCTCCATCATCTATCAGCAGTCCTGGTTAACGGGGGAGGTCCCGGATGACTGGAGGCTTGCCAATGTGACGCCCATCTACAAGAAGGGCCGGAAGGAGAATCTGGGGAACTACAGGCCTGCCAGCCTGACCTTGGTGCCGGGGAAGATTATGGAGAGGTTCAT
>NW_008825114.1:11722912-11744289 GCF_000699105.1 Pygoscelis adeliae
ATTTAAAAGACGTGTAGATGAGGCGCTTAGGGACATGTTTTAGTGGGCATGGTGGTGTTGGGTTGACGGTTGGACTCGATGATCTTGGAGGTCTTTTCCAACCTTAATGATTCTATGATTCTATGATTCTATTTCTCAACTGTTTGATATCTCTTCAGTACATGGAGACATCTGGATTATGAAGGGTTTTAAAGGTCAAAACCAACATGCAGGAATATGAACAGTTTGTTCATTCAGGTGTAATCCTAACCAATGACACTTAACATCCAGCAAAGACATTTGGGTTGGGTCAAGAATTACATTAGAAAACAGCTGCAGCACTTATGAGTCCTGGTCTATGAACCTTCCAATGCAACTGTGGCTCCAAGAGGTCACCAAATTACAGATCACAAAAAGACCACCAGATTATCTTTAACTAGTTCCTTATTTCCTCATTGGAGGTCCACCTACCTTCAATCATCTATCTTATTTTCAGCTTCACCCAAGTTGAATCCCTGTTTTGCATTTATAGCAGTGAGGTTCAGAAGATTAACACTCATAGCAGATAGGTTCATATGGACACTGGCAACATGCCATCCCACTACTTTCCTCTCTGTATCCATAAAGTTGAGTTAAAAAAATCAGAGGAGGTCCTTGTCACCCTAAATAACATCTGTGAAATGGACTCTGACGGACTTATCAAATAGTAGTCCATCTCTCCTACCAATCACAGCTGTGTCTGATGTTTCTCATGGTCACAGATACAGACATCTGAAGGACCTAAAATTAGTGAGTCGCATTTCCTATGAACAGGAGATTATAAACCAATACAGAAATGTAATCTAAATTCCATCTCCATTGTACAGTTGCAAATGCTTTATCTTATACAGCTTACAATCAATACAGCAAGTCAGCATGACTTCTAAATGCTGTGTGAACCACAATATTAACTCCAAATGCCCTTCTGACAGCTTTAACCAGACAGTCAAGGGTCAACGAACTCTGGGGATTCCAAGCTAATTTCTATTATTTTTAGCACTTCCTTTATTCTATTCCTTTCACCTTTCCCTGTGTATTTTTCTGCTTCTTTTCCCCTTCTGAGAAATGGTATTTAGAAGCTGGATAGGAGATACTGATTTCCTGATAATAATAAGAAAGGTATTATAATACTATCATGAAGGGACAGACAGGAGCTGCCTCCTTTGATAATGGAACTGCTGTTTCCATTGGATTTAGCACATGGCTCCAACTTGTTGTTATGGACTTTCAGGAACTCTGAGAACAATACCAGTTGAAATCGCAGAATTTGCCCAAAATTGAAAATACTAATGTGGACTCAAGGATCCTTGGAGATATAATTCTGGATAAAAGACCCAGTCTGATAACCGTGTAGTACCCAGTCCTCTTTCATTCTTTAAATTTCATTGCCTAAGGTCACCCTTATACTCAAGATGGTCTGTAAGAATAGTATATTAAATATTGTGATGAAATAGTGGGAGAGGCCATAGAAGACAGATGTAAGATCAAAGTCTTTGCTGTATCCACATGTTTTTGAAGTTTATAGCTCCAGATAAAGTTTACAGTTAAACACGCATAATTACTTCCTACAGGATGTAAATCTCTGAGAAGGAAAATTCCCATGCATTTGGTGATGTTCTTAAGGTTGATACAGCAGTATTTTAGGATGGCTGATAGATGGCAGAATGAAGAAGTAAAAGAAAAAACAAGTAAGAAATGAGCAATGGTTGCATCTCGTCAGAGGGTCTTTATGTGTTCTGAAGCCCTGTCTCCAGTCTCTGGTAGCACAAGCTCCATGTCTTTTTTCCCAGTATGTGCAGTTGAGACACATACTCACTGCTTCTGCCATGGAAATTACGGATTAAGACATGGGACACGTTCATATGCAAAGGATCATTTTCATGTGCATATCTAGGGTTTGTGACCCAGAAGACTAGGAGATATGTGGATGAAGGCCATTTTGAGTCCACTCATCTTTACTTGCAGAAATCTGAAAGCTCATCTTCAACATATGCTCAGATTTCTGATGTATAACCTTGTCTATCAACTTTGCTATGTGTTGTTCTAGGGAATGTGGCTTTTCTCATCTGTTTCTGATTTTATTGCACTCTCTGAGATAAAAGCTGAACAGCTAATTCCCTGACTTCCTTTGAATGTTGGCTTGAAAGTTTTTTTCACTCTAATTATTTTGTCATTTACCCATATAATTAAACTTTAAAAAACAAAAACAACATGTGTTGTACTACTATTGTTTTTCTTATTCTGTAAAGCCCTGATGTTTGCAAAAGGTGTTGTAAATCAATAACAATATTACTCAGCGCTTAAGTAGTGCTCGCTATGTTTAATGTGCTTCATAAACATCCATCCTAATTAATTAATGATAATTACTGAGCCAATAAGAAAATGTCAATATTTCGTATTCAGGTCTGAAGGAAACAAATTTCTGTCACACTAGCAGAAACCTCATTTCCAGTAGCAATACCTGCTATGCAAAGCTTGTTCAGGAGAAACCCATGTTCTCTCTGTGTTATCTCTGTACATCGCACAATGCAACCTTAAGGTATAACTTGAATACCATTGTGGTCACACCACATGAATGGATCCCTGTATTTTGAGTGCTAAAGACATCTGAGAACTAACAAGGACCACTCTGCCTTACACGCTTCAATATGCATTAAAACTATTGCATTTTAGCCGTCATTCATTATTTGTTCTATATCATGTTACCAGATTTTGCAGA
The DNA here is from genome assembly GCF_000699105.1 of Pygoscelis adeliae. Taxonomy (NCBI): domain Eukaryota; kingdom Metazoa; phylum Chordata; class Aves; order Sphenisciformes; family Spheniscidae; genus Pygoscelis; species Pygoscelis adeliae. The sequence continues at coordinate 11,725,650 of NW_008825114.1, forward strand.
TGACTTAGTCTTCTATTTTCCTCTATTCCAGATGGTTTTATTTGTACTCTCCTTTTATAGTTTTTCCTCCCACCCCCAGGAAAACTTTCCATTACCAGTGGAAATGAAAGACTGTAAATACTCCAGGGAAGGAAGCATAATACTTTGGTTAATGCACAGGAGTAGGAGGCAAGAGATCTGGGTTCTATTTCCAGCACCAGTATAAATCTTATGTAAATTTAACACTTCATCTTCACCTCTTTCTATGTTAATTTCCTTGACAGTAAAAGAGGACAATAATCTTTTCATCCTGACCTCCCCTATGTTTTGAGGATAAACTCATCAATGTTTTTAAGGCTGATTCTAGCCTAGGAATGAATTTCCAGCATAGATGGGGCAGTAGAGAAGCATGGTAATGGAGAACAGCTTATATTTGCCAAAAAAAGAGAAAAAAATCCATTGTGATGTGGTGGCAACACAGCAGATTTTTCTTGGTGAAATATACCACATTACTGAATAAAATGTAGGTGGAAATAGTTCCTATGCAGAAGACGTGATACTACAGAAAACTTTCCAAAATTGTTAATTCTAACCAACAGTATAAAACAGCAAAAGTTTCAAGTGCTTTGAGGTCCTCAAAAGAGGAGCTATTCTTCTAATATGTTAGTTTCAGTATAACTACTACTGAATTGCAGCATCCCCCAAATTTCTAAACTGAAATTTAGAAATCTCTAATCCTCACATGGATGGTGAAGATATTCTGCAGAAAAGAAAGGAGGAAAACCTCTGAGGCCAACAATCCTCTTGTACCATCCCATGCTTACTTTCCTTGCCTCTAACACTCAAGAGGCTCCTTTTTGTTTACTGTGGTTTTTTGGATTACTGTTGCCATTTACTTTTTTTTAAGGAAAAAAATATCATATTTAGTTACAGATCTTTCCAGATGCCTCTATTCACAACCTGAAAAGTAAGTGCGTGCCTTAAACAGCTATTCAGTCAGGTGCTATTCAGAAAATTCAGCATTAGCCTAGCGTGACCACCTCCATTTCCAGAAAACAAAATAAGAACCAGGCACTCTGGGCACAGACTAACCAGCTTTTTTGCAGATGATGTTTTAAGTTACTTTCCAATGCCTAAGGGACAGGGCATATTGAAAATAAATCTCCAGAAAACAGCTGGCTCCAGGTTTAACATTGTAATACCTCAAAGCAATGCATGCCTGCTTTGAATGCACACTTACAACACATTCCAGGCTAGGTTCATTTCAGTCCTGCACTACATGCCCATTTTAAGTATGTCCAGCATGTCAATTCACTAGCTCGCAGGCTTGCTGTGAGTAGTGATAGCGATTAAAGCTGTCAAAGGAGCCCTGATCCCATCAAGTCTAGCCAAACAGATGACAGATCTACAACTAGCCCTGGAGGAAGGAAACTGAAAGCACCACATTTTGTGCATGTGTATGTGTTTTCATAGTGTCCCACCCGCTGAGACTGATAGAATACATTGAACAATTTATACAACTCGATCCCTGTTTCAGCAAACCTTTCCCACTCCAAAGGAGGCAATGACCACAACAGAAAGCAAATCCTGAATATAAAATATTAGCACTGTAAATTCCAGAGAGAGACATTATTAAAATTTCCAGCTGTATAAACGCAGCTATTAATCACTCCCAAATTAACCTTACACCAGCTAAATTATTATGAGTTCCTGTGTAAATTAAGTAGTTATTAGTTCCACACTCTTGATATAGACAGCAACATTCTGAAAAAAAAGGATATGGTAAAAACCACTGGTTCAATTTACAAAGGAGTTTTGAAGAAAAAAAAAAGAAAAAAATATTCTTTTACTTGATTACAAAAGCTAAGCCACTTCACAGTATAATCTCACAGTAATTGCAGCCATATATCATAACGTCATAACTCTAGGCCAAAGCTAAGCTGCCTTTCATCTGCAAACATCTAAGAATGCAGAGGAAGGTAAGTGGTGAGGTCATGGAATCTTTTCCCATATTCCACTAGAGAGCAGTATTCTTTTGTACAAAGCAGGTAGGTTATCCTCTGCAAAACAAGCTGTGGGGAATCTCTCTCTCACTGAAAGAAGTTTCTGTGGTCGTTTATAAGAGTGCTTGTGCTTATTCTGTAGCATCAGATGTTCCCAAACTAACGGTAGAGGAAACATCCACAGCAATGGTTTCTTATCTGTATTACTTGATGTGAGTAGTTTCTTATAAGGTTTTTTGGCTTTTTTGTTGTGGCTTTTTTTCTCTGGAAAAAGTAGTAAAAGATGCAAATAGCTCACTAATGGACTTCATTTTCAAGAAGAAGAAACTCCTGTATATCTACACTTAAGTAAGACTCTAATCATCTGCCTAATAATAAGGCTGCAAAAATTTTAAAATTAAGGTGCTTATAATTCAGAAGAATTTGAATGTCTTTAGCTATACCAGATTTAATAACTAGTAAATGTGATGGTAAACTATTTGGGGGGAGTAGATGGGAATGAAAATCCCTGCAGCTACAAAAATCTAAAGTGGAATTTTAATGCTGCACTAAAAATATAGCACTAAAAATACAGCCCTACAGGCAATTTGTTAATACCTGCTTTACAGATGACTTGGCAATAGAAGACACAGAAAGAAGCCTCTGCTTTGACAATGCAGAATTTACAAATGCTTTTGTTATATAAAAGTGTTTCTAACCTTGATCACATGTAAATAGAAATGGGGAAACAAATAGTTTTAGGCTGCCTTAGTTGCTTTATAAGCATAAAACTCCTGGGTAATCCATTTACTTTTCTCCTGAGAAGGAAATGAGTATGTCTATCAGGCAGCTGGGTTCAATTCTTTTTTCAGGGTAAAGGTTTGTTCTGGTGCCAATCAGCAACAACTGAAGTGTTTCTTCCCCTTTAGGGATCACAGAACCATTTTTGTCCAATTATGCTTAGGGGTGCTCCCCACCTCCTGCATGCCATTACTGTTTTTGTTTTTACACAGTCTTGAACTCTAGTCACAGGCAACAAACACCATGGGCTGGGGGCGGGGAGGGAGGGAAAAAGCTGATGCTGGTATGACAGCAAAAGGAAATCTGCTTCAGAGCAGAGGTAACACTAGAAGCTGCATTTTTTGTGCATTTTGATGCAAGCAGTTCTGTGTTTTTTTCACTAGGGCTTGGGGTATTCACTGGTGTGTTCAGTGATTTGGCAGCAGTTATATAGGGCAGTAAACTAGAGTTCTTTCCACAAACATCCCAAGCTCCTACAGAGAAAAAAAATCGAGGCAACACAAGACTGAAAGAGTAAGTAAAAGATCAGGGTCAGTCCTAAATGTATGACAACAGATAATTTAGGTACTTGAGCAGAATCAGGTGTGTTGGGGAAACGAAGCCAGCACCTCCCCCAGTACAGGCTTGACAGATGGTTAGGTCTGGACGCTTCAGTCCCATAGTCACTTAAACAGCACTTACCAAAAACCCTTTCCTGAGCAGCTAGGTCCTTCCATCATTCCTGTAGTCCCCCCAGGTATGAAAATTTCCCATCATCAGATGTGTAGCTCTTAGCAAGTTCGTGAGCTTCCCATGAATTCCCTCTTTGAAAAATGGGCTCTGATACCTTCCAGGCCTGTGCAAAGAAGTGTGGATTCAAAATTCAGAGTAACAGGTAACAATTAAAAGTGTACATTCATGTGGCACAGGACTCTTTGAAAACATGAGAATAACACTTGAAAAGTAACCATCAAGGAAAAAAACATGTATAAAAGTTAATTTTAGTGATCAGTTTTGTCCAGTGTTCAGCCTCCATGATTCTAGCACAGGCTTAGGATTCCTGTATATAAATGCACCAACATGCAGCCACATATATTGCAGCTTATACTCAGCTAACTGCTGAGGTAACGTGAGTGTTTATGGCAGCACCTTCCTAAAGGAAAGTTGGCCATCTGCTATTCCTTGTTGCATACTATTGAAGTTTTGCTTTGGCTCTGATACAAAGGATGAATTAAATTTATTTTGCTCTTACTATTTCTGTTATTATACTACTTTGCTAGCCCTTGCAATCCAAGGGATTGGACCAAAAGAAATGGGATGGAATCAATTTTTTTATGTTTGCCCATTCGGCCATTTAAAAATGGAAAGTGCCTGTCCAAATGTGAACAATATATTTCCATTGTTTTAAGGGCAAGTGAAAACATTTCTTTTTCCATTAGGGATCCCACAGTCAGCCTCTGGGTTGTTTCTGACTTGCAGTATCAGTCCTTCACAAGAGAGGAGGATTGTAGGCAGACAAGTATACTTTGTGTACTCTTTGCTGGGTAAAAAACTGGCTGGACGGCCAGGCCCAGAGAGTTGTGGTGAATGGAGTTCAATCCAGTTAGCGGCCGGTCACGAGTGGTGTTCCCCAGGGCTCAGTTTTGGGGCCGGTCTTGTTCAGTATCTTTATCAATGATCTGGACGAAGGGATCGAGTGCACCCTCAGTAAGTTTGCAGACGACACCAAGTTGGGCGGCAATGTTGATCTGCTCGAGGGTAGGAAGGCTCTGCAGAAGGACCTGGACAGGCTGGATCGATGGGCCGAGGCCAACTGTATGAGATTCAACAAGGCCAAGTGCCGGGTCCTGCACTTCGCCACAACAACCCCATGCAGCGTTACAGGCTTGGGGAAGAGTGGCTGGAAAGCTGCCTGGCGGAAAAGGACCTGGGGGTGCTGGTTGACAGCCGGCTGAACATGAGCCGGCAGTGTGCCCAGGCGGCCAAGAAGGCCAATGGCATCCTGACTTGTATCAGAACTAGTGTGGCCAGCAGGAGTAGGGAAGGGATCGTGCCCCTGTACTCAGCACTGGTGAGGCCGCACCTCGAATACTGTGTTCAGTTTTGGGCCCCTCACTACAAGAAGGACATCAAGGTGTTAGAGAGTGTCCAGAGAAGGGCAACGAAGCTGGTGAAGGGTCTGGAGAACAAGTCTTATGAGGAGCGGCTGAGGGAGCTGGGGTTGTTATAAGATGAGAGGAAATGGCCTCAAGTTTCGCCAGGGGAGGTTTAGATTGGACATGAGGAAAAATTTCTTTACTGAAAGAGTGATTAAACATTGAAACAGGCTGGCCATCCCTGCAAGTATTTAAAAGACGTGTAGATGAGGCGCTTAGGGACATGTTTTAGTGGGCATGGTGGTTTTGGGTTGATGGTTGGACTCGATGATCTTGGAGGTCTTTTCCAACCTTAATGATTCTATGATTCTATGATTCTATGATTCTATGCCTGTATGGATGTCTTACATTCATTTGTTCTTCCGAACGCACTTATGGAAGTTGATTTTTTTTTTCATTAAAAATACAAGAGTCCCATTGGTTTTGGATCCCATTAGCAGTGATAAATCACTTGTAACTTGATAAAGCTGCTAGTAATTTTACAAAAATGTTGTACTGCTTTAGCCAAGAGTCTGATGTGTGGGCCTTTGCATTCATGATGCAAGCCTGAAAACTCACTGGCTGGCTCTGATCAGGTCCAGCTGTTTGTTCCCCAGTTTTGTAGATCAGATTTTAAACAAAAAACCACAGACGAATAATTTCCTCTAGAGCTGGCACCCAGCCTCAAGAGGCAGGGAAGAAATAAAACTGCAACAAAAACTGAGTCTTTTCTATCAAGTTTAGTAAGACCTCTTTTGCTTAATAAACAAACTTGACTGTACCCTCCTGTCAGTTTGCAATCCTACTCAACATGATATTGCTCAGGTTAGGGAAAAGCATGACTGCAGCACAGGTTGTGCATAGATCTCTGAATAATAAAGCTTGCTTTGTAGGGTTTTCTATAGGATTCTGCCTCATGGGTTTTTTTGTTTGTTTCGGTTTTGTTTGATTGGTTTATTTGTTTGCTTAAGAAAATATGTTGTTCTCCATGAGTTGTAATTCCTTAAAATTAGGATTGAAAATATCTGTTTATATTCCTTATTCCTTAAAATAAGGAATAAGGTGGTGTCAAGATATCAAGAAAATATTTGAAGATGTATGAAAACATAGTAATGCTTTACATCATATATAATGTCATATATAATACTGATCTTCCAGAAGTTCACAGGTTCTAATTCAGTGTTAAACTATGCATAACTTTAAGCATATAAACAGTTCCATTGTCTTATTTAAAATTACTCATATGTTTAAAAATAGACATATGTTTAAGTATCCTTCTACTTTTCTTTGCACTTCTGCTGTGTGACTTTTCTCAATAAGTATACTAACTGTACAAAGAAATGAAAAATTCTGGCACGCATATAGGCAGACATGTAACAGCATCAGAATGAGACACACAGATGATATACAAGGTACAAAACACTCCAGACACTTCTATTAGGAGATTTTTGTCTTTAGTATTATTTAAATCAATGTCAGTTAACATAATTAGGAGCAAAATAGAGCTTTAGAGTAAGGGCATTAGAAGGGTATAAACATCAAAGGGGCAAACATTTCTTATCAATAAAATACTATTTGATGTGCAATAGGATGTGAATGACTGTGTCACATTCCTGCAGGCAATGATGTCCTGCTGGAATAACCATGGCCCGAATACGTCTGGGTTGGATTGAAGCTTTTGGTTACAACCTAAGTCAGCAAAGAGACGAGGCTGGAGAAGGAAGCCCTGATGAGCAGGCAGCAGAGCACACCAAAGAGGGACAGCAGCAAGATGAAGCAGGGTTTGCTGGCAGGAGCCTTTGTCAGCCTGTTTGTATGAATGGTACCAGATCAACTACTGCAATCCCTGTCTGCAGAAGCATGCTGAACTGAACAGGACTCCATGTGCTGCTTATCATTGTAGAGTGAGAACTCCAGGTGGTGGACTATATACGAATATTATCTCCTGCTCACATAGATGATCCTTCTCTGGTAGAGGTTTATTCAGCTCCGAAGTTTTATGACACATAACTCAGTCAGTAATAAAGTAACAGAGGGAAGTTGTTTCATTACACTTGTCAACAGAGGGTGATTGAGTCAATACAGAGCTATTTGAATAATTTCCCTCATGAGGCAACAAATAGATTTCATCCTGTGCAGGTGCATCTCTCATTCTCATTTTTTGAGGAAAAATCCAGCTTCTTTGTTTCTTGGGTCATGTATGTTTATAGCTGTCAGACAGAAACAGAAAGCAAAAAAATTAGCAAGCAGTGCAACAGAGAATAGAAACTCACTGAGCAGAAATATCAAGATCCTGTTGGAACAGCATCTTACCTTGTTCAGCACAGTAGCAAATCTTAAAGATTTCAGGCTGAGGAAGGTAAGAAGAGCACTATTGTTATTGCTCCTGGAAAACTTAAACATAGATTTAAAATAGGCGAAGGATTTCCTCACTTAGCAGTGAAATTGTCCTTATTCTGCTGATGGTGAGAGGGCCAAGATTACAAAGAAGTCATCAAAAAGAGAGGAGAAAGGAAGGGTGGTTGCCCCTGTGTCATCTAAATGTTAACAGCTTATCAACCTAATGATTACTATATTTTCAGAGTTTATATTAAAATTGCTGTTTCCAGGATCTTCATCCCATACTTCTCAATGATGTATGATAACCTGTTCAGCTGCAACAGCTAAAGGGCAGCATGCAGACTACAACTCATTCAAGGGTTGCTAACTTTACAATTCAGGCCCATGAGCTTGATTTTAATTTTATAGGATCATCACTTTTGTTACCCTTTTAAATACAATTACACAGAGGAAGTGACCATGCCTCCTTTCCCTGTTAAATGATTTCCTAATATTTATTTGAACAAGCCAGCAAAATTAATTTGGAACATGCAAGATTCTTGTGCAAGAGAGAAATTTATATTGGACAGATAAAAGGAAAACAATGGCAACAAGCAAAGCAGATTTCTCAGTAAAATTATTTTTAAGAAAAGCATAATTAAATGTGAGCTTTAATATCTGAACACAACTTTCTTTGTTCTAAACTGCATGTTAAAATTGAACCACTTATGAGAGCTCATACATTTGTGTGAGAAATGTATTGAGTATGCAGCACTGTTGTTCTGTTCTGCTGTCATCTGCTAATTTGCTGTTGAGACATTTGTAAAAAGATGCAACTAATACATTCTGTTTGCTTTCCAATATGGGGAAAGTGAGATTATTTTTTATAGCTCTGTGTTTACTGTGCATGACCTAATACTGAACTTTTCAGTAAGCTACCTGTAAGGAGAACAAGTGAATACAAGTCTTGTTTTGGGTCAAGAGGCAAAACTCAGGAACGCTTGTACAGTGGATCCTCTCAGTTAACTGAAACATTATGTTTCTGTGTGATAAATACTGTTTAAGAAAATCTATTTAACCATCTCCTGTTCATTGATCCCTCTTTCTCATTTCTGCACTACAGTTCACCCTTTCCTCTGTTGTGCAAGTTTGTGGGATCACATGTACAACAGAAAAATAAAACAAATAGATTCAATAAATAAGCAAATAAATAAAAAGTGGAGAGGATTATAAATCTACTTCACTAATCTTGTTTATAATATCCTCACCCAAAAATGACATTTACGTATTTAAGAAGCCAATGCAGGCATAGGAATGGAAGGTTGGGGTGAGAGAGTAACTTTAACTGGATTTGGTGTTTGGGAAAAAAAACCAAACCAACCACATAAGAATGAGGATAATGAAATTAATTTCACTGCTCCCTCTCTTCTTTCCTCCACCTCTTATATGCCATTTCCATAGAGAGAGCTCAAAAAGAAATCTAAAAAGAATCTTTTCTGGAAAGGGAGTGGAATACAGATTGGCAATGCATTAGAAGTTGGAAAATGATAGGTGCTCAACTATCCCATGAATGTCAGGAAAGGGCTTGAACTAGTCAGGAAAAGGACTCTACTCATGTATACAGATGCTATATAAACCTATATATCAAATAGATGTATATAGCAAATAAATGCTGGACATTTTTAGAAAAGATATTTTATCTAATAGCAATAGTTCATTGCAATTTTTTTTCTTACATTGATAAATTCTCGTTGAAACATTATTCACATTTCTCCTGTGGCAATACAGAGATAATCAAGGAATTGTAACTTTGTTAGAAGTCATGGTCTCCTGACCTCGAGCTGAATACTCTACCCCTAACATAGGTGATGTGCATAGGCAAAACCAATCATAGCTTCACATATGCAGTGATGGATTCTGAACTGACTGTTATCACTCAAGAGCAAGACCTTGAGGTTATAAGAGATAATTCCTTGAAAGCAACAGCAGCCAAAAAAGCAAATCAGGCAATCATTAGTAAAGCAACAGTGAAAAAAATCAGAAAACATCTCTATACCATCATACAAGTTTGTGCTTCCCTTCAAATAGCGTGCATGATTTTGGTCAGTTCTAAATGCACCTCCTACATTGTGCTTAAGTGCTTCACTGGGCTGGAGATGAAAGAAGCATCTTAGCGGAAAGAAACATATAAGCCAGCCATAGTCAAACTCTTCCCTACATGAGTAGATAGTCATGGCCATAGCTGGAGTCAAGACTTTGTCTTGAACAAGTATGGTTGGTCTTATCTTCTTAATAAAAGGCATTGCTTACAAAGTAGAACTGTTGCCCAAAATAAGAAGCACATGAAATAAATAACAAGAAAGGTACATTGCAGAAAGGACCTCAGAATGAAATAGAGTACAAATAAAGAAAATAGAAGAGAACTGTGAAACACAAAGAACAGGCAAATTGAATTAAACATAAAATCCAACAGACCAGTCCAACTAGAGCTTTCAGAAAGAAGGGCTCAGTAGAGGAAAGAATCATAAAACACCTCTCATTTCTGTCTTAACTACACTGAAGTTAAAGACTTATTTCTTATTGGTGATAACAGATGAACCCAACAACCTCTCAGAAGGTAAAGGGACTCTTCTAATTTATCCCTGCCCTTTAGAACTGTGGGACCAATCTTAGGTTTAAAATAAACCAGATAAAAACATTAGCTTCAGTTATAAACTCCTCTCTCAAAATTGTTTTCTAATACCCAATACCCATTGCTTTCTCAGCTGTGAGTAAAGCACAGCAGAGCCTGAAATAGTTCTGCAAACTCCTAAGAAGGTTTTTTCTGTGATGACTCTTTTGCACGATCTGTTCAGAGATGCATGCAAATAAAATACATTGTTGGTTTTTTTGGCTGCAGGCTAGAGCCCTTTTTTTTTTTTTTTTGGCTGACCAGAAGCATCTTCTGTGATATTGTTGAGGGCCAGAAGTGTAGCACTCTTGTGAGAGCCGAATAAAACTTGGTAGTACTTACTGAAAAACACTACATCTTGGGTCCTCATGCTCAGTGTATGTTGATAACAGAGGAGGCCACTTCAAACAGATAAAGCTGCATTAGTGCTTTTAAATTTGACTGTGGGAATACGCTCATCTGGAACAATGATTGCAGAGGCAAAATCAGATGAATGCTACTTTCAGGACAAAATTACTGCTCCAAGAGAACAGCTCTGAAAGAAATACATTTCAAGAGTCTGGAGAGTAACTTCATGGAAAACAAATTGGGTAGGCTTTTTTTTTAAGGGAAAAGAACAAAAGATTGTCAAAAATACTGTAAAATTATTTCAATGAAATACTATTTTTTTTCACTTCTGCCTTTTATTATTGACAACAGAAAGAAGTTAAAAAATGTGGATGCTATACATTTTATTTTCCAAAATACAGATTTCTAAAACTAGAGTTTGTCAAACAAAGGAGTATTATCCTGTTCTATATAAAAAAACCATACATTGTAAATGCCCATTAGATGTATTAGTTACACAGGGAAATTAATTCTTTTTTTCTTATTCTTATTTTTCAATCTGACTTCAATTTTAATTTTAGAAGGCAAATTCAAGGTCTTTTATAGGTCTTGAAGTTTTCTTGTGGGAGGTTTTTTTAGTATGAAAAACTGCATTTCTAAAAATCATAATATACACATTGTCATTAAAAAAAAATGTAGAATTACTTAGTCTATAAGATATAGCTTGTTAGACAAATGACCTTTGAGAAATTGTTAATCTCCTTCCCTTTTTTATGCCATTTTTTGTTAATAGCAAACCTGCCACTGCCTCAGGCTCTTCATACTGTTGAAATTCATTGTTGGGCAAATCTAGATGAGCATAAGAAAGAATTAAACCCATAATCAAGCAGAACTAGCAATTCTCCTGCTCTGAAAATTGTTGTCATCACATTTCCTTGCCATCAAATGATGATATCCAGCGTGACAGAGGGTATAAAAGGGACATAGTTACGAGCCTGGTTGGTTCAAGGTGTAGAGGGAATGGAGTGAAGATAGCCATCTTTACTCCAATTTGAAGATGGTTGAACTGCAAAGAACTGTCTCATCTCCAGCCCTCACAGCACGCAACAAACAATTACCATGTGGTGACAATCTGTTATAATCTGGGATGGCTGTCTTTAGCTATTTGATAGGTCATATTCTTTGAAATATTCCCAGGTTTTGGTTTTTTTTTTTTCAAAGCATATTTCTTTATTGAAACTAAAGAAAGCAGTCAACAATCACAGGAAAACAACGTTCCATCATGACAAAACAATGTAGTTCTGGATTCTCTCCCAAATAATTGTCAGTTTTGTTCTTTTCAAAACTGATATTCTTGGCATATGTAGCTTTCAAAAGATACAAATGGGCTTTTTTTTCAAAACCTGTACATAGGAAAAGTGGTTTTGTCTTATTTCCCATTTACCAAGTAGAAAAGTCGGTCCCTCTATTTTAGTGCAAAATACTTTTCTTCCAGATCCATGTTTGTATCTTATTTCAAGTCCTGTTTTGCTTTCCATTATAATGTTGCCTGGTTTTCCTTTGTAGAGTAGATGTCAAAACTGAATGGCTGTGACTAGAAATGAGACAACAACAACGTACTTTATTTGACTTCCATAGTCCCTTGGCTGTAATAAGATTGGTGAAAGTTGCTTGAAAAAAATGAGTCAAAAAGCTGACATTCTGAAGTCCTCTAAAGGGCTTCAAAACCTAAACTTAACAATTTAATTTTTCTTTTACTTTTTCTGGAGTGTTTTCTACCTTTAATTTGCCATCAGTCTTCAGAGCAGCATTTTCAAACATTAATAACTTTATTAGTTCGAAACTGAATTCTGAACTTCCATATTATCTGTCATTTTTATTTAGAGTAAATGAATATTCAATTTGATAAATTAACCAACAATCATATCTGAAAGTAGAACCAGAAAGATTAAATCAGATTTTTATAAAGATGTGTATAACAAAGTTCTACCTTAAAGTATTTCCTAATTTGAATAATAACCTGTGTTGTATTAGGATGGAAAAATGAAGATACTCTCACTTAATGGTCCAATTTCACTAATTCCCAGAAAGAAAATGAGAGACACTCACAGTCCCAAATGTCTAAAATGGGATTGTGAAACAGCAATGAAATGGTAAATCCTCTTTTCCAATTACATTTCAAAAAACAGAAACACTTATCTAATGCCATCAACAATGGCATTTAACAGAAATGCTCGACCATCCACAAGCCATATATGTATTTCATCTATTCTGAACAATAAAGGCTCTGAATGAATTTACACTAGCAGATTCTAAGGAATTATCCAAGAAATTCAGTTATAATGTAGTAAAATTGTGCCAAAGAGAAAATACATCTAGGTTAATATTGTGGGTTAAACCCAGTTGGCAGCTAAGCCCCACACAGCTGCTCGCTCACTCCCCCACAGTGGGATGGGGGAGAGAATCAGAAGGCAAAAAGTGAGAAAACTCGTGGGTTAAGATAATGACCATTTAGTAGGTAAAGCAAAAGCTGTGCGCACAAGCAAAGCAAAATAAGGAATTCATTCACCGCTTCCCAGCAGCAGGCAGGTGTTCAGCCATCTCCAGGAAAACAGAGTTCCATCACATGTAATGGTTACTTGGGAAGACAAACACCATCACCCCAAATGTCCCTCCCTTCCTCCTTCTTTCCCTCAGTTTTTGCTGCTGAGCGTGACTCCATATGGCATGGCCATGGTGACCCCAAACAACCAGAGTCATGTCTCCCAGCCGTGTCCCCTCCCAAATTCTTGTGCACCCCCAGCCCACTTACTAGTGGGGCAGCGTGAGGAGCAGAAAAGACCTTGACCCTGTACAAGCACTGCTCTGCAAAAACTAAAACATCCTGTGTTATCTACAAATCCAGAACACAACACCATATGGGCTGCTCTGAGGAAAATTAACTACATCCCACACAAAGCTAAATTCCTCAAAGCAGATTTTGCCAAATGTATTTCGTTCTTTATATAGGATAGTTATGTCAAAAAAATATTTATTTTTATGTTTTCATATATAATGTTAGGTGTTTTTATTCTACACCTTTAGGTACCCAATAATAGAGAAGGAAACTGATAAGATGGAGAGTAAAACCAACAGATTATTTGTATAAAAATCAGAACATTACCATGCATTTGTGACGTTTTGATGTCTTTTTTGATGCTGTTGATGGAAATGCTCTGGATTTGGCTGTGTACATAGACCACTGCTGATATTCTACCAACAAGGTGTTTGGGATGGGTATTTTATATTTTGCTACTAAAAGCAAAATGAAATGAAAGTGAAAATGTACACATGAGCACACACACAAAAAATATATGCTTTTATTTACTTTTCATGACATGTTTATTACACTAAATTTAGTTAACCAGTGAACAGTACAACAATTTTGATTTCCAGTTATGATTACAATTGAGATAGATTAAAGACAGTTGATCCTACAGTACTCCTTTAAATACCTAGGCCTTCAATTGAGCTCTTTGCAGGATTTAGATACAACTTCATGCCAGAAAATTTATTCCTATGATACTAGCATATTAATTGATCTCATAAAACCTATACAGTCACAGCCAAATTGATCCTTAAATTGGTCATTTGTACGTGAAGTCATTAAAACCAGTAGGACTACTTGTGCTCCCACAGGTAAACCACTGCATAAAGGTTCATAAGATATAAACATTCTTATCAGAAGCAATATATATTTACACAAACAAACACATTTTTGTATTTATTTTATATAGACATTCATGCACACACACACTAAAAAGTGTATTTCTGTTTGCAAGCAGTCATCTCACTGTGATCATGCAAGATTTTAGTAACTACTCAGGAGAGATACAGTTATATTAATAATTCAGGTTTGCGTCTTCATTCAACTTGACAGAGTTAAACTTACTTGCCACCCAAGATACATAATAGTGATGACATAAAATTTCAATTAAATCTTATGGAGTGTTAAGGTGTTGGGGTTTTTTTCCATTTTGATTGCTATGTTGATATTTAAACTAAAAAAAAAAAAAAATCTCAAACAATTTAAATAATCCTCTGAGAACCTTTATCATTTTCAGCACCAACTTTACCTTGTAAATTATTACCATTTTTATGTATGTATGTCAATTCCAAGCACAATGGGAGATCTGCCTAGCTCAGCTAACCTAGGATATATGCAATTATCTAAGACACAGAGTGGTACTTGTGCTGAGTAGCCAATTTCCTTCTCCTGTTGTGTTAATAATCCTCACATAATTATAAAGTAGTGGGTCATAGAATTCTACTTCAATGCATGGAGAATACCAGTTGCCTGTTTAATGTACTATTACCATGAAACGAATTCCAGAGATTTATAACCTTGTTTACTGCTTTCCCATCCCACCCAATAATTGAAAAGGATTCAATTCTTCATTGAAAATAAAATACACAGTAGTAGTACAGATTTTATTTGTTACCTTGGTAACAAATATTCCCTTTACAATAACTTCAAATATGTTTTCTTGTATGGAATGTTTATTACAGGTTTTAATAAGCATGGCTGTAAATAAGGTGCATTTGGCATGATGGCCTCAACATGAACTTTTTAAAGCTAGGGGTCTGTAGTAAAGAGCTACGCAACTTGTCCATAATAACGGAATCGTGTCAGAGAAAAACTGCAGGAATACTTTTGCTTTTTTTCCTATCCTATACCTAATCATTGCCAATTGAAGTAAATAGTACTCTTTCTACAGTGTGGTGTGCTGCTAGGTTTTCAGACTTTTCTGTGAAACTCTTGAAATATCTACACATGGAATAAGGCAGACCAGTGGACCAAATGATCATGGATTTTGGAAGGACTGATATCCTGTGTCTAAAGCTGATTGAACAAATCAGAAGAATTACTAAAATCTACACCCTTTTCAGAAATATTTTCATTTTAAGTGACTGATATTTTCCAACAGAACTGTCGTGGTTTAACCCCAGCCAGCAACTAAGCACCACACAGCCGCTTGCTCACTCCCCCCACTGGGATGGGGGAGAGAATCGGAAGATTAAAAGTGAGAAAACTCATGGGTTGAGATAAAGACAGTTTAATAGGTAAAGCAAAAACCATGCATGCAAGCAAAGCAAAACAAGGAATTCATTCACTCCTTCCCATGGGCAGGCAGGTGTTCAGCCATCTCCAGGACAGCAGGGCTCCATCACGCGTAACGGTTACTTAGGAAGACAAATGCCACCACTCCAAACGTCCCCCCCTTCTTCTTCCCCCAGTTTTATATACTGAGCATGACATCATATGGTATGGAATATCCCTTTGGTCAGCTGAGGTCAGCTGTCCCAGCTGTGTCCCCTCCCAACTTCTTGTGCACCCCCAGCCTACTCACTGGTGGGGTGGTGTGAGAAGCAGAAAAAGCCTTGACTCTGTGTCAGCACTGCTCAGCAGTAATGAAAACATCCCTGTGTTATCAACACTGTTTCCAGCACAAATCCAACACATAGCCCCATACCAGCTACTATGAAGAAAATGAACTCTATCCCAGCCCAAACCAGCACAAGAACAAAGTGCAATAGTGGAAACCGTTTTGTGTAATTTTAATCAGTATTTTTATTTTTTATCTAGTATTTATAATAACAATTCAAAGTCCTAAAAGAGCCATTTTAATGCTTTGGCTGCAACAGCCTGTATCCTAGGCTTCAGTTGGCAAAGCCATATACCTGAGGAAGCCACTTGCTGAGAAATCTAGAAATCCAAATCTAAATTTTTCAGTACCTTTTGTAGGTTGAGTGTTTTAAATCAGCCTCTAGCTACAGGTGAAGGAAATGTCCCAGCTCACAGTGATTCACTGGATTATAAAGTAGCTTTCCCGAGTCTGGAAGAACCAGCAACTTGGAAATTTTATTTTTTCCTACATTATATTTAGGCTGCGTCTTCTCTGTGGCGAAATTTCATACTAACTAACTAACCAACTAACTAACTAACTAATTAATGTTTAGCATAGCAAATATGGGAATACTATTATGTACCAGTCATGTCCCTGCTTGAGCAGGGAGTTGGACAAGGTGACCTCCAGACATCCCTTTCAACCTCAACCATTCTATGATTCTGTGATTTGGCAGAAATTTCAAGAAAAACATATGTGTAGACAAAACAATGGAGAAAGATACTCTATTGTAAATCCATGGATATTACTGCAGAACTAAATTTATTTTAATGAGTTACTGAATCATTACATACTAAGTTTAAGTTTTAAAGGATTAAGTTTTACCAGCTGTAAAAGTTAAAAGTTCTAAGGAATTCCTCATACTTAAGCAACACATCAAAGAGGCCTATGGACAGAAACCCATTTCAAAAGAGACATGACGCCTAACAAGATAATGAGACTGTTTACAGGGATAGTTTATGATTCAAATTAAGTATTTCAAAGGAATTCAGAGTGGGCAGTCAAGCCTTTGAAGCTGTCTAGAGGTAATAACTAACGATTTCCATTTCAAAGAGTATATATCAGGGTCACGATGGACCTATGCAGATGGAACACAAACTGTAGTTTAAAAGTCAGTGAACAACTTACATAGGGTTAACTGAAGCCATTCATATAATCCCATAGCCCTAATCCTTTGTAATCCTACACTTTTCCATGAAAGATGGAAGACCTCCATATTTTAGTGGATATAAAGTTACATAATTAAAACATGTTTAAAAAGATAAGACTGGTGTCAAGAGCCAAATATTCAAAAGCTAACAAATACTAGATTTGTAATTACCTATTAAAACTTCTTTTCTCATGTTAGACAATGTACGTATATATGTTGAGCTCTGAAAGAAACAAAAACTGTGTGAATGGACAGGAAAAGAACATAAATTCTGTAATCAAAGACTTGGACATGCATGGACACAAGGAGAAGTAAGGTCACAAAGACCATAGTTAGGTATTGTTAGTGTTTTCTAACAGTTGAGCACTTCTGTAATCTGAATACAAATCACTTAATATAGCTATTTCACATGCATTTTTCTCCTTTACAAAAAATGGACACAACAGAAAGAATGCACTGCAGGACAGCGGGAGCTAACATTGTCATGTGGCGGCTGGAGAAAACGTTATTTCCCTAGGGTATACAACAGTCTGTGCTGTCTCAGAGGGACACTTACTCACTCACTCACACATTCATTCACTCCTCACCCACTGTCACACACAGTCATTCTCTTCTTCCTGAACAGTGAAAGACAACTCTTGCAATACGCAGTGCTCCTAGAGAGGTGAGGAATTAAATCCAACAGCAAGGTCTTTCTTTGCACACATTGTTTCAGCTGCTTTCATGCTCTCAGTGCATTGTATGGTACTAGGTTTGGCTAGCCTAAAAGTGGGCCCACATTAAGTATCCCTTAAAGTAGATATAGCTGTGTTCAGACCAATCTATCTTTTTCTTTTAGTTTTTTTGCTTTTTCCTCAAGAATTTCTCATATTTTCTAAATCTGTCTAAGTTCAGCAAAAGCAACAAAAGTAGGACCTGAGACAGATGCATGGCAACTGAGATACAAAGGCATTAAGACATTAAAAAGGTATTACTTTCTTTGATTGTTTTAATCACATGGCTGTTGTAAGCTGCATTAGCAAACATCTCAGTACTCAGGACGTGTCAGCATAGTTTCCATTGTTGCTATTGACAAAAACATGTATTTACTTCTCCTAAAAAGATGTTTGATGATCATTATATTTGGATAAAGAACAAGACTGTGGAGCAAGGTCATAATAGAGGCCTTCAAGGTTAAAATAGATCATTCTAACTGAGGCAGTTGTTTCCCTAGGATGAGAAACAGGTGGTCTCTAAAGATGATACTGATATCAAGGATATGTTGGGTAAAACCACTTGGGTGAAGAGAATATGATGAAATAAAATCCAAAGATGCTCTGTGTATGTGTATATGCACATGGGCACAACTTATTTAGGGGGAAGGAAAAAAAAAAAAGAAAGAATAATTTAGGAGAAAATAAACTAGAAATAGAACAAAATTTTCCTTTTTAACTCCTGTCTGTAAGGAAGCCTTGTTGCACCAAAAAATTCAAAGGTCTAATAGAAGATATATGCCAGATAATTCACAGAAAAAGAAATCAGGTTTTACTTTCATCTTTACAGTTGAACACTTATTCTGGCTATGCTTGAACTTATTTTCTTCAGTTGTTAAAAGCCTTGTTTTAAAAGGAGACCAAATACGAGGTATGTGAACAGCAATACTTAACTAGATTCTTCATCCAGCTAGGCCTGTAGTCAGTTTGAAAACAGATGTTACTTCCCCTTATTTGTTCCTTATTACCCCGCTTATTTTCCAAGGAAGCTTTTGTTTGCGGTGGGTTTTTTGTGGTTTTTTTCCAAACTGGATTTCAGCTGTCCTTTCTGATGGATCATTCAGAAGAATAACCAGTAGTAGATGCCATGGAAAGAGT
>NW_008825114.1:11744332-11765483 GCF_000699105.1 Pygoscelis adeliae
GGTTCTGCATTCACAGCTTCTAGCTCTCTAGCAACAACTATGCAAATAATACTACCAAGGGCAGAGAAAAGAAAAACAAAAAAAAAGGAGGAAAAAAAAGATGATCTCTGTTTTAATACACTGAGCTTACGACAGATAATACTTCCAAGGACTGAGCCAAACAAAAAGCCACTAATATAAGTTCATTACTTCAGAGTTTTCAGTATAGAAGAAATAATAGAAGAGAGAGTTGACCATTAATTAAAAGTAGAGAAGGAGGTATACAGCTTCATTTGAGAGAAGGATGTGCAAAAGACAAAAATGCAACTTAGAATAATAACGCAGAAAGAACTTCAGGCAGGAAGCAGTCACATCAAGGACAAAAGAAAACCAAGGGAAAAGGTGAAGATACAGGTTTTCAGACTCCAGAAAGGGTGATCCTAGTTGAGATTTAGTAAAAGAAAACCCTTGGTGTAAAGGTGGTGAAAGAAAAAGAGAAAGAAAAAAGCAAAAACATTGCCCCAAAATGATAGGCAGTTGGTTAAAGGAGTCAAGAAAAGAAAGAAGAGTAATTCGTCACAAAGATAGGGAGAGAGAAGAATACATATGGCTCATCTCAAGAAAAGCAGTCAGATACATTGCAAAATATATGGCGTATACTTCTGGATAAAGGAAGTGAGTGACAAGAGATTAGGCAAAGGGAGAAGTTCGGATGTTGTTTGATAAGAAAGATCTTCTTACATCACAGAATCGTAGAATAACAGAATGATTGAGATTGGAAGGGACTGTTGGAGGCCATCTGGTCTAACCCCCCTGCTCAAGCAGGCTCACATAGAGCAGGTTGCCCAGGACCATATCCAGACAGCTTTTGAAGACCTACAAGGACAGAGAGTTCACCACCTCTCTGGGCAATCTGTTGCAGTGCTAAGTCACCCTCACAGTAAAAAAAAAGTGTCTCCTTATGTTCAGGAGGCCTCCTGTGTTTCAGTTTATGTCCATCGCTTCTTGTCCTCTAACTGAGCACCACTGAAAAGAGCCTGGCTCTGTCTTCTTTGCACTGTCCCTTAAGGTATTTATATACTCTGATGAGATTCCTCCCTGAAACTTCTCTTCTCTGGTCTAAATAGTCCCAGCTCTCTCAGCCTTTCCTCATGTGAGAGAAAATTGTAAAAAATAACAATGAATGCTGCAACTATAAGTTACATTGAAGACATAATGAATAGTTGTGACTAAAAAGTAGCATCAATGAGCTGAACATGGAGTGTATAAAGCATGTAACTGAACATTATGTGTGATGTAGAATGTATGTGATAGATCTATTAAAAGGGTTTGCTTTACCGATACGGATGTGTTAACTACCAGAAGCTGCAAACATTTAAGCTAAGTTTCTTGGAGGTACTACTGCTCTCCTTATGCTTTGTCATGTCTCCTCTGAACTGAACTGTGCAACAGCCCCATGGGAGTACCATGACAAGAGAGATGTAGTTTAACCAGGAATTCTTGTTAAGGGAGGAAAATGGGAGTTTTATGCATCTAAGCCCTGTCTAAAAAAAAAAAAAAAAAGAATCCCTCACGTGGACATAAGTATGTGTCCAGCTATTCCAAAAATAAACATGAACTGCTTGTTCAGATGTGTGGCAACAATAGCTTAAACTTTTGAATAATGCTTTGAAGCTGCTTAAGAAGTTTTCTGTATAGGAATATATTCTATACATGTCATAAAACTATCAGGTGTTGCAAAGGTGTAAAGACAGAGATTCTGAACACAAGAACTCAACTTTGGACAAAACAGAACCCACATGAATTTTGTATAACTTCTATAATTTATGTCAACAAGTAAATAGATTCATTTCCTGTCTTTATTTACAAATAAACTAGAGTCATTAAGCCCAGAGGGCAAATCTCTTGACCACTCAGATCACTTCATTCCCCCACACATGTTTTGGTAGCAGGACAGATTTGCAATCTGTATCACACAGACTACTATCTAAAGAACCTACAGCAACAGTTCTTGAGATTGGTTCATTATGCACATCAAAAGAAATAATTTGAGAGCTGCATTTTTTCCTGTTTACTAAGCAAAAAGATTTAACCAGTTTAACATGTCAAGCTATTATTAACATCCATAACTTCAGTCAATATGAGTAATTAGTTCAATATCACTGTGTATGCCTTTCAGTTCTCTTTTTTTCCTACCCAGATGGTCAAAACGGTCTAAGCTGTTCAAAGGAATAAGAAATTAAATAAACAAAAATTAGACTTCTTCAAACAGTTTGTTTCTGAGAATGTTGATGAACTCAAGTCTCATTACAGCTGTGGAACCTGACAGAGAACAGGATCAGAAACTCAGTATGTTTGGATATTTATACCTAGTTAGTGGGGAATGGCATCATTTTTAGTCTAAAGCATTTACAACAAGAAAATTGATTACATTAGCATAGTTATGTCTCAAACATTTTTAATAAAAGGAATCATATGGCACATACAAATTTGCACTCACATGCAGCTATTTATTTTTTTTTATTCCTGTTTGGCTAAAATTAGCTATTCTATTGTTTTCCTGCAGTGAACATCCACAGTCCCTGCTCTTATTGAGAGAAACGTGGCCAAATCTTTTCTTTAAATAAACTATTAAATAACTAAGTATTGGTTAAAGAATATATCTAATACTTTTGGTATTAGATATAATGAAGCATATTAATAAGGATGTCACTGACAAAATAGTATAGTCAATATTTTCTTAATCAGCATATTACATCGTATATGAAGAAGTAGAAGTTATACAAGTTATACATCATATTTTAGCTACCTATTGATGAATTATGAAGGTTCCCTTCACCAGTGTAGTTTTTGTTTTAGAAGGAAATTAAGTACAGTGCTAGATAAGAATTTTGAGCAGGATAAGGTAATATTACTAGTCCCATCTGCTTTTTTTTTTGACTTGTTTAAAGTCTCTCAGAATATCAACAAGTACTGGAGATATCCTGTTCATTTCTTGGCTCTTGAGGTACACTTGGCTCTTGGGATACACTTAAATGCACTATGTTAAGTATGTCCACTGAGGGCACCAAACCAGAAAACTGAACCCAGTATTTTGAAACAAAGCATACAATTACACAATATACATCCTTTTTCACTTTTTATTTTCTTGTCACCTTTAACCTAGGGCTAAATTCTTTTTGTCAGACTACTCAAGTTAATTGAAAGCAAATTCTCCTTCATCTATTACTTCAAACATAATGAATTATATTTCTCAGTCATTTCTAATGAATAAATATACGTGGTTTAACACTGAATAGATAATATGAAACGCACTTTCTTGTCCAGGGTCAGAGATCTATGTAAGGAAGTTTCGCTGGGCTTAGATGTATTCCACCAGCTGTACCTTCAGGAAAGAAACAGTTCAAATTTTTTGCTGCCTCAAACTGCTGCCACAAATTGTTTTACTGCCTCTCCTGATTCCCATACAGGACAACACTATTTATAATCCTTGGGACTGGCCATAATTTTTATATCTACTACCATACTTTTATGATTTTTTTTCTAATGGTGGGAGCAAAAATAATTAAATTTAGTGAAGGTAGATACTTGTTATCTTTATCAAACCAGTGACCAAAATGCAGATTTTCCCAACACCTGAAATCTCCATAATCCCCAAGAAGCTGAAAAATATAATCCAGAAAGAGGACAGATCGTGTTTATTTTTTTAATGCTAAACTGAAACCCTTTTCCCTTCTCCTCACCTCCCAATAAGAACAGGACTGCAAAAACAAACTACTGAAAACGTCATTTTCATGATGAAGAAAAGATTCCCTTAACAAAACATACGACAGCTATGCAGGAACCTTGCTCTCTGGATCATACTAAAATCAAACCCTATTTAACAGCTTGACTCCTTTGACTGACCATCCACCTAAAAATAAAAATCAGTGTGTGGTAAGGATGTTACAAAGTTTTACACCTGACTTCTCTGAGGTAAACAGAACCAGAATGTACTGGTTGGGGCTATTTCACTACACCTATCAAACCAATATATAATTCTGTTTTGGGTGCTACTGTTTGGCTAAATCATTTAATGTGACATTTTCTCCTGCAGCATCAGGGACTTAGCTGCAAAAGGGACATGTCTGCAATCTTTATGCTCGTTATTCAGAGCCTCATACCTGGCCCTTTTGAAAATCAATGAGTCCTACATGGGAAAAATATCTAACAACTATGACCTTCTCTTAGCAGGAAAGAACTAAAATTTAGATTGACTGTTCCCCCCTTTTTGCTCTATATTGACAGAGAGTAGGAAGACACAGCAGTGTGATTCTTTTTCTGTGTAGTAGTGGGGTGAATTTAGCTAAGGCTGTGAAACACAGACATGATTCTTCCTGCTGCTTCTTGTTCAGGAAACAGATACTTTATCATATAGTACCAGAGACTTTCAAACATGAGCAAGTCCGCCTTAGCAACCACCCTACAGATCTCAAAGAATACA
Organism: Pygoscelis adeliae; assembly: GCF_000699105.1. NCBI lineage: Eukaryota > Metazoa > Chordata > Aves > Sphenisciformes > Spheniscidae > Pygoscelis > Pygoscelis adeliae. Next base: position 11,748,795 of record NW_008825114.1, read on the forward strand.
TGGCATTATTTCCATTGTGAAAAATGGTAGATTTTCTCTACAATCAATAATAAATTGTTACCTCTGAATTAAATATTTGTCCTATTTTTGAAAAGTAAAAACATTATTTCTGCCCCTTATTTTGATAATTAACCTCCTGCAAGAAGAAATGGTTAAAATATCATTTTTTGACTTTGTCATGTCTGTTCAGAAGCCCAGGGTTTAACTAGGTCCTGATTTATCAAGTAATCAAACAGGTACATAGGTTAAGATCAAGGGGACCCAAGGGAACTACCTCTATGTTATGAACTTACTAAAGCTGTGTACATGTTCAGAAGCCTTGCTGAGTCAGCATCTTCCTAATCTTTATGTGTTATTGAAAATTTCTTCAGATATGTAATGGGGTTAAATCCAGTTGGTGGCTGGTAACAAGTGGTGTTCCCCAGGGCTCAGTATTGGGGCCAGTTCTGTTTAATATCTTTATCAATGATCTGAATGAGGGGATCGAGTGCACCCTCAGTAAGTTTGCAGACAACACCAAGTTGGGCGGGAGTGTTGATCTGCTTGAGGGTAGGAAGGCTCTACAGAGGGGTCTGGACAGGCTGGATCGATGGGACAAGGCCAGTTGTATGAGGTTCAAAAAGGCTAAGTGTCAGGTCCTGCACCTGCATCACAACAACTCCATGCAATGTCACAGGCTTGGGGAAGAGTGGCTGGAAAGCTGCCTGGTGGAAAGGACCTGGGGGTGTTGGTTGACAGCCAGCTGAATATGAGCCAGCAGTGTGCCCAGGTGGCCAAGAAGGCCAATAGCATCCTGGCTTGTATCAGAACTAGTGTGGCCAGCAGGACTAGGGAAGTGATTGTCCCCCTGTACTCAGCACTAGTGAGGCTGCGCCTCGAATACTGTGTTCAGTTTTGGGCCCCTCACTACAAGAAGGACGTTGAGGTGTTAGAGTGTGTCCAGAGAAGGGCAACGAGGCTGGTGAGGGGTCTGGAGAACAAGTCTTATGAGGAGCAGCTGAGGGAACTGGGGTTGTTTAGCCTGGAGAAAAGGAGGCTGAGGGGAGACCTTATCGCCTTCTACAACTACCCGAAAGGAGGTTGTAGCAAGGTGTGTGTTGGTCTATTTTCCCAAGTAACTAGTGATAGGATGAGAGGATATGGCCTCAAGTTGCTCCAGGGGAGGTTTAAATTGGGTATTAGGAAAAATTTCTTCATGGAAAGGGTTGTCAAGCATTGGAACAGGCTGGCCAGGGGAGTGGGTGAGTCACCATCCCCTGGGGGATTTAAAAGACCTGTAGATGTGATACTTAAGGACATGGTTTAGTGGTGGACATGGCAGTGCTAGGTTGACGGTTGGACTTGATGATCATAAAGGTCTTTCCAACCTAAACTGTTCTATGATTCTGTGATTCTATAAAATAAAAATTTTGTGGGTGAATGAAGGTCATGGCATCTCTATTTGTCAGTCAGTAAAAATGGAAATAGAAAAGGAAAGGGTATTCAAATATACATACATAAATATAAGTCAGAAAACAGTCACTAAGCAATCAAGTTAAATTACTTTTTTCCTCTGACTTAAGTAGAATGAGAATGTCACTAACACAAATTAATATATCTACTAAGAACAGGGAAATATATAAAGAAGGCTTAATAATATATTATATAAAGTAGGTATTATATTGTATAAAGAATAGAAGGTTTCGGGAAGACCTTATTGCAGTCTATCAGTACTTAAAGGGGGCTTATAAAAAAGATGGCAGCAAACTTTTTAGCAGGGCGTGTTGTGACAGGACAAGGGGGAATGGCTTCAAACTAAAGGGGGGTAGACTTAGACTAGATATGAAGAAGAAATTTTTTACGCTGAGGGTGGTGAAACACTGGAAGAGGTTGCCCAGAGAGGTGGTGGATGCCCCATCCCTGGAAACTTTCGAGGTCAGGTTGAATGGGGCTCTGAGCAACCTGATTTAGTTGAGGATGTCCCTGCACATGGCAAGGGGGTTGGACTAGATGACCTTTAGAGGTCCCTTCCAACGCAAATTTTTCTATGATTCTATGATAAAACTGTATGAAACTGAAAAATGTGGTAAAGTGATTTATATCATTTCAAAATCTGTAAAAAAAACTCTGTTCTGTTAACAACCAAATAGCTCATACTTTTAGTAATTATAACCTTTTTCAGTACATGTAAATACTTCTTGCTAGGCTTCCTGTGCATTTAAAAACAAAAGTGCATTGGTAGCAATTCCCTATAGGATGGCTTTTGGGACCACGATTACACTCTAAATATTTGAGTGTATTCTTACTGAAGTCATTAGAGCTATTCATATACAGGAAGTGAAGCACATGCTTGGAATAAGGTAAAGGCTTCAACATAGTTATTTCAGAATTCCAATTTTGAATGGTAGATACTTAGTATCATGAAATACCACATAGACAATATCAATAGTAAAAAACAAAAGTGAGGACATTTCTTGGGACAACTTATTATGGTATGTTCATTTGTTTATTACTTTGGATTTTACTCCACTGTTTTTATGATGGTCCTTAAAGTTTATCTTCAGAAAAGCTATTAAAGAATTTTGGCAGAGCTACTTCCATCAGTTTCCTGAAATAGCTGAGGGTCTAGCAGTGACATAAACAGTCAGGTTGAATACAGCGCTTTGGCTGGTCCTTTTTACCAGCTGTACTAATAAATCAGTTTGATGGTGTGGATCACCCTGATGCATTCCTTCCTTTAATGCTGTTAACTTGGAAGGGCTGTTGTTTTACTATTGGACTTTCATTTGCAATACTGGCCAGCTGTTCTGAAAACCCAGGTGTTTGAACAGAAAAATAAACAGGTGACCTAACTGAGATAAAAAGTTTACAAAGAGCTTTATTTTTTCCTCTGCATAGTCGGTCTTCTGTATCAAAGCTTGGTACATCTGAAATTCTGTGAGGCTAAAAATATTTCAATCAAATCAGCCTCAAGCAGGCCTACAAACACATTTAATATAATTTAAATTATTATTCCAGTGCTTTATACGAGTCCTAAACTGTTACAAAAGTATTTGTACAGTGCAATTGTATAGTTTCAAACAAAGCTATTTTTGAGAGTCCAAAAGACTGAAATGGATTTTCCTGCTTTCATGTGTTTTACAGCTAATAAGGGTAACATGGATAGAGGGTTATGTTCTGACCCTATTACTATTACATTCTTTAAAAATTAAAATGAAAATTCTCATCTATGCATGTTTTATCTGAATCAAAATCCCTGGCAATTTTTTCTTAGAAGATACACATATTCACTTTACTATGATATAGGAAGCCTCAAGGACTGCTTTGTTACTATAAGGCTCAAGGTTTCTGTGGAAGTATCTATCTAGTTGTGTATGTACAGCCACCTAATGTGTACAGAGTAACAATGATTGCATGCGTTAAATCAGGTTACCACTGAACATCATTTTACAGAAAATGTTATGTATGCAGTGCATGACACTCCATCCTTCTGTTATCCATTTAAACACCTAAAAGGCCACTAACTCTATAGCATGTGAAAGTCTCAGAATGATCAATAGCTTCACCTCCATAATGCTAAGTATTAGCATTCAGGTCTTATAGCTTGAGAACCAAAGATGAATGTGGCAGAAATAACTTGTAGACCTTATCCTTATGTGCAACGGAGAATGACATGCAGCTGGGTGACTGGCAGCTGATGTTGATATGATTATTCTGCGGCAAATGGGAACTTTTGTATGATTTATGAAGTAAGGTTTTTTCCTACAGATTATCAACTTGTCCCTCAATCAAATTGTTTAGAGAAAAGTCCATGCTTTGGTATGAGTTTTGGAGTTTAGACAGAGAGCACATGCTTAGGTATGAGTTGCACACACTCTATGGCAAAGGAGGAGGAGATGAAGCTCTGTTTCTCCTTAGCCCTCACAGGAAATAGACTATCAAAAGCCAGTGAAAAGAGAAGTTATTCAGAAAGCAATTCAGAGCACAGATCTGATTTAGGTGTTCTGAATCACTCTAACCAAGCACAGCTTTGTGCCCAAGTGGTAGAACTCTTATGGGTTACAGTAGTTTCAGCTGCTGTGCAGGTGTAACATTGAGCCCACTAATATCAATGGTAATTCTACAAAAGCCTAACAGTTTGGCTTTAGTTAAATATACTACAAGCTAGCCATTAATAGCTGAAACTAGGACAGTGCTTTAGCCTCAGCTAAAACACAAGGCTAAACACACAATACTCTTAATGTTTGTTTACCCAGCAAAGTTACTGCACAATGAGCTAGGATAAGAATTTATATTATTACAGCTATTTTACAATAATTATCTCTGTAATAATTTCTATTACAGTAAGGGTATTTTACTGTGAGACAGCTTATTCACTCTGAAGAGTGGTAAGTTAAACTTTGAAAACGGTCCTCCACTTAGCCATTTCCCTCTCAGTGAACACTAAGAATGTCTAGATAAGGAGCAGTGTAATGTAAATAACGAAGAGTGGTTGGCATGCTATGATAAACTATGAGTTTACATGCAAACAAGTCTTCCAACTCTCTGTATGAGATAGGTCAGGTTGCCTTTCGTCATTAAAATATGCAATACTGTTGGTCTTAAGGTTAGTTCTTGAGGAACTACCACATACCCTCTTTTCACCGTGACAGATATCCTTTCAGCAACTTTCTTATCCACCTTTGAATTCTCTATTGATCATCCTCGAGTTTGGTTAATAATTTCTCATGTGTATGAAATGCTTTACTGAAGTCCAGAAAGATCAGTAAAGACTTTAAGTGGACCTTACAGAAAGGTTGGCATAAGTTAAGCAGCAGGGGAAAGGAGACTACTGGAAGCGAAGAGGCATCCTTTAAACAAGAGAAGCCAGTTCCCAGCAAAGAAAAGGCAAGAACATGTAGCCTGGTAGGGAAAATATTAAGTCACAATCAGAAAAGCCAAAAATTATTCTGAACCTCAACTTGCTAAAACCATGAAAGCTAATAAAAGGCAGTATTTTCAAACACATGCCACAGAGTTGATCAGGCCAATATGTGATTAAGGTGTAGAAGTAATATCAAAGAATATTGATCCATAGCAGAAAAGCCAAATAATTTTTTTTTTGTGTCAGTATCTACTACAAAATTTCTTACAGAAGTTTCCTGACAGAGCTATTGTTCACAGAGGACAAGGGATGGGTTCATACTAAAATGTCAGTATAATAGAATTTATAATAAACTGGTTAAATGAACAGTAACAAATTGCAATAATGAGATGGTATTTTCACTCAAGTGTTCCAGAGGAACCAAAATCCTAAATTGCTATGATGTGGAACCCACCACTACCATTAATGTCTATACCAAAAGAACAGAAAGTAAACAAAGTGTGACATCAATTTTCAGAAAAGGATCTATGAAAGTTCCAGAGAACTACAGCCCTTTATTTCTGACCTCTGCAGTGAGCAAAGTAGCAGTACAATTCCCTACTATGGTAAAGAATTTGATCATCTGGATTATTATACAGTACTGGGGAAAAAAATAACAAGATTTTCACCATCTAAAACATTATTTGAATATTCAACATGCCAGTGTTCACAGAAGAATAATGGCAGTTATGGGGATTTGTGATAGTAGATTGTATTCAAAACTAATGTAGGAGAGAAGGTCAATGGTAAAGTTACAAAATTTGCTGATAGATAAGATAATCCAAATGAAAGTTGACTGTGAAGAGTTGCAGAAGGATCTTACAATGGTGAATGACTATGTTGAAATTATTTGTCAAGAAAAAGTCTTTGTCAACGCAAAGTAATTTACATGGAAAAAATAAGCCTAAACATACTAAGACAATGATACCTTATTACTAATCAGAAAAGAGTATAGTAGTTCTCTGAAATGGTCAATTCAAGCCTTAACAACATCTAAAATGTCATACAGAATACTAGGAAACAGCAGAGAGTTGAGAAGAAATTAGAAATCACTATCACTCTGCTACTATATAAATTCACATTTAAAATACAACATATGGTTCAGGTCATTCCGTCTAAAACAGAAACCATCAGAACTAGGAAAGCACAGCAAATAGTGAAAACAACGCTCAAAGGAAAGCTAGTCTCCATACAAGGAGACGTTAATTAGCCTGTAACACTTTATCTTGTAAAAAGTCAGCAGATAGGAAAGTATGCTAGATGTCTATAAAATCATGAAAGTAATGGAGACGCTGAATAAGAAACAATTACTCAGTCTTTCTCCTATGTATTGGGTTTATGTGGCAAGGTTTTGCTAGTGGGGGAGGCTCTAAGGGGGCTTCTGTAAGAAGACACCAGAAACTGTCCCCAAGTTGTACAAAGCCAGTTTCAGCCAGCTCCAAGGCTGAACCACTGCTGGCCAAAGCTGAGCCAATCAATGACATTGGTAACATCTCTGTGATAACATATTTAAGTGTAAAAAATGTTGTGCAGCAGCTGTGAGAGAGGAGTGAGAAAATGTGAGAGAAGAAGCTCTGCAGACACCAAGGTCAGTGGAGAAGGAGGAGAGGAGGTGCTCCAGGTGCCGGCGCAGAGATTCCCCTGCAACCCATGGTGAAGACCATGGTGACACAGGTTGTCTCCCTGCAGTCCATGGATGACCACAGTGGAGCAGATATCCACACTGCAGCCCATGGAGGACCCACACCGCAGCAGGCAGATATGCCCTGATGGAAGCTCCTGCCTGGCAGGAGCTGCAGCTCATGGAGAGGAGCCCATGCAGGTGCAGGTTTTCTGACAGGACCTGCGACCCTGTGGCGGACCCCTGCTGGAGCAGTCCCTTCCTGAAGGACTGCACCCCATGGAAAGCATCCATGCTGGAGCAGTTCTTGAAGAACTGCAGCCCATGGGAAGGACCCATGTTGGAGAAGTTCATGAAGGACTGTATCCCATGGGTAGACCCCATGCTGGAGCAGGGGAAAAGCATGAATAAGAAGGAGAGGCAGAGATGAAGGGCTATGAACTGACTGCAACTCCAACTCCCCACGCCCCTGTGTCACTCGGGAGTAGGGTGTAGAGGAGTTAGGAGTGAAGTTGAGCGTGGGAAGAAGGGAGGGGTGGGGGGAAGGTGGTCTTAGTTTTGTTCTTATTTCTTACCATCCTCCTCTGTTACAATTAATTGGCAATAAATTAAATTAATTTCTCCATGTCAAGTCTGTTTTGCCTGTGGCAGTAATTGGTAAGCAATTTTCCTGCCCTTATCTCAACCCATGAGGTTTTCATTGTATGTTGTCCCCCTGTCCTGTTGAACAGGCGGAGTGATAGAGTGGCTTGATGGGCACCTGGCAGCCAACCAAGGTCAACCCACCACATCCTAACATAAAGAGTAGTGAGTGCTCATTCAATCGTCAGGAAGCAGGTTTAAAACAGAATCAATACGAATTTTTTTGACCCCTAAAAAGTGTACAGTTAAAAGGCAGAATTCATTGTCACAAGTTCATAGAATACATTTGCTACTGGAGTTGTGCTTTAATGCGTGAAGTGTTTTAACATTCAGGAACAGAAATTAATCTATTCCAGTGCATTCAGTTAAAGAACTGAGTATGAGTTTACCTCAGAAGTAATTTTCACTTCTACGCCTCCATTCCCATTAGCCCTTCCTTATTCACAACACAGCTTCATCCATATTGAAAAACAAAGGTAAAACCTCATGAAAAGTTAGGTCATGACTAGGTTACAGTTTTACAGAAATGGTTCAGTATAGTGAGGCAGTGGGAAATGGGGACTGTCCTGACTGCTCTTGGATGCAGTCTGAGTTTTTCTGTGGAGTGTTTCTGTGATCAGTGATCAACACATCACCGGGTGAGCAAAACACAGCAGGGATCCTGCAACTAATTCAGAAGTAGTAATGTACGACTATAACCCAAGTTGCTGTATCGCAACTGCCTGGCCCTTCAACCTGAGAGGCAGCAGGGCTGTATCAGCACAAGGATGTGGTTGCTGTTCCCAGTGCTCAAGTTAATTCCTCAGCCTGCTACTACCCAGCAGCTAATTTGCCACTATCTGTATTGTGGCAGGTAGATACACTCTTAATCCTTCTGTGTTTCTCCATATACAAAACAGGAGGTAAAACTACTTGCTTTGCTTTCAGAAATATAAGAAGTTAAGTCATTACTATTTGTACAGAAGGTTTACAAGCGGAAAGTTCAACAAAATTTCTACCCCACCAAAGTTAATGGAATTTCTGCCGCTGACTTCCATAAGGCCAAGGTTTTTATCACCTACGTATGCTGTTTGCTGTAAGAACTAAACTGTACTGATTTGCACCTTCTATCCTAGATTTTAGTAGGATCTTTTTTTTCATTTTCTTCTGACTTTCTTGGAGTGAATTTTTCCTTGCTTAACCTCTGCTCAAAGAAAGATTGAAGCTTTTTTTGAGTTATCTAACCATGAAAATAGTACACTGTTCCCATACGTTCAGATCAGAAATTTTCCACTTGAATTACTGAAAATTGACTTAAGGGAAGGTGGATGGAGGTGGAGAGAGAGTAAAATAGTACTTTTTCAATAGATAGCTAGAAGCAAAAGGTGTTTTGTCATAAAAGGTTAAGGTTGCCAGTTTCATAAATATGAAATAGAGTTTCTGACTAGTTGTATGGATTACATTTTAGAGGTAAAATAGTTAAGTTAATGCATTTGATGGTGATTTGTTAACTTGTTAATTTAACAGCCACAGTTTATTTCTTTTACTAGGGAAAATTTTGCTGTTCTCTGAACGCAAAATTGCATTTATGGAGATTTCACTGACTAGAAGAAGAGAAATTAGGGATCACTTCTAGTGTAAAGCAGTTTAGCAAAAGTGATTTTAGACAGCTGAAGAAGATCTGTCTCCTGACCTATATATTTTAACCATTCTGTAAAATTATTATAGTCTTTTCTGTATTTCTACAGTTATCAAATGCATCTTTGTATTTCCTACAGACAATATGCTGAACGTATACTTCCTGACTACTACCCTACGCTGCTCTGAACACTGGAAAAGAAAACCACTAAAAACCCACAAGTATTTAAGCCTGAATATACGTAAGGATTTATGTGATGAAAACTCATTACAAACCATAACACAGTACAACTTCAGGTATTTGTAGACAGTAAGATGAAACTATGAAAATAAAATGGTCACACAGATTATTTAGAAGTGTATTCTATGGTATAAAATAGTAAATAAATGAGGACTGAATTTGCTGATCCATCGATAGAACCTCAACCTAGTAGGTTAAATCAATCAAGGAATGATGAAAAGTGTAGAGGTGGAGAAAGGAAAGGAGAGAGAGATCATGAGTACGCACTAAACCTTGAGGTAAACACTAAGCACTAAACACTAAGATCATGAGTATGCACCAAGTTACTTGGGTGGCAAATGCGACTGGTAGAAATGCAAGGATGTCCAGCTTGCAAATTATAGATGACACCCACCCCCACCTCCTGAGACTGTACACTTGAAATAGAATGGCTGTGGATAACACCTTCTGCACCACCGAGTCACATTGTGGGGCAGAATTGCACGTGCCAAACAGAATATGGACTGTTCTCTGGTATATTGTATGTGCTACACAAATTATTGAAGATCCAAATAGCTTTCTAGTGCTGCACAGCATGCTGATCCCTTCCTGCATGAATAGAAGTTGGGTGTGTTCATTTAAAGCATCAAAATAACTAAGGTTCTTGAATGAGCTTCACTTCTTACAGAATATTGTCTATCATATTGTGACAGCATGGGAAGAGATGCTATTCTCTTCACAACTTCAAAAAGATGGCTGCATTCCATGCATTCAAGCTTCCAATCTATTGAAATATTGGTCCAACCAAACCATTTTCTGTATATTAACAACTAAACTTACATAGTCAATAACATGGATATCTGAACACCTTATACCTTTGGATGTTTGTATTCCACATGTCTATGAGGTAGGTAAGCATTCTTTTAAGAACTGAGACAAAGGCAGTGATTTTCCCAAACTGCTGGTGGGAATTGAGCATCGCAACCTTAAAACTAAGGCTGTTGTCAGTGAGTTGGTCTTCCATCCTTGCGCAGGACCAGCAACACTTTTATTATTAGAAGATCTCAGATATAACTTACTTTGTTTTTTTTCACAGCAAGGGACATCAATTCACCTAAATCAAGCCTTTCCCCTGAGGCAGATCAGTTTTGCAAAACCTTTGTTAAAAAAACCATGCAGATTTCCGTTGGAAAACTCAGAGCTTTAATGCCACTTTACCCAATCTACTGCTTCTTAGCTATCTGCTGGAAATACATGCTTCCAAGCTGCTAGATATTTTTTAGACTAGTTGGTGAGCTGGAGAAAAGTGGAACCTTGGAAACACAGAAAAAGCAAGCATGTTTCTTTAAATTCTCTAGAGTTTTAAGATTCATCTTCCTGGTTTCCCAGATTAAAAGGGGGATGGGGGCTGGATAAGTTCTTTGAAATCATCCTTATTTATATATGTGTATCCTTCTGTATGAATATATTCAACTCTAGCCTACATTATGACTATCTGTAAAACAATTATAAAAAATAAGGTGTTTTTTGTCATTAGGGACTCCATCCTAACTGCCCAGTTCCTCTTTAGAGAGCTACGTATTTACATGCCTTCTAAATGAGACAGAATGTTAACTTTGTTTTCTGCATCAAATACAATTCTTTTTTAACATAAACTGATTATAATTTGCTTCACTAACTTTATAAAGATTGTAATACCTGCTAGCAAGATGACTGAAAAAAAAAGCCTTGCTATGAATCTTAATTGATTAATTCATAAATATGAGCATACAGATAAACTGCACAGTGTTGCCATTTCATCAGTGTCTTAGGGAGAGGTTTTAAAGATAATTTTATTATGTTCTATTATATGTAGATAACATAGATATGATTCTGAAAAACATTTTAATATCAGTCTCCATTTTGTAAGTTTTCCTGAATTGTTGGCCTCTAAAGATTAAAGGAGCTTCATGCATGTGATTGAGTCCAGTTGCACAGAAACTCATGCATGGTCATCTGAGGGCAGTACCATCTGTGGCAAGATTCTTCTGGTCGTCTCACATGTCTCTGCCATGCAACGCTGCCAGTGACCATGCTGTCACCTATTTCCTGTGAAAACAGCTGGGAAACAGATAGCTAAGCTGCTTGCCTGTTTTTGACTAAGATTTCTCCTTTGTTGTTTAAATCCAGTCATGGGCAAAAGAAAACTCTGGAACACAAGACAGACTAGAGATGTGGAGGGATGAAAAGGAAAAAAGTTACTTCCATCTGATTTCTAATGGCCCTTTCTGCCACCTTACCTCTGTGCCACATGAGGGCTGACCTGTTCCTGGTGTTCCAGAACAGCTGGGGATGAAACACTGTCTGACTCTAGGTGGTCCTGCTGCAGATTTTGATGGGAAAAGAATTTCTCCTCAGCTATTTGTGGCAAAGTCTATACCAATCCTGTAATAAAGCTAGGTTTTAGAAACCATGATGAGTGATGTGTACACATAAAATTTTAAACTCTCTTGTTCTACCAATCATGTGACATACCTCACATGATGGATCCTATCACCTACAAATTACTTAAAATTCACTATAGATGGCATTTTGTTATTTCTTTATATAGTGACTTACGATTGCACTCAGTGGGTGTTACCACGGATTACATAAACAAAATAATGTGGAATATCAGTAATTTAGAGTAAGTTTTCTGATTGAAAGTGCCTTGGATCAAAGAATGTTTTACAATACAAATACCATTTTTGCATGTAAATAAGTTTCTTCCTGGAGATGTTTTCAGGATTTTTGCATATGTGTATGTTCATATATATACATATATATACACACATACACATTAAGGAGAATAAACCATTTTCTTAGATGAAACAGGAACATATTTTCCCCTTCCAACCATGTTTTGACAGATAGACTCATGGGTATTTGCACCTTTAGTAAAGGACTAATGAAACCTTTTGAAAAGTGACATACCTAAAGAAACAGTAAATGGTAACAACCGATGCACAGCTTTTTTTGATTCAAGCCTTACATATAAAATCAACTTATCTAATAATATATGTACTGTGTTACATAATGCTCCACCAACACATTAAATAACAACAGATATAGTTTTTACTTTACTGAACAAAAATATATTCAGTTTTGCAACAGCAGAGTCTTTTCTTTCCTTATTTTTTCACTTACATTTACACGAAGCTTTGACAGGCATTTTAAAGGAATAAAATCAGGCTGCAAAAAATTGTGTTTGACTAGTATCATCAGATCATTTATATTGTCATCAGATTATTTATGTTTTACAACAAGATAGGGCAAATATTTTCTAAGTATTTATATTGAACCTATCTTATGTAAATCTACATATTCAGTTGTCTTTATTTTCATTTTTTGTAAGTTTTGCTGAGTCAGCTGACTTTTCAAATACGAATTTTGAAATGACAGTATTATTTCTAATCTACAATCAGTCATAAAAATGTTTGTCCTTTGCCTCTTTATGAATATATTTAAATTGTTTATGTTGAATTGGACAGGTAGTATAATTTTGTATGTGTCAAATAGATACACTAAATCTCTGCTGCTAGAAAAAATATGCTACCAAAAATATGTATCAATTTTTGGCTAGCATAAGGGGGGAAGTGACAATTACTGACTTTACTTACTTAACTAGGCATGTTTGTCAGAGAAAATAAGTTGGCTTTTGAAATATTGGAATCACAGAAGTAAAACTCATGGCCAATTCTCTTGGAAACTGCTATCTAGTATAACCCTATGAGCAAGTGGGAAATTTTTTTAATAACTGGTAAGTCAATCTATGATTCAAATAGAAATTACAACTGTATGTTTTCCTTTTCATGGAAAAGGATAATGTCATCCTAGCCAGTGAAATGAGATATTAAATATAATGTCTATATCTCATGTTTTTAATAAAAAGGGATTGAGATCTTTTGTCAGTTTGTTGATTAAGTCTGTGTTTTTAATCTTTAAGAAGTCTCTAGTTTTTTAGCAATGATGTGGTTGTTGATTTCAAAAAAGACAGGAAACAAACTCCACATTTAACATAATTTCTTATATAGACAGCCAGGCTTATAAAACCTCTCTTTACAACTGCAGTTTTGTATTCACAATTAACTTCCCATGCAAATGTTAGGATGTTTATACTTTCAAATTACTGAATCTGAGTGCAATTAGGTAATGTAATAATGTTATAATTTCTGAAACAATTAACATTGTATATTCAATTATTTAAAAGCAGAAATAATACCTAAGATATGTTAGGTTGATGAAATCAAGAGTATAATATTTGATGTCTCACATCAGCTGATTTCAAACATGCTGATTCAGGTTATGTACTAGACTAAGACAATGAAAATTTTTAAATACCTGCTTGCTCTTAATTCACACCAATGTTTATTAGAAGATATTTCTGAAGTGATTTATTGTCATTATTATTTTCATATGCAAGCAATGTTATTAGAATACATGTACATTAACATATCTATCCTTACATTCTTCTGCAGTTCCTTGGAATTAGAAAGAGTAAAGGACCAGTTAATATGGTAAAAATAATGTAAGAAATAATGTGTGATAATAACTAAGTAAATAAATAAATAAATAAATAATGATATGAAAATAAATAAAAAGAGAAAGAAGAGTTGAAAAAAACAGTGGGGGAATGGGTGGAAAAAGTTACAAAAAAGGCATAAAATTATTAAATTTTAGTTTAGTACAAAAACAAAGAAAAAAGATGTTTTATGCAACACAAAATTAAAGTGTCTTTTCTTCATTTGTAAGACAGTGACATAATCTACACTAGTTGAGTATGGGCCCCTAGGCTATTTTTTAAATAAGAAAATATTGTTTGTTTTTAATGTTTGTTTAGAGTCAAGGTTTGGATCCAAAAGTCACTGGTCAAAATACATATTTAACAAGAGAATGCACCTTGAACACTAAAATTGCTGGGATCTGAGATGTGGTGGGGAGAGAGATCCTCCAGAACAAAAATTTTGCAGTACCTTCCCAGTGTAAAAGGAGAGATGAGAGAATGGCACCAACGTATTTAGGGTGAATGTCTACATTATAAAACACAGCACGCTAAAGACATCCAGTTAGCTCTGAGACACCTGACACGTCTCTTCAGAACAAGTGGTACCAAGCAAATACTAACGCAAATTACAACTCCTGAAGCAGAACATCCATTGCTGTGGCACTGTACCTGAGTTAACTAGCCCTGCTGTTAAAGCTAATGATCCTGGGCAGAGTGTTGCAGCAATGCAGCTCGGCTCCTTTTTTGCACTGTGGAGTGTGGGCGTACCCTAATTAGTAGGCCAGGAGATAAATACAATATGTCTGTAAGTCTCTCTTTTTCCAAGGAAGTCTAAGGTATCATGTTTTATGTAGCAACTGGAAATGTATAGTTTAACCAGTTTGTTATGGCCATTGTGAGGAACTTTTTAAACACCTATAATTTGACAGAGTTAATCAGTGCACGTGGCTCAGCTTCCCATGCCTTTCCTTGGCAACGTCTCTCTTTAACTTTTTACTGAACAGAGATACGGAAATCATGTCTCAGTGGTGGTTGAACAATAACTGTTCCTCATCAAATACAAAGAATTAATAGGGAAGACAATTTTGGTCATTAATAAGGTTTTCAAATGTAAATACTTTTTGAGAGAATTAGTAAGCAGTGAAAAAATTCAAATGACTGAGATTTTGCGTAGTATGGCTGAAGTCAAGGGAACTTCAAACTAGGTTTAAATGCAAGTCTTGAGACAAAGCATGCTTTAAAGCATAATTTACAGTATAATTGCATTTTCTATGTGTTTTGTGAAATGTATATGCTCACAAGGACTCAGGTCCAATTTTGACTGAGGATTACAAATTGGGTGGAAGCAATTATTATTTCAAAGACTAAAGCAAAGTATAAAGCTCTAAAGCAAACTATCAGGTGACTCAGTTTGTCTATCTGAATGCTAAATTAAAAATATGACATAACCTAGTTAGTTATATAATACTGATAAGTTAAGTAATTAAACAAGGATTTAAGTTATACTATCATGCATGCAAAATAAGTTTAACCTGAGTTCTCTTTTGACAACTGTACAACAAAGTTAGTTAAGCAGGCTGCATGTGGAACAGACAGTTGAAATTATAGATTGAAGTCTGAAAAAGATAACTACATATGAAAGTCTAACTATGAAAAACATCTTCCAGAAAAATCATGATGAACAACAATGGAAAGCTGAATTAATTTAATCTGATAAATAACATAGGAAAGCATTTACAATATATAAAATACCATGTGTATGATATACTCTGCTATTAATAGAAATACTTGAAGTTGTTAATTATTCAACTTAGTCTGCGTGTTTCTTAAGGTAAATGTTTTTTGTTTGTTTGTATGCAAATGTGAATTTATAGTTTTATATATTGGAGAAAATATATTTACTAACTATGCAATAAAATTGTGAATATTTAGATTTCTCAGATATTTTTTTCTCAATGTAGAGGATACAGGCACAATAATGGGTCTGGATGTGTTCCTGGGCAACTGGCTGAAGATGATTCTGCTTGAGCAAGGTGGTTGGACCAGATGCCCTTGGAGGTCCCTTTCAACCTCAACCATACTGTGATTCTGTGATTCTGTGATACTGTACTGTTGAGATGCACATTTAGCTTTTTTCCAATAACTTTCTAATACATTCATTAGGATTTTTTTGAATTCCTTCTCCCAAAATTTCCCCATTAGAATTTTCTGGAAGAGAATGTGCACTTGGTAGGAAATTTAAGTATTTCAAAATTTATTTTATTTTGCCTCAGAACAAATTTTAGAGTATTTCTTTCCAACAAGAAGAAATTTTGATTCAAAATTATATCTCTAATTAACACTAAGTACCACTAGAATATCACGATGTAAAAAAAAAAAAACAGGAAAACCTCAGTAAAGCTGTGCATCCACAGGTTGGTGGATGCATAAGCAGGTGATGGGACTGTATAGTGGGCAACCCCACTTGCTATCCGACGCAGGTAGTCCTGTCTGAGATGGAGCCGAGGTATTGCATGGCCCAGATGCAGCGCTGCTTTCAGCAGTAGGACTGGAGTGGCCCCTGCAGGGAGGGCTATTTTATTTGCTGTGGGCAGGGCAACAGCTCAAGTCATAAAGCAGGTACAAGAGGGACTGATATCTCTATTGCATAATCTTTCCAGTCAAGCCCAACAAATATTCTGCTATAAGCCTCCCTCGCTGGGGAGATGAGGAGGGGGTGTCACCCTCTATGTCAACGACCAGCTGGAGTACATGGAGCTCGGCCTGGAGATGGATGAGGAACCAACCGAGAGTTTATGGGTCAGGATGAAAGGGAAGGCAGGGACAGGTGACATTACAGTGGGGGTCTGCTACAGGCCACCAGTCCAAGAAGACCGAGCGGATGAGGCCCTCTATAGACAGATAGAAGCAGCCTCATGTTTACAAGCCCTGGTCCTCATGGGGGACTTCAACCACCCTGACATCTATTGGAGGGACAACACAGCAGGGCATAAGCAATCTGAGAGGTTTCTGAAATACGTCAATGATAACTTCCTTCTCCAAGCGGTAGAGGAGCCAATGAGGAGAGGTGCTACGCTGGACCTTGTTCTCATTAACAAAGAGGGAATGTGAAGCTCAAGGGCAGCTTTGGCTGCAGTGACCATGAAATGGTGGAGTTGAAGATCCTTAGGGCACCAAGGAGGGTG